>NW_027467777.1:19849854-19936190 GCF_004210375.1 Tachypleus tridentatus
ATATTATAACAAGTACAGAGTATGTTACTGAACTCCCAAGTTTGTCGTTTTGCACGTTGTTATGTGATGTTTTCGTTATATTATAACAAATACAGTGTATGTCATTGAACTTCCAAGTTTGTAGTTTTGACACGTTTTCATGTGATGTTTCGTTATATTATAACAAGTACAGAGTATGTTACTGAACTTCAAAGTTTGTCGTTTTGACACGTTATGTGATGTTTCGTTATATTATAACAAATTACAGAGTATGTTACTGAACTTCCGTTTTGACAGTTTGTCGTTTTGTCACGTTATTATGTGATTTTTCGTTATATTATAACAAGTACAGAGTATGTTACTGAACTTTCAAGTTTGTCGTTTTGACACGTTATTATGTGATGTTTCGTTATATTATAACAAGTACAGAGTATGTTACTGAACTTCCAAGTTTGTCGTTTTGACACGTTATGTGATGTTTCGTTATATTATAACAAGTACAGAGTATGTTACTGAACTTCCAAGTTTGTCGTTTTGACACGTTATGTGATGTTTCGTTATATTATAACAAGTACAGAGTATGTTACTGAACTTCCAAGTTTGTCGTTTTGACACGTTATTATGTGATGTTTCGTTATATTATAACAAGTACAGAGTATGTTACTGAACTTTAAGTTTGTCGTTTTGACACGTTATGTGATGTTTCGTTATATTATAACAAGTACAGAGTATGTTACTGAACTTCAAGTTTGTCGTTTTGACACGTTTATGTGATGTTTCGTTATATTATAACTTAGTACAGAGTATGTTACTGAACTTCCAAGTTTGTCGTTTTGACACGTTATCATGTGATGTTTCGTTATATTATAACAAGTACAGAGTATGTTACTGAACTTCAAGTTTGTCGTTTTGACACGTTATTATGTGATGTTTCGTTATATTATAACAAGTACAGAGTATGTTACTGAACTTCCAAGTTTGTCGTTTTGTCACGTTATGTGATGTTTCGTTAAATTATAACAAGAATAGAGTATGTTACTGAACTTCCAAGTTTATCGTTTTGACACGTTAAGTGATGTTTCGTTATATTGTAACAAGTACAGAGTATGTTACTGAACTTCCAAGTTTGTCGTTTTGACACGTTATGTGATGTTTCGTTATATTGGGTAACGTTAAGTAGCAAGTACAGAGTATGTTACTGAAGTTCCAAGTTTGTCGTTTTGACACGTTATTATGTGATGTTTCGTTATATTATAACAAGTACAGAGTATGTTACTGAACTTCCAAGTTTATCGTTTTGACACGTCAAGTGATGTTTCGTAAAATTGTAACAAGTACAGAGTATGTTACTGAACTTCCAAGTTTGTCGTTTTGACACGTTATGTGATGTTTCGTTATATTGTAACAAGTACAGAGTATGTTACTGAACTTACAGGTTTGTCGTTTTGTCACGTTTTCATGTTATGTTTCGTTATATTATAACAAGTACAGAGTATGTTACTGAACTTCAAGTTTGTCGTTTTGACACGTTATTATGTGATGTTTCGTTATATTATAACAAATACAGAGTATGTTACTGAACTTCCAAGTTTGTCGTTTTGACACGTTATCATGTGATGTTTCGTTATATTATAACAAGTACAGAGTATGTTACTGAACTTCCAAGTTTGTCGTTTTGTCACGTTTTCATGTGATGTTTCGTTATATTATAACAAGTACAGAGTATGTTACTGAACTTCCAAGTTTGTCGTTTTGACACGTTATGTGATGTTTCGTTATATTATAACAAGTACAGAGTATGTTACTGAACTTCCAAGTTTGTCGTTTTGTCACGTTATGTGATGTTTCGTTATATTATAACAAATACAGAGTATGTTACTGAACTTTCAAGTTTGTCGTTTTGACACGTTATTATGTGATGTTTCGTTATATTATAACAAGTACAGAGTATGTTACTGAACTTCAAAGTTTGTCGTTTTGACACGTTATGTGATGTTTCGTAATATTATAACAAGTATAGAGTATGATACTGAACTTCCAAGTTTGTCGTTTTGACACGTTATGTGATGTTTCGTTATATTATAACAAGTACAGAGTATGTTACTGAACTTCCAAGTTTGTCGTTTTGTCACGTTATTATGTGATGTTTCGTTATATTATAACAAGTAGAATAGTATGTTACTGAACTTCCAAGTTTGTCGTTTTGACACGTTATGTGATGTTTCGTTATATTGTAACAAGTACAGAGTATGTTACTGAACTTCCAAGTTTGTCGTTTTGACACGTTATGTGATGTTTCGTTATATTATAACAAGTACAGAGTATGTTACTGAACTTCCAAGTTTGTCGTTTTGACACGTTATGTGATGTTTCGTTATATTATAACAAGTACAGAGTATGTTACTGAACTTCAAGTTTGTCGTTTTGACACGTTATTATGTGATGTTTCGTTATATTATAACAAGTACAGAGTATGTTACTGAACTTCAAGTTTGTCGTTTTGACACGTTATGTGATGTTTCGTTATATTATAACAAGTACAGAGTATGTTACTGAACTTCCAAGTTTGTCGTTTTGACACGTTATGTGATGTTTCGTTATATTGTAACAAGTACAGAGTATGTTACTGAACTCCCAAGTTTGTCGTTTTGACACGTTATTATGTGATGTTTCGTTATATTGTAACAAGTGCAGAGTATGTTACTGAACTACTAAGTTTGTCGTTTTGACACGTTATGTGATGTTTCGTTATATTATAACAAGTACAGAGTATGTTACTGAACTTCCAAGTTTGTCGTTTTGTTTCACGTTATTATGTGATGTTTTCGTTATATTATAACAAGTACAGAGTATGTTACTGAACTTCCAAGTTTGTCGTTTTGACACGTTAAGTGATGTTTCGTAATATTATAACAAGTACAGAGTATGTTACTGAACTTCCAAGTTTGTCGTTTTGACACGTTATGTGATGTTTCGTTATATTATAACAAGTACAGAGTATGTTACTGAACTTACAAGTTTGTCGTTTTGTCACGTTTTTTATGTTATGTTTCGTTATATTATAACAAGTACAGAGTATGTTACTGAACTTCCAAGTTTGTCGTTTTGACACGTTATGTGATGTTTCGTTATATTATAACAAGTACAGAGTATGTTACTGAACTTCCAAGTTTGTCGTTTTGACACGTTATGTGATGTTTCGTTATATTATAACAAGTACAGAGTATGTTACTGAACTTCCAAGTTTGTCGTTTTGACACGTTTTCATGTGATGTTTCGTTATATTATAACAAGTACAGAGTATGTTACTGAACTTCAAAGTTTGTCGTTTTGACACGTTATGTGATGTTTCGTTATATTATAACAAGTACAGAGTATGTTACTGAACTTCAAGTTTGTCGTTTTGTCACGTTATTATGTGATGTTTCGTTATATTATAACAAGTACAGAGTATGTTACTGAACTTCCAAGTTTGTCGTTTTGACACGTTATTATGTGATGTTTCGTTATATTATAACAAGTACAGAGTATGTTACTGAACTTCAAGTTTGTCGTTTTGTCACGTTATTATGTGATGTTTCGTTATATTATAACAAGTACAGAGTATGTTACTGAACTTCCAAGTTTGTCGTTTTGACACGTTATGTGATGTTTCGTTATATTATAACAAGTACAGAGTATGTTACTGAACTTCCAAGTTTGTCGTTTTGACACGTTATTATGTGATGTTTCGTTATATTATAACAAGTACAGAGTATGTTACTGAACTTCCAAGTTTGTCGTTTTGACACGTTTTCATGTGATGTTTCGTTATATTATAACAAGTACAGAGTATGTTACTGAACTTCCAAGTTTGTCGTTTTGACACGTTATGTGATGTTTCGTTATATTATAACAAGTACAGAGTATGTTACTGAACTTCCAAGTTTGTCGTTTTGACACGTTATTATGTGATGTTTCGTTATATTATAACAAGTACAGAGTATGTTACTGAACTTTCAAGTTTGTCGTTTTGACACGTTATTATGTGATGTTTCGTTATATTATAACAAGTACAGAGTATGTTACTGAACTTCCAAGTTTGTCGTTTTGACACGTTATGTGATGTTTCGTTATATTATAACAAGTACAGAGTATGTTACTGAACTTCCAAGTTTGTCGTTTTGACACGGTAAGTGATGTTTCGTTATATTGTAACAAGTACAGAGTATGTTACTGAAGTTCCAAGTTTGTCGTTTTGACACGTTATGTGATGTTTCGTTATATTATAACAAGTAGAGAGTATGTTACTGAACTTCAAGTTTGTCGTTTTGACACGTTATGTGATGTTTCGTTATATTATAACAAGTACAGAGTATGTTACTGAACTTCCAAGTTTGTCGTTTTGACACGTTATGTGATGTTTCGTTATATTATAACAAGTACAGAGTATGTTACTGAACTTCCAAGTTTGTCGTTTTGACACGTTTTATGTTTATGTTTCGTTATATTATAACAAGTACAGAGTATGTTACTGAACTTCCAAGTTTGTCGTTTTGACACGTTATTATGTGATGTTTCGTTATATTATAA
This sequence comes from Tachypleus tridentatus, assembly GCF_004210375.1. Classification (NCBI taxonomy): domain Eukaryota; kingdom Metazoa; phylum Arthropoda; class Merostomata; order Xiphosura; family Limulidae; genus Tachypleus; species Tachypleus tridentatus. The sequence continues at coordinate 19,854,406 of NW_027467777.1, forward strand.
CAAGTACAGAGTATGTTACTGAACTCCCAAGTTTGTCGTTTTGACACGTTTTCATGTGATGTTTCGTTATATTATAACAAGTACAGAGTATGTTACTGAACTTCCAAGTTTGTCGTTTTGACACGTTATGTGATGTTTCGTTATATTATAACAAGTTCAGAGTATGTTACTGAACTTCCAAGTTTGTCGTTTTGACACGTTATTATGTGATGTTTCGTTATATTATAACAAGTACAGAGTATGTTACTGAACTTCTAAGTTTGTCGTTTTGACACGTTATGTGATGTTTCGTTATATTATAACAAGTACAGAGTATGTTACTGAACTTCCAAGTTTGTCGTTTTGACACGTTATTATGTGATGTTTCGTTATATTATAACAAGTACAGAGTATGTTACTGAACTTCCAAGTTTGTCGTTTTGACACGTTATGTGATGTTTCGTTATATTGTAACAAGTACAGAGTATGTTACTGAAGTTCCAAGTTTGTCGTTTTGACACGTTATGTGATGTTTCGTTATATTATAACAAGTACAGAGTATGTTACTGAACTTCCAAGTTTGTCGTTTTGACACGTTATTATGTGATGTTTCGTTATATTATAACAAGTACAGAGTATGTTACTGAACTTCCAAGTTTGTCGTTTTGACACGTTATGTGATGTTTCGTTATATTATAACAAGTACAGAGTATGTTACTGAACTACCAAGTTTGTCGTTTTGACACGTTATTATGTGATGTTTCGTTATATTATAACAAGTACAGAGTATGTTACTGAACTTCCAAGTTTGTCGTTTTGACACGTTAAGTGATGTTTCGTTATATTGTAACAAGTACAGAGTATGTTACTGAAGTTCCAAGTTTGTCGTTTTGACACGTTATGTGATGTTTCGTTATATTATAACAAGTACAGAGTATGTTACTGAACTTCCAAGTTTGTCGTTTTGACACGTTATGTGATGTTTCGTTATATTATAACAAGTACAGAGTATGTTACTGAACTTCCAAGTTTGTCGTTTTGACACGTTATGTGATGTTTCGTTATATTATAACAAGTACAGAGTATGTTACTGAACTTCCAAGTTTGTCGTTTTGACACGTTATGTGATGTTTCGTTATATTATAACAAGTACAGAGTATGTTACTGAACTTCAAGTTTGTCGTTTTGACACGTTATTATGTGATGTTTCGTTATATTATAACAAGTACAGAGTATGTTACTGAACTTCCAAGTTTGTCGTTTTGACACGTTATTATGTGATGTTTCGTTATATTGTAACAAGTACAGAGTATGTTACTGAACTTCCAAGTTTGTCGTTTTGACACGTTAAGTGATGTTTCGTTATATTGTAACAAGTACAGAGTATGTTACTGAACTTCCAAGTTTGTCGTTTTGACACGTTATGTGATGTTTCGTTATATTATAACAAGTACAGAGTATGTTACTGAACTTCAAGTTTGTCGTTTTGACACGTTTTATGTGATGTTTCGTTATATTATAACAAGTACAGAGTATGTTACTGAACTTCCAAGTTTGTCGTTTTGACACGTTATTATGTGATGTTTCGTTATATTATAACAAGTACAGAGTATGTTACTGAAGTTCCAAGTTTGTCGTTTTGACACGTTATTATGTGATGTTTCGTTATATTATAACAAGTACAGAGTATGTTACTGAACTTCCAAGTTTGTCGTTTTGACACGTTTTCATGTTATGTTTCGTTATATTATAACAAGTACAGAGTATGTTACTGAACTCCCAAGTTTGTCGTTTTGATACGTTATTATGTGATGTTTCGTTATATTATAACAAGTACAGAGTATGTTACTGAACTTCCAAGTTTGTCGTTTTGACACGTTTATGTGATGTTTCGTTATATTATAACAAGTACAGAGTATGTTACTGAACTTCCAAGTTTGTCGTTTTGACACGTTATGTGATGTTTCGTTATATTATAACAAGTACAGAGTATGTTACTGAACTTCCAAGTTTGTCGTTTTGACACGTTATTATGTGATGTTTCGTTATATTATAACAAGTACAGAGTATGTTACTGAACTTCCAAGTTTGTCGTTTTGTCACGTTTTCATGTTATGTTTCGTTATATTATAACAAGTACAGAGTATGTTACTGAACTCCCAAGTTTGTCGTTTTGACACGTTATTATGTGATGTTTCGTTATATTATAACAAATACAGAGTATGTTACTGAACTTCCAAGTTTGTAGTTTTGACACGTTTTCATGTGATGTTTCGTTATATTATAACAAGTACAGAGTATGTTACTGAACTTCTAAGTTTGTCGTTTTGACACGTTATGTGATGTTTCGTTATATTATAACAAGTACAGAGTATGTTACTGAACTTCCAAGTTTGTCGTTTTGACACGTTATTATGTGATGTTTCGTTATATTATAACAAGTACAGAGTATGTTACTGAACTCCCAAGTTTGTCGTTTTGACACGTTATGTGATGTTTCGTTATATTATAACAAGTACAGAGTATGTTACTGAACTTCAAGTTTGTCGTTTTGACACGTTATGTGATGTTTCGTTATATTATAACAAGTACAGAGTATGTTACTGAACTTCCAAGTTTGTCGTTTTGACACGTTATGTGATGTTTCGTTAAATTATAACAAAAACAGAGTATGTTATTGAACTTCCAAGTTTGTCGTTTTGACACGTTATGTGATGTTTCGTTATATTATAACAAGTACAGAGTATGTTACTGAACTTCCAAGTTTGTCGTTTTGTCACGTTATTATGTGATGTTTCGTTATATTATAACAAGTACAGAGTATGTTACTGAACTTTCAAGTTTGTCGTTTTGACACGTTATTATGTGATGTTTCGTTATATTATAACAAGTACAGAGTATGTTACTGAAGTTCCAAGTTTGTCGTTTTGACACGTTATGTGATGTTTCGTTAAATTATAACAAGAATAGAGTATGTTACTGAACTTCCAAGTTTATCGTTTTGACACGTTAAGTGATGTTTCGTTATATTGTAACAAGTACAGAGTATGTTACTGAAGTTCCAAGTTTGTCGTTTTGACACGTTATGTGATGTTTCGTTATATTATAACAAGTACAGAGTATGTTACTGAACTTCAAGTTTGTCGTTTTGACACGTTAAGTGATGTTTCGTTATATTATAACAAATACAGAGTATGTTACTGAACTTCCAAGTTTGTCGTTTTGACACGTTTTATGTGATGTTTCGTTATATTATAACAAGTACAGAGTATGTTACTGAACTTCCAAGTTTGTCGTTTTGACACGTTATGTGATGTTTCGTTATATTATAACAAGTACAGAGTATGTTACTGAACTTCCAAGTTTGTCGTTTTGACACGTTATTATGTGATGTTTCGTTATATTATAACAAGTACAGAGTATGTTACTGAACTTCAAGTTTGTCGTTTTGACACGTTATTATGTGATGTTTCGTTATATTATAACAAAGTACAGAGTATGTTACTGAACTTCCAAGTTTGTCGTTTTGACACGTTTTATGTGATGTTTCGTTATATTATAACAAGTACAGAGTATGTTACTGAACTTCCAAGTTTGTCGTTTTGACACGTTATGTGATGTTTCGTTATATTATAACAAGTACAGAGTATGTTACTGAATTTCAAGTTTGTCGTTTTGACACGTTATTATGTGATGTTTCGTTATATTATAACAAGTACAGAGTATGTTACTGAACTCCCAAGTTTGTCGTTTTGACACGTTATGTGATGTTTCGTTATATTATAACAAGTACAGAGTATGTTACTGAACTTCCAAGTTTGTCGTTTTGACACGTTATGTGATGTTTCGTTATATTATAACAAGTACAGAGTATGTTACTGAACTTCCAAGTTTGTCGTTTTGACACGTTATGTGATGTTTCGTTATATTATAACAAATACAGAGTATGTTACTGAACTTCCAAGTTTGTCGTTTTGACACGTTATGTGATGTTTCGTTATATTATAACAAGTACAGAGTATGTTACTGAACTTCCAAATTTGTCGTTTTGACACGTTATTATGTGATGTTTCGTTATATTATAACAAGTACAGAGTATGTTACTGAACTTTCAAGTTTGTCGTTTTGACACGTTATTATGTGATGTTTCGTTATATTATAACAAGTACAGAGTATGTTACTGAAGTTCCAAGTTTGTCGTTTTGACACGTTATGTGATGTTTCGTTAAATTATAACAAGTACAGAGTATGTTACTGAACTTCCAAGTTTGTCGTTTTGACACGTTAAGTGATGTTTCGTTATATTGTAACAAGTACAGAGTATGTTACTGAAGTTCCAAGTTTGTCGTTTTGACACGTTATGTGATGTTTCGTTATATTATAACAAGTACAGAGTATGTTACTGAACTTCCAAGTTTGTCGTTTTGACACGTTAAGTGATGTTTCGTTATATTATAACAAATACAGAGTATGTCACTGAACTTCCAAGTTTGTAGTTTTGACACGTTTTCATGTTATGTTTCGTTATATTATAACAAGTACAGAGTATGTTACTGAACTTCCAAGTTTGTCGTTTTGACACGTTATGTGATGTTTCGTTATATTATAACAAGTACAGAGTATGTTACTGAATTTCCAAGTTTGTCGTTTTGACACGTTATTATGTGATGTTTTCGTTATATTATAACAAGTACAGAGTATGTTACTGAACTTCAAGTTTGTCGTTTTGACACGTTATTATGTGATGTTTCGTTATATTATAACAAGTACAGAGTATGTTACTGAACTTCCAAGTTTGTCGTTTTGACACGTTATGTGATGTTTCGTTATATTATAACAAGTACAGAGTATGTTACTGAACTTCCAAGTTTGTCGTTTTGACACGTTATGTGATGTTTCGTTATATTATAACAAGTACAGAGTATGTTACTGAACTTCCAAGTTTGTCGTTTTGACACGTTATTATGTGATGTTTCGTTATATTATAACAAGTACAGAGTATGTTACTGAACTTCCAAGTTTATCGTTTTGACACGTTAAGTGATGTTTCGTTATATTGTAACAAGTACAGAGTATGTTACTGAAGTTCCAAGTTTGTCGTTTTGACACGTTATTATGTGATGTTTCGTTATATTATAACAAGTACAGAGTATGTTACTGAAGCTCCAAGTTTGTCGTTTTGACACGTTATGTGATGTTTCGTTATATTATAACAAGTACAGAGTATGTTACTGAACTTCTAAGTTTGTCGTTTTGACACGTTATGTGATGTTTCGTTATATTATAACAAGTACAGAGTATGTTACTGAACTTCCAAGTTTGTCGTTTTGACACGTTATGTGATGTTTCGTTATATTATAACAAGTACAGAGTATGTTACTGAACTTCCAAGTTTGTCGTTTTGACACGTTATTATGTGATGTTTCGTTATATTATAACAAGTACAGAGTATGTTACTGAACTTCCAAGTTTATCGTTTTGACACGTTAAGTGATGTTTCGTTATATTGTAACAAGTACAGAGTATGTTACTGAAGTTCCAAGTTTGTCGTTTTGACACGTTATTATGTGATGTTTCGTTATATTATAACAAGTACAGAGTATGTTACTGAACTTCCAAGTTTGTCGTTTTGACACGTTATGTGATGTTTCGTTATATTATAACAAGTACAGAGTATGTTACTGAACTTCCAAGTTTGTCGTTTTGACACGTTATGTGATGTTTCGTTATATTATAACAAGTACAGAGTATGTTACTGAACTTCCAAGTTTGTCGTTTTGACACGTTATTATGTGATGTTTCGTTATATTATAACAAGTACAGAGTATGTTACTGAACTTCCAAGTTTGTCGTTTTGACACGTTATTATGTGATGTTTCGTTATATTATAACAAGTACAGAGTATGTTACTGAACTTCCAAGTTTATCGTTTTGACACGTTAAGTGATGTTTCGTTATATTGTAACAAGTACAGAGTATGTTACTGAAGTTCCAAGTTTGTCGTTTTGACACGTTATGTGATGTTTCGTTAAATTATAACAAGTACAGAGTATGTTACTGAACTTCCAAGTTTGTCGTTTTGACACGTTATGTGATGTTTCGTTATATTATAACAAGTACAGAGTATGTTACTGAACTTCCAAGTTTGTCGTTTTGACACGTTATTATGTGATGTTTCGTTATATTATAACAAGTACAGAGTATGTTACTGAACTTCCAAGTTTGTCGTTTTGACACGTTTTCATGTGATGTTTCGTTATATTATAACAAGTACAGAGTATGTTACTGAACTCCAAGTTTGTCGTTTTGACACGTTATGTGATGTTTCGTTATATTATAACAAGTACAGAGTATGTTACTGAATTCCAAGTTTGTCGTTTTGACACGTTATTATGTGATGTTTCGTTATATTATAACAAGTACAGAGTATGTTACTGAACTTCCAAGTTTGTCGTTTTGACACGTTATTATGTGATGTTTCGTTATATTATAACAAGTACAGAGTATGTTACTGAACTCCCAAGTTTGTCGTTTTGACACGTTATGTGATGTTTCGTTATATTATAACAAGTACAGAGTATGTTACTGAACTTCCAAGTTTGTCGTTTTGACACGTTATGTGATGTTTCGTTATATTATAACAAGTACAGAGTATGTTACTGAACTTCCAAGTTTGTCGTTTTGACACGTTATTATGTGATGTTTCGTTATATTATAACAAGTACAGAGTATGTTACTGAACTTCCAAGTTTATCGTTTTGACACGTTAAGTGATGTTTCGTTATATTGTAACAAGTACAGAGTATGTTACTGAAGTTCCAAGTTTGTCGTTTTGACACGTTATGTGATGTTTCGTTAAATTATAACAAGAACAGAGTATGTTACTGAACTTCCAAGTTTGTCGTTTTGACACGTTATGTGATGTTTCGTTATATTATAACAAGTACAGAGTATGTTACTGAACTCTCAAGTTTGTCGTTTTGACACGTTATTATGTGATGTTTCGTTATATTATAACAAGTACAGAGTATGTTACTGAACTTCCCAAGTTTGTCGTTTTGACACGTTTTCATGTTATGTTTCGTTATATTATAACAAGTACAGAGTATGTTACTGAACTTCCAAGTTTGTCGTTTTGACACGTTATGTGATGTTTCGTTATATTATAACAAGTACAGAGTATGTTACTGAACTTCCAAGTTTGTCGTTTTGTCACGTTATTATGTGATGTTTCGTTATATTATAACAAGTACAGAGTATGTTACTGAACTTTCAAGTTTGTCGTTTTGACACGTTATTATGTGATGTTTCGTTATATTATAACAAGTACAGAGTATGTTACTGAACTCCCAAGTTTGTCGTTTTGACACGTTATGTGATGTTTCGTTATATTATAACAAGTACAGAGTATGTTACTGAACTTCCAAGTTTGTCGTTTTGACACGTTATGTGATGTTTCGTTATATTATAACAAGTACAGAGTATGTTACTGAACTTCCAAGTTTGTCGTTTTGACACGTTATTATGTGATGTTTTGTTATATTATAACAAGTACAGAGTATGTTACTGAACTTCCAAGTTTGTCGTTTTGACACGTTATGTGATGTTTCGTTATATTATAACAAGTACAGAGTATGTTACTGAACTTCCAAGTTTGTCGTTTTGACACGTTATTATGTGATGTTTCGTTATATTATAACAAGTACAGAGTATGTTACTGAACTTCCAAGTTTGTCGTTTTGACACGTTATGTGATGTTTCGTTATATTATAACAAGTACAGAGTATGTTACTGAACTTCAAGTTTGTCGTTTTGACACGTTATGTGATGTTTCGTTATATTATAACAAGTACAGAGTATGTTACTGAACTTCCAAGTTTGTCGTTTTGACACGTTATGTGATGTTTCGTTATATTATAACAAGTACAGAGTATGTTACTGAACTTCCAAGTTTGTCGTTTTGACACGTTATTATGTGATGTTTCGTTATATTATAACAAGTACAGAGTATGTTACTGAACTCCAAGGTTTGTAGTTTTGACACGTTATGTGATGTTTCGTTATATTATAACAAGTACAGAGTATGTTACTGAACTTCCAAGTTTGTCGTTTTGACACGTTATTATGTGATGTTTCGTTATATTATAACAAGTACAGAGTATGTTACTGAACTCCCAAGTTTGTCGTTTTGACACGTTATGTGATGTTTCGTTATATTATAACAAGTACAGAGTATGTTACTGAACTTCCAAGTTTGTCGTTTTGACACGTTATGTGATGTTTCGTTATATTATAACAAGTACAGAGTATGTTACTGAACTACCAAGTTTGTCGTTTTGACACGTTATTATGTGATGTTTCGTTATATTATAACAAGTACAGAGTATGTTACTGAACTTCCAAGTTTGTCGTTTTGACACGTTATTATGTGATGTTTCGTTATATTATAACAAGTACAGAGTATGTTACTGAACTTCCAAGTTTGTCGTTTTGACACGTTATGTGATGTTTCGTTATATTATAACAAGTACAGAGTATGTTACTGAACTTCCAAGTTTGTCGTTTTGACACGTTATGTGATGTTTCGTTATATTATAACAAGTACAGAGTATGTTACTGAACTTCCAAGTTTGTCGTTTTGACACGTTATGTGATGTTTCGTTATATTATAACAAGTACAGAGTATGTTACTGAACTTCCAAGTTTGTCGTTTTGACACGTTATTATGTGATGTTTCGTTATATTATAACAAGTACAGAGTATGTTACTGAACTTCCAAGTTTGTCGTTTTGACACGTTATGTGATGTTTCGTTATATTATAACAAGTACAGAGTATGTTACTGAACTTCCAAGTTTGTCGTTTTGACACGTTATGTGATGTTTCGTTATATTATAACAAGTACAGAGTATGTTACTGAACTACCAAGTTTGTCGTTTTGACACGTTATTATGTGATGTTTCGTTATATTATAACAAGTACAGAGTATGTTACTGAACTCTCAAGTTTGTCGTTTTGACACGTTATTATGTGATGTTTCGTTATATTATAACAAGTACAGAGTATGTTACTGAACTTCCAAGTTTATCGTTTTGACACGTTAAGAGATGTTTCGTTATATTGTAACAAGTACAGAGTATGTTACTGAAGTTCCAAGTTTGTCGTTTTGACACGTTATGTGATGTTTCGTTATATTATTACAAGTACAGAGTATGTTACTGAACTTCCAAGTTTGTCGTTTTGACACGTTATTATGTGATGTTTCGTTATATTATAACAAGTACAGAGTATGTTACTGAACTTCCAAGTTTGTCGTTTTGACACGTTAAGTGATGTTTCGTTATATTGTAACAAGTACAGAGTATGTTACTGAAGTTCCAAGTTTGTCGTTTTGACACGTTATGTGATGTTTCGTTAAATTATAAGAAGAACAGAGTATGTTACTGAACTTCCAAGTTTGACGTTTTGTCACGTTATAATGTGATGTTTTTTTATATTATAATAAGTACAGAGTATGTTACTGAACTCCCAAGATTGTCGATTTGACACGTTATTATGTGATGTTTGGTTACTGTTGAGTTTATTAGTTAACTTTCAAGTTGTTTGTTTCGTTACACTACCTAGTGTTATTTGGTTTCCTTGGTGTAATTTATTTTTTTATATTAATACAAGTAAATCAGTCATTTGTTTAATATGACCCGATAGTTTCTAAACTGTTTTTTCCATCTTGTTGAATCAACGCGTTGGTTGAAATAATTTTAAACAACTAAATAATGAATCTTCAATTTGTATTGGTTACGAAATATTTTACTTTGTTTTAATAGTGGATCTTACACAGTGAAAAACATAAGAGGGTTTTTCAGTGATGTCGAGAAAGAGGTAACTGACCGGAAGCTGACCACATGTTTGAAAGGGGTCGTGTAACTGAGTGTCGGAATGTAGAGGGTGGTGTTAGATGTTTTAATGTATTCATACCTACGTAAAACCGACTAACGCACATCACAAATATACGGTATCCCCAAACCTCATAAACCAGATTGTCCATTACGACCAATAATGTCCACATATGAATCGTTTAATTACAATCTTGGTAAATACATAGCATGGGCATTCTCCAAATATGTAACATCAGCCAGCTCATTCATCAAAGACTCTTTTAATTTCAAGTCTAATCTAAATCAACTTAATCATAAAGCCTTAATGGCCAGTTTCGATGTTATATCCCTCTTTACACAAGTTCCAACCATTGAAGCCTGCAAAATAGCCTTAGAACTCTATATCCGAGACCCTAACCCTACTATAGAAATTCCCAGTAACAAGTTAGCAACCCTCATAGAATTCACCACGATAAAAACAAACTTCATGTTCAACAACCACAACTATATACAAACAAATGGCCTAAGCATGAGCAACCCAGTATCACCAGTTCTAGCTAATATTTTTATGACACAAGTTGAAACACAAGCAATTAACACAGCATTACATCCACTACTATACTGGTACAGATATGTAGATGACACGGTTGCGGAATACACATCTAGAGAAAACATACTTAATTTTTTCAATCACATTAACTCTATACATCCCAACATTAACTTCACATGTGAACAGGAAGAAAGCAATCAAATATCATTTCTTAACCTCAAAATTACAAGAACCGACACACAATTCAAACCAGAAATCCACCGAAAAAATCACCCTTACTGGACTATACATTCCTTGGGACTCAGCACATGAAACAAAACAAAAACTCAACACGCTAAGAAACCAAATAAACACAGCCATAAAACTATGCTCACCAGATAAAATTAACGATGAATTAGACAAAATAAAACAATACTTCATCAACATCAATAAGTTTCCTCCACAAACCGTAGAAAACATTATACGCACACACCTAGACAGAAAGCAAAATCAACCAACAAAAGTAAATATATCTCACGAATCAAAAATTCACGAATCCATATACTGCTGTATACCATATATTCCTGACATCAGCAGAAAAATAACCAACATTTAGCAAAAACTAGTAACAAAATATGACATTCCAGTTAATACCAAATTTATTCAAAAACCAGGCACAAAACTGAGGTCTATACTATGTAAAAACTACACTGACAAACACCACACCAACATTATTTATAAAATACAATGTGATAACTGCCACGACTTCTATATTGAAGAAACAAGTAGAAAAATGGAAACCAGATTCAAAGAACATAAAAAAGTCACCTTCGCATGTTTTCGAACACTGCAAGTCAAATAAACACAACATAACCATAGAAAACACTTAAATACTAAATAAAGAAACAAACATGAACAAACGCAAAATTAAAGAAGCCTTACTTATACAACAACTTAAACCCAAAATAAACCAATATAAAGGAACGCCTTTATACCTATATTAATATAAAATAAATAAAATTATATATTCAAACATCTAACACCGCCCTCTATATTCCGACACTCAGTTACACAACCCCTTTCAAACATGTGGTCAGCTTACGGTCAGTTACCTCTTTCTGTGTGAACCTGACGATGACCGAGGAAGGTCGAAACGTTGTTCGCTCTTCTATGTAAAATATTTTCTCAACCCAAACGAGCCGTTTTTACATACACAAGAGGGTTTTCACTGCGTTTTATATTCCTACTGATTTGTTTTTGTAGCAAGTTCGTCTTTCCAGTTTGGTTCGGTAAATTGCGTCACTCTGTTTTAAAATATTCGATGCAGGACACACATACCGGCCCGGCATGGCCAGGTGGTTAATGCATTCGACTCGTAATCTGAGGGTCGGGTTCGAATCCCTATCAAACCAAACATGCTCGCTATTTCAGCCGTGGGGGTGTTATAATGTTACGTTCAATCCCACTTATTCGTTGGTAAAAGAGTAGCCCAAGAGTTGGCGGTGGGTGATGATGACTAGCTACCTTCCCTCTAGACTTACACTTCTAAATTAGGGATGGCTAGTGCAGATAGCCCTTGAGTAGCTTTACGCGAAACTCAAAAAACAAACACACTTACCGGAAACAATGGTTGTTGAAGATGTAAACTGGATGACGTAAGATAGCGAGACCTTTTCTATTACGTCGGTAGTGACCCCTGTGGACAAGACAGACGTAAGATTAAATTTGTCAAAAGAAAGACAAAAATGACTCATACCTGGCACACTGATCTGCCCAACTGCCGCATTTAGTGCACGATATAGGTCAGTTTACGTCCACTGTCGAGTATGTGGTATTTACAACAGGAATTATTGGCTCATTAGTTATAAAGAGTCATAACAGAAAAGATGTATATATGTATATCATGTTAAAATTGAGAGTGGACATATCTATCATATCACGTATAAAATAGGAATAAATGTCATATTACTTAAAGAGTAACAAGGTGTTTATATCATGTTACATATACCTAGATGAGATATGTATGTCATATTACATGTATATAGCTTGGATATGTATATTATGTTACACGTATGAACTAGGGATGTATATAGGATATTACATGTGTTAAGTTTGGATAGGTATATCATATTACACATATAGAACTTGGATATATCTATCACATGCACAAAGTTTGGACACATATATTATATTACACACAAACACAAAAGACAAGTTGAATATGGAATGTATGTTAAATATCTCTCTTAACAGAAAAAAATGTTACATATTAAACATATCGCACTTTACTCGTGTTAGTTTTTAAGTCCAGAGTAATCGAGTTTCACCACAACAACTTGTATATTATTTTCGTGATGAAAAAGGACGTAACGTGTTACAGTGATAGCATTTAGTCCAAAACTAAATATTGTATTACTTTAAATACTATTGTTAGTAGTAACCAGACAAGTACAGCGTGAATAAATGATGATAGGGAAGTCATTGTAAACTTTGTATCAGTTTTCATCCCAGAATATAATTCACAATGACTTTTATTGAGTATTTAAAGTTTACGAAGCCTAACCTTTATCACTAAACCGTACAACCTAAGATAAACCTCAACCGTACCGTTTTCGTTAGGCTTAGCCACATTGTTATGTGAATGGCCGTTCCACAGTTTTTCAGGCTTAGGCTTAAGAGCTTTGGGTGTTGAACTGGTCTGTGGTGAGGGCACTGGTGCTGGAATCTCTATAAATAAGAGACAAAACGAATTAATAATTTCAGGAAGGTTTCACGTGGGCACGTGTGTCTCCAATAACCATTCCGAAAATTTTTAAAACAAACTTTTCACAGAATTTCCACTGTTCATGGACATCAGATCCAAAGTACAACAGCTATTTGAAGCTACTTTGAGAGATATACGAATATAAGCACATTAGAATAATGAGTTAGGGAAACCAAACGTTATAAGTATAATAAGTGATCTCTCTCTTTCTGTAAGGAACATCCTACATGTTCAAACAGAACATACGTGAAGAAGACAGACAAATGTTCTGTTAAAACATGTAGTGTGTTCCGCCTCAACTTTGCTATTGGTTTAGGGTGTGGTTTCAAAGTCTGTTAATATACAAAACACTTTGTAATATTTCGCTTCAATGGTATGTCTTCAAAACGTTCCTTGGATCTACATAACTTAACAATACAGCTACATTGAAACAGCTGTCAAAACGTCCTTCAGTACTACGTTTGCCTGTGTGATTATTGCTGAATGGTCGCTTTGGACCAGAACTACAAATTTGGGCGTGGTTTATATATATATAAAAATATATAAACATTTCAGTTAACTTGTGATTAATCTGATGTAAGTATCATAACATTTTGATAGAATACACTGGTATATATATTAACGTTTTGATAGAATACACTGGTATATATATATATATATTAACGTTTTGATAGAATACACTGGTATATATATATATATATATTAACGTTTTGATAGAATATACTGGTATATAGATATATATTAACGTTTTGATAGAATACACTGGTGTATATATATATATATTAACGTTTTGATAGAATATACTGGTATATATATATTAACGTTTTGATAGAATACACTGGTATATATATATATATATATATTAACGTTTTGATAGAATACACTGGTATATATATATATATTAACGTTTTGATAGAATACACTGGTATATATATATATATATATATTAACGTTTTGATAGAATATACTGGTATATATATATATTAACGTTTTGATAGAATACACTGGTATATATATATATATATTAACGTTTTGATAGAATATACTGGTATATATATATATATTAACGTTTTGATAGAATATACTGGTATATATATATATTAACGTTTTGATAGAATATACTGGTATATATATATATTAACGTTTTGATAGAATATACTGGTATATATATATATATATATATTAACGTTTTGATAGAATATACTGGTATATATATATATTAACGTTTTGATAGAATATACTGGTATATAGATAAAAAACAGAAAATGTCCAAGTCACGTGGTTTGAGCTTTGCTTACGAGCTCAGGTCAAATGTTTAAATTTCCAAGTCGAAGTATTTTATCTTACTGCAGACAAACGTTTAATACTGTACAAACACTTAGTTTGGGAAGTACCCTACTGGGTATTGTGTTTCTTTCAATTTCGAGGTCATGTGTGACCTACTAGTTAGCTTACTCATCCGAAAATTCATGGTTCTTGGCTCCTTTCAGCTCTCTACACTTTGGATGCGTGAGAACATTAAAGATAAAATCACACTGTTCAGGTAGACAAGAGTTGGCGGTGGATGTTATCAAGTATTTACCTTCCATTTAGTCTAAAGATAACCGTCGCAAAGCAACTTAGTATTACAATTTTAATACAAAAAAATAAAATTTTTCGTCATAGCTGATGTCATCTTGAACGTGCCGAAGAAAGTTCGGATCCACGGCTAGACGTCTCTACTAAACATACACTTCTACACAGGTGTGACTGAATATTTCACTATTCCTCTATTTTACGAACTTTGACCCAGTTCAAATGTAACTGGAAGCCCTTAAGACCAGAAGCGTCCAAAGAGACGATTTTTCCCGCACAGCGATTTCACGTAGGTCATAAAGAGCAGACTCTTTCCAAGGGGTCGTGAGTGTCCCATGAAATTAACATGCTTATGACTTTACGTTATAGATAATATGAGAACAGTATTTGTTGGATTGGCTTAGAGTCTCGTCTGAAACAGACACCATGCTGTACTGTATCCACGCCACAGCTTGTTGCTTTCCGTTACAGGCATTTAGTGTAACTGACTGTAAATCTTTACTGTCCGTTTATAAACAGAGTTCTCTGATAATAGGTTAACATAATAATATTCATAAACACTATTCATGTAACATAATTTTACTGTCAAGTATAATCTTACATAATGTTGGTTGAGGAAAACCTCTACATTGGAATGAATAAAAGTGTGTGTTCAGTTCTTCACATTATACAGGTGCAGAATACGAGATATAATAAATAAACTTTGTTATTGCGAATATTCTGTCATGTATAATCTCATGTAAAAGTCATTCTGTGAAGTATTTGTAACTTACAGAATGTATTTTCAGCTTAACTGTTTCTGAAACAAATGAAACACAGTCGAAATGGATCTCTGAGATTCTAGATAATATTTACATCTTTAAGACCTTTCAAGCATAAACTACAAAACTGGCTAATGTTATTAAGGTAGATAAATATTCATCGTTTTAATCTCAGTGTAAATTGAAATATTAATTAAAATTAATTATTAATTAGTCCGAAAAATATTTCTATATTATTTTCCTCATATTTAATCAATCACATTTTTCTCGAGGTTTCATCTTTATGGTGTACACCGCACCACATTGTTGTCAGAATTACGTATTTATGGTGTAAACCACACCACATTGTTGTCAGAGTTACGTATTTATTGTGTAAACCACACCACATTTTTGTCAGAGTTACGTATTTATGGTGTAAACCACACCACATTGTTGTCAGAGTTACGTATTTATGGTGTAAACCACACCAAATTGTTGTCAGAATTACGTATTTATGGTGTAAACCACACCACATTGTTATCAGAGTTACGTATTTATGGTGTACACCGCACCACACTGTTGTCAGAGTTACGTATTTATGGTGTAAACCACACCACATTGTTGTCAGAATTACGTCTTTATGGTGTAAACCACACCACATTTTTGTCAGAGTTACGTCTTTATGGTGTAAACCACACCACATTGTTGTCAGAATTACGTATTTATGGTGTACACCGCACCACACTGTTGTCAGAGTTAAGTCTTTATGGTGTAAACCACACCACATTGTTGTCAGAGTTACGTCTTTATGGTGTAAACCACACCACATTGTTGTCAGAGTTACGTATTTATGGTGTACACCGCACCACACTGTTGTCAGAGTTACGTCTTTATGGTGTACACCGCACCACACTGTTGTCAGAGTTACGTCTTTATGGTGTAAACCACACCACATTGTTGTCAGAGTTACGTCTTTATGGTGTAAACCACACCACATTGTTGTCAGAGTTACGTATTTATGGTGTAAACCACACCACATTGTTGTCAGAGTTACGTCTTTATGGTGTAAACCACACCACATTGTTGTCAGAGTTACGTCTTTATGGTGTAAACCACACCACATTGTTGTCAGAGTTACGTCTTTATGGTGTAATCCACACCACATTGTTGTCAGAGTTACGTATTTATGGTGTAAACCACACCACATTGTTGTCAGAGTTACGTCTTTATGGTGTAAACCACACCACATTGTTGTCAGAGTTACGTCTTTATGGTGTAAACCACACCACCTTGTTGTCAGAGTTACGTCTTTATGGTGTAAACCACACTACATTGTTGTCAGAATTACTTATTTATGGTGTAAACCACACCACATTGTTGTCAGAGTTACGTATTTATGGTGTAAACCACACCACATTGTTGTCAGAATTACGTATTTATGGTGTAAACCACACCACATTGTTGTCAGAGTTAAGTCTTTATGGTGTAAACCACACCACATTGTTGTCAGAGTTACGTCTTTATGGTGTAAACCACACCACATTGTTGTCAGAGTTACGTATTTATGGTGTACACCGCACCACACTGTTGTCAGAGTTAAGTCTTTATGGTGTAAACCACACCACATTGTTGTCAGAGTTACGTATTTATGGTGTACACCGCACCACACTGTTGTCAGAGTTACGTCTTTATGGTGTACACCGCACCACACTGTTGTCAGAGTTACGTTTTTATGGTGTAAACCACACCACATTGTTGTCAGAGTTACGTCTTTATGGTGTAAACCACACCACGTTGTTGTCAGAGTTACGTATTTATGGTGTAAACCACACCACATTGTTGTCAGAGTTACGTCTTTATGGTGTAAACCACACCACATTGTTGTCAGAGTTACGTCTTTATGGTGTAAACCACACCACATTGTTGTCAGAATTACTTATTTATGGTGTAAACCACACCACATTGTTGTCAGAATTACTTATTTATGGTGTAAACCACACCACATTGTTGTCAGAGTTACGTATTTATGGTGTAAACCACACCACATTGTTGTCAGAATTACGTATTTATGGTGTACACCGCACCACACTGTTGTCAGAGTTACGTCTTTATGGTGTAAACCACACCATATTGTTGTCAGAGTTACGTATTTATGGTGTAAACCACACCACATTGTTGTCAGAATTACGTATTTATGGTGTAAACCACACCACATTGTTGTCAGAGTTAAGTCTTTATGGTGTAAACCACACCACATTGTTGTCAGAGTTATGTCTTTATGGTGTAAACCACACCACATTGTTGTCAGAGTTACGTCTTTATGGTGTAAACCACACTATATTGTTGTCAGAATTACGTATTTATGGTGTAAACCACACCACTTTGTTGTCAGAATTACGTATTTATGGTGTAAACCACACCACATTGTTGTCAGAGTTACGTATTTATGGTGTAAACCACACCATATTGTTGTCAGAGTTACGTCTTTATGGTGTAAACCACACTATATTGTTGTCAGAATTACGTATTTATGGTGTAAACCACACCACATTGTTGTCAGAATTACGTATTTATGGTGTACACCGCACCACACTGTTGTCAGAGTTACGTCTTTATGGTGTAAACCACACCATATTGTTGTCAGAGTTAAGTCTTTATGGTGTAAACCACACCACATTGTTGTCAGAGTTATGTCTTTATGGTGTAAACCACACCACATTGTTGTCAGAGTTACGTCTTTATGGTGTAAACCACACTATATTGTTGTCAGAATTACGTATTTATGGTGTAAACCACACCACATTGTTGTCAGAATTACGTATTTATGGTGTACACCGCACCACACTGTTGTCAGAGTTACGTCTTTATGGTGTAAACCACACCATATTGTTGTCAGAGTTACGTATTTATGGTGTAAACCACACCACATTGTTGTCAGAATTACGTATTTATGGTGTAAACCACACCACATTGTTGTCAGAGTTAAGTCTTTATGGTGTAAACCACACCACATTGTTGTCAGAGTTATGTCTTTATGGTGTAAACCACACCACATTGTTGTCAGAGTTACGTATTTATGGTGTAAACCACACCACTTTGTTGTCAGAATTACGTATTTATGGTGTAAACCACACCACATTGTTGTCAGAGTTACGTATTTATGGTGTAAACCACACCAGATTGTTTTTTGAGTTACGTCTTTATGCTGCAAACCGCACCATATTGTTGTCAGAGTTACGTATTTATGGTGTAAACCACACCACATTGTTGTCAGAGTTACGTATTTATGGTGTACACCGCACCACACTGTTGTCAGAGTTACGTCTTTATGGTGTAAACCACACCATATTGTTGTCAGAGTTACGTATTTATGGTGTAAACCACACCACATTGTTGTCAGAATTACGTATTTATGGTGTAAACCACACCACATTGTTGTCAGAGTTAAGTCTTTATGGTGTAAACCACACCACATTGTTGTCAGAGTTATGTCTTTATGGTGTAAACCACACCACATTGTTGTCAGAGTTACGTATTTATGGTGTAAACCACACCACTTTGTTGTCAGAATTACGTATTTATGGTGTAAACCACACCACATTGTTGTCAGAGTTACGTATTTATGGTGTAAACCACACCAGATTGTTTTTTGAGTTACGTCTTTATGGTGTAAACCACACCATATTGTTGTCAGAGTTACGTATTTATGGTGTAAACCACACCACATTGTTGTCAGAGTTACGTATTTATGGTGTACACCGCACCACACTGTTGTCAGAGTTACGTCTTTATGGTGTAAACCACACCATATTGTTGTCAGAGTTACGTATTTATGGTGTAAACCACACCACATTCTTGTCAGAATTACGTCTTTATGGTGTAAACCACACCACATTGTTGTCAGAGTTACGTCTTTATGGTGTAAACCACACCACATTGTTGTCAGAGTTACGTCTTTATGGTGTAAACCACACCAATATAAAATAGTAATCGGTCATTCTAATATCTCTCTAGTGTGTCAGAATTTCGTCTTTATGCTGCAAACCGCACAAATATTACCATTAAAACAGTGATTGTTTTCACCTATACAAATCGGTATCGGAACCAGACAGAATGACACTGACAAGTTACTGTACGTCAGATGGGGCACGTGAAGAGGTAAATGAACCGTGTTTGCTTAATTTCTCACCATATAGTTTAATGTTGTTTTCTGCCTCCCCGAGGGAATTCTTCGCTGAACAGCTGTAAGTTCCGTAGTCTTCGGGTTGAAGGTTTCGGATTCGAAGTTTCATCTGACTTTTGTAAAGTCCTTGGGGAACTTCCGTGATGTTGTATTTGGAGTTAGAGATAACAATAACGTTTCTCTTTCTGGTCCAGTAAGTAACTGACTTCGGATGGGACTCAAGGTTACAGTCTAGGGTGACGTCAGTCCTTGTAGCGGCCCCTACCACCTGATTCGGTACTTCGATTAGAGGAGGAACTGGGAAATATAAAATGGTAATCGATCATTCTAATATCTCTCTAGTATCCAGAAGTATCAATTATTTTGATATATCTCCAGAATTCAGAAGTATCAGTTATTCTAATATCTCTGTAGTATACAGAAGTATCAGTTAGATATAATACATTAATCTTAGCTAGCTCATTATGGATTTAAACAACTGTGTGCAGGTTTGTTGTTTATACTATAGATTTTACAGCCTAGCAAATCTAAAATAAAATAATTTACCCCGATAGACAAAACACGACTGCGTAACCTTCTCACTAAGTATTCATGCTGTTAGGGGTAATCATAAGATATTTAGAATATTCACCAATATCAGTATGATGTTTGATAATTTCGTTTGCGTTAAGTGTTTAGTGTTATTAACAAATACATTGCCGCCCTGAT
This sequence comes from Tachypleus tridentatus, assembly GCF_004210375.1. NCBI lineage: Eukaryota > Metazoa > Arthropoda > Merostomata > Xiphosura > Limulidae > Tachypleus > Tachypleus tridentatus. The sequence continues at coordinate 19,874,758 of NW_027467777.1, forward strand.
GTAGTTTTTGGTCAGTAGACCAGTCCTGGAAACACGTTACAGTTTCACGATCGTGTCTTAGTGAGACAGCGTTGTGTTTTATTGAAACACTGATGTTTATATTGAGACGCTAATGTTTTTTACTGAGACACTAATGTTTCTTATTGAGACATTAAGTACACGCGAAAGTAAAGACACACTTTCAGTTTTGTGTTTTGCGGTTTTATGGGTGTTGTTGTCTTTCATTGTCATCTCCACCTATTATGGATGATCTTCATCAAATTTTATGTGAAGACTCGTTGGGTTCATGTAGATATATACGCTAATTTGTGGTTTGCTATTTTGTATTTTGTGGTTTTTACGGGCGGTTTTTTTTCCATTTCATATAAGGCATACAACCTTTCGTGCCCTAACACAACCTTTTACTAATCATAAATTTCCGGGTACTACAACTGGTACATATATATATATATATGTATATTAATTACATATTTTGATATACTAAAGGATATTTATATTTTCTTTCAAAGCAGGTTACTTAAATAGTAAGTACTGTTAAACATACAGGAAAGGTGTTCTCAGATATTGTTGATACGTAGATAGTGTTGTCTAGTTGATACGGTTGTCAAGTAGAGGATGTAGTCACACAGATATTGTTGATAAGTAGATAGTGTTGTCAAGTAGAGGATGTAGTCACACAGATATTGTTGATAAGTAGATAGTGTTGTCAAGTTGATACGGTTGTCAAGTAGAGGCTGTAGTCACACAGATATTGTTGATAAGTAGATAGTATTGTAAAGTAGAGGATGTAGTCACACAGATATTGTTGATAAGTAAATAGTGTTGTCAAGTAGAGGATGTAGTCACACAGATATTGTTGATAAGTAGATAGTGTTGTCAAGTAGAGGATGTAGTCACACAGATATTGTTGATAAGTAGATAGTGTTGTAAAGTTGATACGGTTGTCAAGTAGAGGATGTAGTCACACAGATATTGTTGATAAGTAGATAGTGTTGTCAAGTAGAGGATGTAGTCACACAGATATTGTTGATAAGTAGATAGTGTTGTCAAGTAGAGATGATGTAGTCACACAGATATTGTTGATAAGTAGATAGTGTTGTCAGAGTAGAGGATGTAGTCACACAGATATTGTTGATAAGTAGATAGTGTTGTCAGAAGTAGAGGATGTAGTCACACAGATATTGTTGATAAGTAGATAGTGTTGTCAAGTAGAGGATGTAGTCACACAGATATTGTTGATAAGTAGATAGTGTTGTCAAGTAGAGGATGTAGTCACACAGATATTGTTGATAAGTTGATAGTGTTGTCAAGTAGAGGATGTAGTCACACAGATATTGTTGATAAGTAGATAGTGTTGTCAAGTTGATACGGTTGTCAAGTAGAGGCTGTAGTCACACAGATATTGTTGATAAGTAGATAGTGTTGTCAAGTAGAGGATGTGGTCACACAGATATTGTTGATAAGTAGATAGTGTTGTCAAGTTGATACGGTTGTCAAGTAGAGGCTGTAGTCACACAGATATTGTTGATAAGTAGATAGTGTTGTCAAGTAGAGGATGTAGTCACACAGATATTGTTGATAAGTAGATAGTGTTGTCAAGTAGAGGATGTAGTCACATAGATATTGTTGATAAGTAGATAGTGTTGTCAAGTTGATACGGTTGTCAAGTAGAGGATGTAGTCACACAGATATTGTTGATAAGTAGATAGTGTTGTCAAGTAGAGGATGTAGTCACACAGATATTGTTGATAAGTAGATATTGTTGTCAAATGTCGTCACTAAGATATGGTCACCCAGTATGTAGTATTGTCAAGTTGAGAGGATGTTTACTCATCAACTCTGCATGCTGTACCCAACGTCTAACTCTTTCGTCAAGTAATACAATCATGTTAACTCCAGTACAATCTACTTATAACTACGTACAGTTTACTCCAAGTACGATTCGTTTGCTGACAGATGGCTGAACACCATTGGATGCTATACACAGGTAGGCTCCAATGTGATGCCTGTTCACATTTACAATGTTCAGAGATGGTCCAATTACTGAAGAAACTAAAACATGAAAACACAGTGGAATTATATCACAAGACTTGCCATTTGTGTTTCCTCTATATGGTTATATTATCTTATTACAGATAATTCATTATAAGATGAGAGACAAAAATCATGGTTTTATCTAGATTAAATATTTGATCTTCTATATTAAAACTGGAATGTTGAAAATTTACTTTAAAGAATAAAACTCAATTTTCACAAATACTTAAGACTGCATAAATTATACAGTAAATAGAATATCTTTTCCCAGTTTACTTTATGACATAATTTATGAATAACTTTTAAAGATACATGAAAATGTGATATCTTCAAGTATTTGTAATCTATAATTATCATTAATTTCGTGTTATTTGTAGAAAATGTCATAAGGTGATAATAATAATAAAACTAAGCGGTGGTGTATGACTCTGTTTACTGGAACGCTTAGGTTTAAGAAACTCAACTCATCCTTCTAAACAACTTCCGTACATTACAGTTATGGACAGGTGGCTTATGATAACTTGTTTATATACAAGTGTATGTTTAATTTATTTATTGAGATTACTCATGGTTACTCCACCTAACAGCAGTCTGCTCTTTGGTTTATTGAGAAACACTAGTGATATGTAGCGGGTGTTCTGCTTCTGGGTTTATTGAGAAACTCTAGTAATATGTAGCGGGTGTTCTGCTTCTGGGTTTATTGAGAAACTCTAGTAATATGTAGCGGGAGTTCTGCTTCTGGGTTTATTGATAAAACACTAGTAATATGTAGGGGTTCTGCTTCTGGGTTTATTGAGAAACACTAGTAATATGTAGCGAGGGTTCTGCTTCTGGGTTTATTGAGAAACACTAGTAGTATGTAGCGGGTGTTCTGCTTCTGGGTTTATTGAGAAACACTAGTAATATGTAGCAGGGGTTCTGCTTCTGGGTTTATTGAGAAACACTAGTAATATGTAGCGGGTGTTCTGCTTCTGGGTTTATTGAGAAACACTAGTAGTATGTAGCGGGTGTTCTGCTTCTGGGTTTATTGAGAAACACTAGTAATATGTAGCGGTGGTTATACTTTTGGCTTTATTGAGAAACACTAGAAATCTATAGCAGGGTTCATCTCTTGGATTTATTGAGAAACACTAGAAATCTATAGCAGGGTTCATCTCTTGGATTTATTGAGAAACACTAGAAATCTATAGCAGGGTTCATCTCTTGAGTTTATTGAGAAACACTAGAAATCTATAGCAGGGTTCATCTCTTGGATTTACTGAGAAACACTAGAAATCTATAGCAGGGTTCATCTCTTGAGTTTATTGAGAGACACTAGAAATCTATAGCAGGGTTCATCTCTTGAGTTTATTGAGAAACACTAATAGTCTTAGCAGGGATTTATTTTTAGGTATATTGGGAAACACTAATAGTCTTAGCAGGGATTTATTCTTGGGTATATTGGGAAACACTAGTAGTATGTAGCACGGATCTGTTATTGGGTTTACTGAGAAACATACGTGTAAATGAATTAAACCGCCGTGTCACTAAAGGTTAATTTTTACCCTTTTTGGTCCCAGTAGAAATTTGTTGACCATCTTCTCTTCGCCAGGTTATGATAGGTTCAGGTGACCCAGTAGAGACACATCTCAGTGTCACCTCTTCACTTTCTCTGACTTCGAGGTCAGTACTAGTGTTTCCCTCGACTATTCTCGGGGGTACTAAACAAGAAGAACAACATGTACATGAAACCGAAGTGATAAATTCAACTAATTGGTTCTGAGAAAGGAAATAATAAACATGAGCTGTTCAGAAACAAAGACCATGAGTTAACAAAACTACGACAAATAATTTACAGAAACAACTGAAATAATATATATAAAGGATAACATTGTTTGTTTTTGAATTTCGCATAAACCTACTCGAGGGCTATCTGTGCTAGCCATCCCTAATTTAGCAGTGTAAGACTAGAGGGAAGGCAGCTAGTCATCACCACCCACCGCCAACTCTTGGGCTACTCTTTTACCAACGAATAGTGGGATTGACCGTAACATTATAACGCCCCCACGGCTGAAAGGGCGAGCATGTTTGGCATGACAGGGATGCGAACCCGCAACCCTCAGATTACGAGTCGCACGCCTTAACGCGCTTGGCCATGCCGGGCCATAAAGGATAACAATAAAACAAACGTTTCGCTATAACTGAAGCAGTGTGTCGGGTTTAACTGAATACTACAGCGAAATGTAACAAAACAAACGTTTCGCTATAACTGAAGCAGTGTGTGGGGTTTAACTGAATACTACAGCGAAATGTAACAAAACAAACGTTTCACTATAACTGAAGCAGTGTGTCGGGTTTAACTGAATACTACAGCGAAATGTAACAAAACAAACGTTTCGCTATAACTGAAGCAGTGTGTGGGGTTTAACTGAATATTACAGCGAAATGTAAGTAATTAGAACATTTAAAGTGAAAAACGTATTTTAAATTTTCACATCTTTGTAAATGAAAAACTTTAAACAGATGTTTTGATACGTTGTACTGATAAGATCATTTCGTTATATGGTAAACGATAGATAGCACAATTAGTTACACGTAAATTTGTCGTCTAACATTGTAATTCATAATCCAAAGGTCGCTAGTTTGAATCCCCGTCACACCAAACATGCTCCCACTTTCAGCCGTGGAGGCGTTATAATGTGACGGTCAATTCAACTATTCGTTTGTAAAAGAGTAGCCCAAGAGTCGGCGGTAGGTAGTGATGACAAGCTGTCTTCTTTCTTGTCTTACACTGCTAAATTAGGGACGGCTTGCGCAGATCGCCCTCGTGTAGCTTTGCGCGAAATTCTAAAACAAACCAAACCTAAACATTCTAATTATCTGATGTTCCTAATATTTCCATGTCTTCCATGTATCTGACGTTCGAAGTTTTGTTTGTTTTCATTTTTTGCGTGAAACCACACGAGAGCTATATGCGCTAGCCGTCCATAATTTAACAGTGTAAGACTAGAGAGAGGCAGCTAGTGATCACCACCCACCGCCAACGCTTGACTACTCTTTTACCAATCAATAAGTGTGATTGACCGTAACTTTATAACGCCTACACGGCTGAAAGGGCGAGCAAGTTATCTGTGACAGGGATTCGAACCCGCGACCCTCAGATTACGAGTCGAGAGCCCTAACCAGCTGGCCGTGCCGGACCTCGTTCGAATTATCTCTACTTAAAAAAATATGATATATTAGAATTGTTCGTAATACCATGTAAAAGTGATTCATTTATTTAATATAATGTGAGAAATTCGGGATGTTAATCACTGAGGCAATTTGAATGTTAAACTTTAACAGTTAAATATGTCTTCTGATTCTTTATATTAGAAATAATAAGCACGACAAAAGTACAGGAATGTTTACCTTGGGAAGAAATAAAATACAAGGTTCTTCTATGGGCTTCAAGTCAGTTTTCCTTACGAGTATTCAACGTATGTTTGTGCACAAAACAAAATCTACGTTCTTTAAACAAGTATTTTTTTTTATTTCCATTAAACTAACTTATTCTGAAACAGAACTTTAACCATTTTAGGTGGTGTCTCTTTCACTCGAAGAAACGTGACGTCTTCACCAGGTTGTGTGATTACTGCTGACGTACAGAGACGAACGTCATTCTCAGATTTCGCTGACAACTCACGTAACGTTACAACTCGATATTGCTGTAATGGTTTATTCGAATAGTAATCATGTAGCTACATTAACTTTCGAAGAAACAGTGAGGTAAAACTGATGAATTGAAATGAGACAGGACTGTGTTTGTATTTATAGCCAGATTTTGTAGTTGTGCACGTTTGTCTTGCAGAAACTATAAATAATATTCTTGAAACCGAAAACAAAAACAACAAAGGTGTCTATAACAACAACTGTGTTTCATATTAGAGCAGAGTAATAAAAATATACAGCCCATTCTTACCTAATTACTTCAACTTTTGTGTAACTCCCAAGTGGTTTGGTTTGTCAAATGCACGTAATATTAACATAATTATTAATTTTATTCATACAATAATTTAAATTACACTGAACGTAACAGTAATTTTACAAACCTTCTTCATGGGTTCTGTTTATATAGTTTTAACTTTTTGGTTGTCAAGTGTAGTCTATATCCTGAAGTCTACCTCTTACGCTTCGCTGAATACATTAATTCCTTTGTTCCAAAGTACAAGAAAACAAGAAAGCCAAAGGTCGAAATACAAATTATTTTGATTTTGGAATACATCTGTATATCAACCAGCAAAACCAACTTAAACTTAGTTTCTACACTGGTATAAAATGATACTTGTTTAAAGTAGTTTCTATTAATATTGTACTCACATTAAAATGTGATGTGCTATTTATTTAAAGTAGTTCTAATCAATGATGTACACTTGTTAACAATGTAATATGGTACTTATTTAAAGTAGTTCTGATCAATGACGCACACTTGTTAACAATGTAATATAGTACTTATTTAAAGTAGTTTTAATCAATGATGTACACTTGTTAACAATGTAATATGGTACTTATTTAAAGTAGTTCTGATCAATGACGCACACTTGTTAACAATGTAATATGATACTTATTTAAAGTAATTTTAATCAATGATGTACACTTGTTAACAATGTAATATAGTACTTATTTAAAGTAGTTCTAATCAATGACGTACACTTGTTAACAATGTAATATAGTACTTACTTAAAGTAGTTTTAATCAATGATGTACACTTGTTAACAATGTAATATAGTACTTATTTAAAGTAGTTTTAATCAATGACGTACACTTGTTAACAATGTAATATGGTACTTATTTAAAGTAGTTCTAATCAATGGCGTACACTTGTTAACAATGTAATATGATACTTATTTAAAGTAGTTTTAATCAATGATGTACACTTGTTAACAATGTAATATAGTACTTATTTAAAGTTGTTCTAATCAATGATGTACACTTGTTAACAATGTAATATAGTACTTATTTAAAGTAGTTTTAATCAATGACGTACACTTGTTAACAATGTAATATGGTAATTATTTAAAGTAGTTCTAATCAATGGCGTACACTTGTTAACAATGTAATATGATACTTATTTAAAGTAGTTTAACCAATGATGTACTCTTGTTTTATATAGTTTTAATCAATGATGTACACTTGTTAACAATGTAATATAGTGCTTATTTAAAGTAGTTTAACCAATGATGTACTCTTGTTTTATATAGTTTTAATCAATGATGTACACTTGCCAACAAGGTAATATGGTGCTTATTTGAATGAGTTTCAACCAATGAATTTGTATGTGATAGTAGCTACTAGCAATGTAATACTGTATTTATTTAAATGATTTCTGATAAATGCATCATGTTAACAATGTAATATTGTATTTATTTAAAGTAGTTTCTAACAATGTATCATGTTAACAATGTAATGTACTTATTTAAACTAGTTTCTAACAAATGTATCATGTTAATCATGTAATATTGTACTTATTTAAAGTAGTTACTAACAATGTATCATGTTAATCATGTAATATTGTACTTATTTAAAATAGTTTCTAAGAAATGTATCATGTTAATCATGTAATATTGTACTTATTTAAAATAGTTTCTAACAATGTATAATGTTAATCAATTAAAATTGTACTTATTTAAAATAGTTTCTAAGAAATTTATCATATTAATATAATATTGTACTTATTTAAAGTAGTTTCTAACAATGTATTATGTTAATGCAATGTTGTACTGATTTAAAATTGTTTCTAACAAATGTATCATGTTACTCTAATATTTTCGTTATTTTAAACAGTTTTTAACAAATGTATCATGTTAATCATGTAATATTGTACTTATTTAGAATAGTTTCTAACAATGTATCATGTTAATCATGTAATATTGTACTTATTTAGAATAGTTTCTAACAATGTATCATGTTAATTAATATTGTACTTATTTAAAATAGTTTCTAACAAATGTATCATGTTGATCATGGAATATTGTATTTATTTAAAGTAGTTTCTAACAATATATCATGTTAATCATGTAACCTGTACGTTCATTTCCCGTTAATTTTTAAAATTCTGTAACCCTAGCGACAGTGTGTTTCAGTTAGTGCAATATGAAGTAATACATTACATCTGGTTTGGTTCCATTCCTTCAGGAAATAATAAACAATGTAAGAAAGTGAAAACACAGGGTACCGTAGCACACCCTGTCACACCAACAAGAACCTGTAGGAGGTTTTTATTACAACAGTAGCAAACTAAAAACTATACAATTATAGTAGTGTCACATAAACCCTTATGTTCTTCTCTGCCATTGAGTAATCAGTATACAAGAACAAAGTGTATATTAATACTTGTCTTCAACATTGTAAAAACTACCTTCAACATCATACACCTATCTTCCACATTCTGTCACCAACCTTCAACATTATACACCTGTCTTCCACATTCTGTCGCCTACCTTCAACATTATACACCTGTCTTCCACATTCTGTCGCCTACCTTCAACATTATACACCTATCTTCCACATTCTGTCACCTACCTTCAACATTATACACCTGTCTTCCATGTTTGTGTTCTGTCTTCTACCTTTCAACATTATACACCTATCTTCCACATTCTGTCGCTTTACCTTCAACATTATACACTTATCTTCCACGTTCTGTCGCTTTACTATTCGACGTTATACACCTATCTTCCACATTTTCTCTCACCTACCTTCAACATTATGCGCCTGTTTTCCATTATTCTGTATTACTGCTTTTAACATTATAGCGCCAATCTTTCCACATTCTTGTCGTTACCACCATTTCAACATTATACACCTATCTTTCCACATTCTGTCGTTTACCTTTCAACATTATATAATATGTCTTCCACGTTCTGTCGCCTACCTTCAACATTATACACCTATTCTTTCCACATTCTCTCACTCTACATTTCAACATTTACACACTGATTTTTCACGTTCTGTCGTTTACCTTTTCAACATTATACACCTGTCTTCCACATTCTGTCGTTTACCGCATTCAACATTTATATAATTTATTCTTTCATATTCTGTGTTTACCATTCTTCAATATTATACAATTTGTTTCACATTCTGTCGCTGAACCTTTAACATTATACACCTATCTTTCCGCATTCTGTCACCCACCTTCAACATTATATTAATTTATCTTTCTCACATTCTTGTCGTTTACCATTTCAACATTATACACCTATCTTCCACATTTCTGTCATCACATTTTCAATATTATACACCTATCTTCTTTGCATTCTGTCACCCACCTTCAACATTTATACACCTACCTTCCACATTCTGTCGCCTACCTTCAACATTATACACCTATCTTCCATATTCTGTCACCTACCTTCAACATTATACACCTATTTTCCATATTCTGACACCTTTATTCATGAATAACAAGTTTGTGTTTGGCACTACCAGGACAGACACCTTTATTCATGAATAACAAGTTTGTGTTTGGCACTACCAGGACAGACACCTTTATTCATGAATAACAAGTTTGTGTTTGGCACTACCAGAACAGACACCTTTATTCATGAATAACAAGTTTGTGTTTGGCACTACCAGGACAGACACCTTTATTCATGAATAACAAGTTTGTGTTTAGCACTACCAGAACAGACACCTTTATTCATAAATAACAAGTTTGTGTTTGGCACTACCAGGACAGACACCTTTATTCATGAATAACAAGTTTGTGTTTGACACTACCAGAACAGACACCTTTATTCATGAATAACAAGTTTGTGTTTGGCACTACCAGGACAGACACCTTTATTCATAAATAACAAGTTTGTGTTTGGCACTACCAGAACAGACATCTTTATTCATAAATAACAAGTTTGTGTTTGGCACTACCAGAACAGACACCTTTATTCATAAATAACAAGTTTGTGTTTGGCACTACCAGGACATTATAAAATGTTTGTACTTAAGATTTTGTAAACCTTTCTGGTTTTTGTTGCAATCCGAAATACAGGAATCCCGTATGTTGGTCTTGAAAAGTAGGTACTAGCTCACTAGGTTTTATCTTATATACTACCTACCAATGTTTTTGCTGTACACAGTAATATTTTAATTTAGGTCTTCGAATGGAAGATAAAACAAGAACTGAGTAGTTTTCAAACCACGTATTAACCTGTTTGAATCTCTTGCACCACGATACCGTTACGTGTTGTGTGGAAGTCAGTTAGTAGACATAAACATGGCGTAACATAAGGGATGCTTAACGTCAGTAAAACGTGTCATGAATCACGAGTAGAATTATGCACTCAGTAAACTACAACACAATATGACATATATATGACGTTATAATGTGACGGTCAATCCTACTATTCGTTGGTAAAGTAGTAGCCCAAGAGTTGGCGGTGGGTGGCGATGACTAGCTGTCTTCCCTCTAGTCTTACGGTGCTAAATTAGAAACGACTAGCGCAGATAGCCCAAGAGTAGCTTTGCGCGAAATTCAAAACAAACAAAAAAAACAAATCTTCAAACAGAACACTTTCAGGGATCTGGTGGAAGTACATCTAGAAAATACTGTTTTCCCATTATTCTGTACGATCTCTTGTAGAAATGATCACCGACACTCTGAGAACAGCTCAAGAGTGACCATAGGTACTCTTATCTAAACCTGTAACTGTGGGTCTACTGGCCAAACCGTGGCTGGACTTCACAAGTAAACCATTCCGATTTCAAAGTAAGTCTGTTGTTGAGATCATTGTATCAAGTAAAGTCGTGACCAGTTAGACTGTTTCTAGATAAAGAACCTAACAAACTGTTGGTTAGAAATTCCATGAATTAAGTGTTTATTATAGAACATGATACACTGGCCATTTAACACACGAATAAAAGTTATTTTGGTTGTGAGAATTTTACAAATAAATTAAATTTATATTCGTTTGTTTGTTTGAAGTTGAGCACAAACATACCCAATGGATTATCTGTGCTCTGGTATCCAAACCCAGTTTATAGCGTTGTAAGTCCACAAACATCCTTTGTTAACTGTGTAACTATGGAGACGTCTAAAATTAGTTATTTCATTATACATTGTTATTCTTATAATGTTACACGTTTTTATTTTTATTTGGACCTGAATGAAGAAAGGATAACATTTTTTTAAATATATATATTTGTCCGTTAAACACTGAAAACTCACTATCGTATGTCAGAGCGTGAAACCTCGTTTTCGAGTATAGCACGTGAGACCTTGTCCTCGTGAAGGACATCAAGGTAACACTACTAACCTAACCTGTTAATCATTACTGCCTGATTTTTAATATGCAGAAACTGTTCATCTGAGTTAAAACTGCCCCATGTTTGTTTTTGTGTACACCAGAACACTCGTAAACTTAATTCAATGCGTTTTGAATCTCTGTCCAATCAGCGTGTTTGTTACTGGAATCATTAATAGTGTCCATAATTCTAGTGTTAATTGTTCTAGTTGCTTATAATTAATGATCGTAGTGCACTGAAGAAGCCTAATCTTCGTCTTGAAATCATCTTAACCCTTTTATCTTCTTCAACCAAAACTATTACGTCATAAGGAACAATCGTCTGTTTTTATCTTATTCAACCAAAACTATTACGTCATAAGGAACAATCGTCTGTTTTTATCTTATTCAACCAAAACTATTACGTCATAAGGAACAATCGTCTGTTTTATCTTCTTCAACCAAAACTATTACGTCATAAGGAACAATCGTCTGTTTTATCTTCTTCAACCAAAACTATTACGTCATAAGGAACAATCGTCTGTTTTATCTTCTTCAACCAAAACTATTACGTCATAAGGAACAATCGTCTGTTTTATCTTATTCAACCAAAACTATTACGCCATAAGGAAAAATCGTCTGTTTTTATCTTCTTCAACCAAAACTATTACGTCATAAGGAACAATCGTCTGTTTTTATCTTCTTCAACCAAAACTATTACGTCATAAGGACCAATCGTCTGTTTTTATCTTCTTCAACCAAGACTATTACGTCATAAGGAACAATCGTCTGTTTTTATCTTCTTCAACCAAAACTATTACGTCATAAGGAACAATCGTCTGTTTTTATCTTCTTCAACCAAAACTATTACGTCATAATGAAAAATCGTCTGTTTTTATCTTCTTCAACCAAAACTATTACGTTATAAGGAACAATCGTCTGTTTTTATCTTCTTCAGCCAAGACTATTACGTTATAAGGAATAATCGTCTGTTTTTATCTTCTTCAACCAAAACTATTACGTCATAAGGAACAATCGTCTGTTTTTATCTTCTTCAACCAAAACTATTACGTCATAAGGAACAATCGTCTGTCGTTAGCTACGGAGAAATGCTTAACACAGGAATATTCTAGCGGGAAAGAAAAAAAATTCCTTACTTAACTGGAGGTTCGAAATGCCTAGAACCTAATCATTCTTACTGGAACATTATTTTTATATAAAACAAAACAAAACAAAACAGAATTAACCTGCCAACGATAAGTTAGATCGATTTTCAAAGGGTACTGGATGCTCTAAGCTTTGGAAATTGGATTTATGAGGGTTCTATCTATAGTCAGAAAAGAAGACAACGCAATAGATTATAACTTACGAGGTTCACTTGTGTAAACCATTTACCAAAGACGCCTACCTGATTAGCTTAGTGAAGATACTTAAAGCATCATAAAGTTACTGTAATGTATACTGTAGTCAAGCGGACACAGAACGAAAGTCGGAAACTCATTAGAAACCCAGTTATTGATCACTGTTGTTACAAAGTAATAAATTAATAACTTTATTAATATTAAATCAGGAAATATTCTTCCATTTGTGCATATGAGCCACCTGGAGGTGTTAACACGTAATACTGCAAGCGAACTCAGTGACGAAAATATCAAATTAAATTTTAATCGAATATAAGATAAAACGAATTTCTGTTGTTTTAATCAGGCTGAAAAGTTAAGTTCATAAATAATAAATATTTTTTATAAATTATTTAGATTAATAAACAAATTAAACTGCTGGAATAAAATTTTGGCTCAGGGTGTAGACCAGTGTTAAACAAAGGGTGTAGAAGTCCACTTTATTCAAATTAATGCTGTGACGTCACTAGTGTTTGTCAAATTTAAACCTTCAATAAAATAAGCTCGTTCGTTATTGAGATATATTTATCTCTAAGAAGATAGTGAAAAAAAAACTAAATGTACTTACGACTTCCGTTAACAGCTTTATCCATTGAGGTTTATGTAAAATTCAAAAACTTTAAGAAAGAAATGAAGGTCCTACGTTTTTCTTTTCACACAATTTTATATACACACACACACACACCAAAAGAAAAATTGAACGATGCAGTCGCTCATTTTTTGTTCACACAATCCTATAGCCCTCGAAGAAGCACAGTGGCATGTCGTCAAACTTACAACTCTAGAAACCGGGTTTCGATACTTGCAATGGGCAATGCATAGCTGGCCCATTGTGTAACTTTGTGCCTAACTTCAAACAAACAAACATAGAATTATAAATAAGCACACCAAAAGAAACACTGAACGAGTCAGTCGCTCATGTTTTTGTTCACACAATATTATAAAAACACACAAAACCAAAAGAAACACTGAACGAGTCAGTCGCTCATGTTTTTGTTCACACAATATTATAAAAACACACACACTAAAAGAAACACTGAACGAGTCAGTCGCTCATGTTTTTTTGGTCACACAATCTTATAAAAAACACACACACTAAAAGAAACACTGAACGAGTCAGTCGCTCATGTTTTTGTTCACATATTATCAAACACACACACTAAAAGAAACACTGAGCGAGTCAGTCGCTCATGTTTTTGGTCACACAATCTTATAAAAACACACACACTAGAAGAAACACTGAGCGAGTCAGTCGCTCATGTGTTTGGTCACACAATCTTATAAAAACACACACACTAAAAGAAACACTGAACGAGTCAGTCGCTCATGTGTTTGATCACACAATATTATAAAAACACACACACTAAAAGAAACAATGAGCGAGAGTGTCGCTCATGTGTTTAGTCACACAATCTTATAAAACACACACACCAAAAGAAACACTGAACGAGTCAGTCGCTCATGTTTTTGGTCACACAATCTTATAAAACACACACTAAAAGAAACACTGAACGAGTCAGTCACTCATGTTTCTGTTCACACAATCTTATAAAACACACACACTAAAGAAACACTGAACGAGTCAGTCGCTCATGTTTTTGATTGACACAATATTATAAAAACACACACACTAAAGAAACACTGAACGAGTCAGTCGCTCCACACAATCTTATAAAAACACACACACTAAAAGAAACACTGAACGAGTCAGTCGCTCATGTGTTTGGTCACCTAATATTATAAAACACACACACTAAAAGAAACACTGAACAGGTCAGTCGTTCATGTGTTTGGTCACACAATCTTATAAAACACACACACCAAAAGAAACACTGAGCGAGTCAGTCGCTCATGTTTTTGGTCACACAATCTTATAAAAACACACACACTAAAGAAACACTGAACGAGTCAGTCGCTCATGTGTTTGGTCACACAATTTATAAATCACACACACTAAAAGAAACACTGAACGAGTCAGTCGCTCATGTTTTTGGTCACACAATCTTATAAAACACACACACTTAAAGAAACACTGAACGAATCAGTCGTTCATGTGTTTGATCACACAATCTTATAAAACACACACACTAAAAGAAACACTGAACGAGTCAGTCGTTCATGTGTTTGGTCACACAATCTTATAAAACACACACACCAAAAGAAACACTGAGCGAGTCAGTCGCTCATGTTTTTGGTCACACAATCTTATAAAACACACACACTAAAAGAAACACTGAACGAGTCAGTCGCTCATGTGTTTGGTCACCCACTTTATAAATCACACACACTAAAAGAAACACTGAACGAGTCAGTCGCTCATGTTTTGGTCACACAATCTTATAAAACACACACACTTAAAGAAACACTGAACGAATCAGTCGTTCATGTGTTTGATCACACAATCTTATAAAAACACACACACCCAAAAGAAACACTGAACGAGTCAGTCGCTCATGTGTTTGGTCACACAATCTTATAAAAACACACACACTAAAAGAAACACTGAACGAGTCAGTCGCTCATGTTTTTGGTCACACAATCTTATAAAAACACACACACTAAAAGAAACACTGAACGAGTCAGTCGCTCATGTTTTGATTCACACAATATTATAAAAACACACAAAACCAAAGAAACACTGAACGAGTCAGTCGCTCATGTTTTGATTCACACAATATTATAAAACACACAAAACCAAAAGAAACACTGAACGTGTCAGTCACTCATGTTTTTTCACACAATATTATAAAAACACACACACTAAAAGAAACACTTAACGAGTCAGTCGCTCATGTGTTTGGTCACACAATATTATAAAATACAGACACTAAAAGAAACACTGAGCAGATCAGTCACTCATGTTTTTGGTCACACAATCTTATAAAAAACACACACACCAAAAGAAACACTGAACGAGTCAGTCGCTCATGTTTTGGTCACACAATCTTATAAAAAAACACACACTAAAAGAAACACTGAGCAGGTCAGTCACTCATGTTTTGGTCACACAATCTTATAAAACACACACACTAAAAGAAACAATGAGCGAGAGTGTCGCTCATGTTTTGGTCACACAATCTTATAAAACACACACACCAAAAGAAACACTGAACGAGTCAGTCGCTCATGTTTTTGGTCACACAATCTTATAAAAAACACACACACTAAAGAAACACTGAGCAGGTCAGTCACTCATGTTTTTGTTCACACAATCTTATAAAACACACACACCTAAAGAAACACTGAACGAGTCAGTCGCTCATGTTTTGGTCACACAATCTTATAAAAACACACACACTAAAAGAAACACTGAGCGAGTCAGTCACTCATGTTTTTGTTCACACAATCTTATAAAAACACACACACCTAAAGAAACACTGAACGAGTCAGTCGCTCATGTGTTTGGTCACACAATCTTATAAAAACACACACACTAAAAGAAACACTGAACGAGTCAGTCGCTCATGTTTTTGGTCACACAATCTTATAATAACACACACACTAAAAGAAACACTGAACGAGTCAGTCGCTCATGTGTTTGGTCACACAATCTTATAAAAACACACACACCAAAAGAAACACTGAACGAGTCAGTCGCTCATGTTTTTGGTCACACAATCTTATAATAACACACACACTAAAAGAAACACTGAACGAGTCAGTCGCTCATGTGTTTGGTCACAATCTTATAAAAAACACACACACTAAAAAGAAACACTGAACGAGTCAGTCGCTCATGTTTTTGGTCACACAATCTTATAAAAACACACACACTAAAGGAAACACTGAACGAGTCAGTCGCTCATGTTTTGATTCACACAATATTATAAAAACACACAAAACTAAAAAAGAAACACTGAACGAGTCAGTCGCTCATGTTTTGATTCACACAATATTATAAAACACACAAAACCAAAAAAAACACTGAACGAGTCAGTCACTCATGTTTTTTTGTTCACACAATATTATAAAACACACACACTAAAAGAAACACTGAACGAGTCAGTCGCTCATGTGTTTGGTCACACAATATTATAAAAAATACACACACTAAAAGAAACACTGAGCGAGTCAGTCACTCATGTTTTGGTCACACAATCTTATAAAAACACACACACTAAAAGAAACACTGAACGAGTCAGTCGCTCATGTTTTTGGTCACACAATCTTATAAAAACACACACACTAAAAGAAACACTGAGAGTCAGTCACTCATGTTTTTGGTCACACAATCTTATAAAACACACACACTAAAAAAGAAACAATGAGCGAGAGTGTCGCTCATGTGTTTGGTCACATAATCTTATAAAAACACACACACCAAAAGAAAACTGAACGAGTCAGTCGCTCATGTTTTTGGTCACACAATCTTATAAAACACACACTAAAAGAAACACTGAGCAGAGTCAGTCACTCATGTTTTGTTCACACAATCTTATAAAACACACACACCTAAAGAAACACTGAACGAGTCAGTCGCTCATGTTTTGATTGACACAATATTATAAAACACACACACTAAAAGAAACACTGAACGAGTCAGTCGCTCCACACAATCTTATAAAACACACACACTAAAAGAAACACTGAACGAGTCAGTCGCTCATGTGTTTGGTCACACAATATTATAAAAACACACACACTAAAAGAAACACTGAACGAGTCAGTCGTTCATGTGTTTGGTCACACAATCTTATAAAAACACACACACCAAAAGAAACACTGAGCAGGTCAGTCGCTCATGTTTTTGGTCACACAATCTTATAAAAACACACACACTAAAAGAAACACTGAACGAGTCAGTCGCTCATGTGTTTGGTCACCCACTTTTATAAATCACACACACTAAAAGAAACACTGAACGAGTCAGTCGCTCATGTTTTTGGTCACACAATCTTATAAAACACACACACTAGAAGAAACACTGAACGAGTCAGTCGCTCATGTGTTTGATCACACAATATTATAAAACACACACACTAAAAGAAACAATGAGCGAGTGTCGCTCATGTGTTTGGTCACACAATCTTATAAAAACACACACACCAAAAGAAACACTGAACGAGTCAGTCGCTCATGTTTTTGGTCACACAATCTTATAAAAACACACACTAAAAGAAACACTGAGCGAGTCAGTCACTCATGTTTCTGTTCACACAATCTTATAAAAACACACACACCTAAAGAAACACTGAACGAGTCAGTCGCTCATGTTTTGATTGACACAATATTATAAAACACACACACTAAAGAAACACTGAACGAGTCAGTCGCTCATGTGTTTGGTCACACAATATTAAAAAACACACACTAAAAGAAACACTGAACGAGTCAGTCGTTCGTGTGTTTGGTCACCTAATCTTATAAAAACACACACACCAAAAGAAACACTGAGCGAGTCAGTCGCTCATGTTTTTGGTCACACAATCTTATAAAAACACACACACTAAAAGAAACACTGAACGAGTCAGTCGCTCATGTGTTTGGTCACCCACTTTTATAAATCACACACACTAAAAGAAACACTGAACGAGTCAGTCGCTCATGTTTTGGTCACACAATCTTATAAAAACACACACACATAAAGAAACACTGAACGAATCAGTCGTTCATGTGTTTGATCACACAATCTTATAAAACACACACACCAAAAGAAACACTGAACGAGTCAGTCGTTCATGTGTTTGGTCACACAATCTTATAAAAACACACACACCAAAAGAAACACTGAACGAGTCAGTCGCTCATGTTTTTGGTCACACAATCTTATAAAAACACACACACTAAAAGAAACACTGAACGAGTCAGTCGCTCATGTGTTTGGTCACACACTTTATAAATCACACACACTAAAAGAAACACTGAACGAGTCAGTCGCTCATGTTTTTGGTCACACAATCTTATAAAACACACACACTTAAAAGAAACACTGAACGAATCAGTCGTTCATGTGTTTGATCACACAATCTTATAAAAACACACACACCAAAAGAAACACTGAACGAGTCAGTCGCTCATGTGTTTGGTCACACAATCTTATAAAAACACACACACTAAAAGAAACACTGAACGAGTCAGTCGCTCATGTTTTGGTCACACAATCTTATAAAACACACACACTAAAAGAAACACTGAACGAGTCAGTCGCTCATGTTTTGATTCACACAATATTATAAAACACACAAAACCAAAAGAAACACTGAACGAGTCAGTCGCTCATGTTTTGATTCACACAATATTATAAAAACACACAAAACCAAAAGAAACACTGAACGTGTCAGTCACTCATGTTTTTTTTCACACAATATTATAAAAACACACACACTAAAAGAAACACTTAACGAGTCAGTCGCTCATGTGTTTGGTCACACAATATTATAAAAATACAGACACTAAAAGAAACACTGAGCGAGTCAGTCACTCATGTTTTTGGTCACACAATCTTATAAAAACACACACACCAAAAGAAACACTGAACGAGTCAGTCGCTCATGTTTTTGGTCACACAATCTTATAAAACACACACACTAAAAGAAACACTGAGCGAGTCAGTCACCTCATGTTTTGGTCACACAATCTTATAAAACACACACACTAAAAGAAACACTGAAGCGAGTGTCGCTCATGTGTTTGGTCACACAATCTTATAAAAACACACACACCAAAAGAAACACTGAACGAGTCAGTCGCTCATGTTTTTGGTCACACAATCTTATAAAAACACACACACTAAAAGAAACACTGAACGAGTCAGTCACTCATGTTTTTGTTCACACAATCTTATAAAACACACACACTAAAGAAACACTGAACGAGTCAGTCGCTCATGTTTTTGGTCACACAATCTTATAAAACACACACACTAAAAGAAACACTGAACGAGTCAGTCGCTCATGTTTTTGTTCACACAATCTTATAAAACACACACACCTAAAGAAACACTGAACGAGTCAGTCGCTCATGTGTTTGGTCACACAATCTTATAAAACACACACACTAAAAGAAACACTGAACGAGTCAGTCGCTCATGTTTTGGTCACACAATCTTATAAAACACACACACTAAAAGAAACACTGAACGAGTCAGTCGCTCATGTGTTTGGTCACACAATCTTATAAAACACACACACTAAAAGAAACACTGAACGAGTCAGTCGCTCATGTTTTGGTCACACAATCTTATAAAACACACACACTAAAGGAAACACTGAACGAGTCAGTCGCTCATGTTTTGATTCACACAATATTATAAAAACACACAAAACCAAAAGAAACACTGAACGAGTCAGTCGCTCATGTTTTGATTCACACAATATTATAAAAACACACAAAACCAAAAAAAACACTGAACGAGTCAGTCACTCATGTTTTGTTCACACAATATTATAAAAACACACACACTAAAAGAAACACTTAACGAGTCAGTCGCTCATGTGTTTGGTCACACAATATTATAAAAATACACACACTAAAAGAAACACTGAGCGAGTCAGTCACTCATGTTTTGGTCACACAATCTTATAAAACACACACACCAAAAGAAACACTGAACGAGTCAGTCGCTCATGTTTTTGGTCACACAATCTTATAAAAACACACACACTAAAAGAAACACTGAGCGAGTCAGTCACTCATGTTTTTGGTCACACAATCTTATAAAAACACACACACTAAAAGAAACAATGAGCGAGAGTGTCGCTCATGTGTTTGGTCACACAATCTTATAAAAACACACACACCAAAAGAAAAACTGAACGAGTCAGTCGCTCATGTTTTTGGTCACACAATCTTATAAAAACACACACTAAAAGAAACACTGAGCGAGTCAGTCACTCATGTTTTGTTCACACAATCTTATAAAACACACACACCTAAAGAAACACTGAACGAGTCAGTCGCTCATGTTTTGATTGACACAATATTATAAAAACACACACACTAAAAGAAACACTGAACGAGTCAGTCGCTCCACACAATCTTATAAAAACACACACACTAAAAGAAACACTGAACGAGTCAGTCGCTCATGTGTTTGGTCACACAATATTATAAAAACACACACACTAAAAGAAACACTGAACGAGTCAGTCGTTCATGTGTTTGGTCACAATCTTATAAAAACACACACACCAAAAGAAACACTGAGCGAGTCAGTCGCTCATGTTTTGGTCACACAATCTTATAAAACACACACACTAAAAGAAACACTGAACGAGTCAGTCGCTCATGTGTTTGGTCACCCACTTTTATAAATCACACACACTAAAAGAAACACTGAACGAGTCAGTCGCTCATGTTTTGGTCACACAATCTTATAAAACACACACACTTAAAGAAACACTGAACGAGTCAGTCGTTCATGTGTTTGATCACACAATCTTATAAAACACACACACCAAAAGAAACACTGAACGAGTCAGTCGTTCATGTGTTTGGTCACACAATCTTATAAAACACACACACCAAAAGAAACACTGAGCGAATCAGTCGCTCATGTTTTGGTCACACAATCTTATAAAAACACACACACTAAAAGAAACACTGAACGAGTCAGTCGCTCATGTGTTTGGTCACCCACTTTTATAAATCACACACACTAAAAGAAACACTGAACGAGTCAGTCGCTCATGTTTTTGGTCACACAATCTTATAAAAACACACACACTTAAAGAAACACTGAACGAATCAGTCGTTCATGTGTTTGATCACACAATCTTATAAAAACACACACACCAAAAGAAACACTGAACGAGTCAGTCGCTCATGTGTTTGGTCACACAATCTTATAAAAACACACACACTAAAAGAAACACTGAACGAGTCAGTCGCTCATGTTTTTGGTCACACAATCTTATAAAAACACACACACTAAAAGAAACACTGAACGAGTAAGTCGCTCATGTTTTGATTCACACAATATTATAAAAACACACAAAACCAAAAGAAACACTGAACGAGTCAGTCGCTCATGTTTTGATTCACACAATATTATAAAAACACACACACCAAAAGAAACACTGAACGAGTCAGTCGCTCATGTTTTGGTCACACAATCTTATAAAAACACACACACTAAAGAAACACTGAACGAGTCAGTCGCTCATGTTTTGATTCACACAATATTATAAAAACACACAAAACCAAAAGAAACACTGAACGAGTCAGTCGCTCATGTTTTGATTCACACAATATTATAAAAACACACAAAACCAAAAGAAACACTGAACGAGTCAGTCACTCATGTTTTTGTTCACACAATATTATAAAAACACACACACTAAAAGAAACACTTAACGAGTCAGTCGCTCATGTGTTTGGTCACACAATATTATAAAAATACACACAAAAAAAGAAACACTGAGCGAGTCAGTCACTCATGTTTTTGGTCACACAATCTTATAAAATCACACACACCAAAAGAAACACTGAACGAGTCAGTCGCTCATGTTTTTGGTCACACAATCTTATAAAAACACACACACTAAAAGAAACACTGAGCGAGTCAGTCACTCATGTTTTTGGTCACACAATCTTATAAAACACACACACTAAAAAAAGAAACAATGAGCGAGAGTGTCGCTCATGTGTTTGGTCACACAATCTTATAAAACACACACACTAAAAGAAACACTGAACGAGTCAGTCGCTCATGTTTTTGGTCACACAATCTTATAAAAACACACACACTAAAAGAAACACTGAACGAGTCAGTCGCTCATGTGTTTGGTCACACAATCTTATAAAAACACACACACTAAAAGAAACACTGAACGAGTCAGTCGCTCATGTTTTTGGTCACACAATCTTATAAAACACACACACTAAAGGAAACACTGAACGAGTCAGTCGCTCATGTTTTGATTCACACAATATTATAAAAACACACAAAACCAAAAGAAACACTGAACGAGTCAGTCGCTCATGTTTTGATTCACACAATATTATAAAAACACACAAAACCAAAAAAAACACTGAACGAGTCAGTCACTCATGTTTTTGTTCACACAATATTATAAAAACACACACACTAAAAGAAACACTTAACGAGTCAGTCGCTCATGTGTTTGGTCACACAATATTATAAAAATACACACACTAAAAGAAACACTGAGCGAGTCAGTCACTCATGTTTTGGTCACACAATCTTATAAAAACACACACACCAAAAGAAACACTGAACGAGTCAGTCGCTCATGTTTTTGGTCACACAATCTTATAAAAACACACACACTAAAAGAAACACTGAGCGAGTCAGTCACTCATGTTTTTGGTCACACAATCTTATAAAAACACACACACTAAAAGAAACAATGAGCGAGAGTGTCGCTCATGTGTTTGGTCACACAATCTTATAAAACACACACACACAAAAAGAAAACTGAACGAGTCAGTCGCTCATGTTTTGGTCACACAATCTTATAAAACACACACTAAAAGAAACACTGAGCGAGTCAGTCACTCATGTTTTTGTTCACACAATCTTATAAAAACACACACACCTAAAGAAACACTGAACGAGTCAGTCGCTCATGTTTTGATTGACACAATATTATAAAAAACACACACACTAAAAGAAACACTGAACGAGTCAGTCGCTCCACACAATCTTATAAAAACACACACACTAAAAGAAACACTGAACGAGTCAGTCGCTCATGTGTTTGGTCACACAATATTATAAAAACACACACACTAAAAGAAACACTGAACGAGTCAGTCGTTCATGTGTTTGGTCACACAATCTTATAAAAACACACACACCAAAAGAAACACTGAGCGAGTCAGTCGCTCATGTTTTTGGTCACACAATCTTATAAAACACACACACTAAAAGAAACACTGAACGAGTCAGTCGCTCATGTGTTTGGTCACCCACTTTATAAATCACACACACTAAAAGAAACACTGAACGAGTCAGTCGCTCATGTTTTTGGTCACACAATCTTATAAAACACACACACTTAAAGAAACACTGAACGAATCAGTCGTTCATGTGTTTTTGATCACACAATCTTATAAAACACACACACTAAAAGAAACACTGAACGAGTCAGTCGTTCATGTGTTTGGTCACACAATCTTATAAAACACACACACACTAAAAGAAACACTGAGCGAATCAGTCGCTCATGTTTTTGGTCACACAATCTTATAAAACACACACACTAAAAGAAACACTGAACGAGTCAGTCGCTCATGTGTTTGGTCACCCACTTTATAAATCACACACACTAAAAGAAACACTGAACGAGTCAGTCGCTCATGTTTTTGGTCACACAATCTTATAAAACACACACACTTAAAGAAACACTGAACGAATCAGTCGTTCATGTGTTTGATCACACAATCTTATAAAACACACACACCAAAAGAAACACTGAACGAGTCAGTCGCTCATGTGTTTGGTCACACAATCTTATAAAACACACACACTAAAGAAACACTGAACGAGTCAGTCGCTCATGTTTTTGGTCACACAATCTTATAAAACACACACACTAAAAGAAACACTGAACGAGTCAGTCGCTCATGTTTTGATTCACACAATATTATAAAACACACAAACCAAAAGAAACACTGAACGAGTCAGTCGCTCATGTTTTGATTCACACAATATTATAAAAACACACACACCAAAAGAAACACTGAACGAGTCAGTCGCTCATGTTTTTGGTCACACAATCTTATAAAAACACACACACTAAAGGAAACACTGAACGAGTCAGTCGCTCATGTTTTGATTCACACAATATTATAAAAACACACAAAACCAAAAGAAACACTGAACGAGTCAGTCGCTCATGTTTTGATTCACACAATATTATAAAAACACACAAAACCAAAAGAAACACTGAACGAGTCAGTCACTCATGTTTTTGTTCACACAATATTATAAAAACACACACACTAAAAGAAACACTTAACGAGTCAGTCGCTCATGTGTTTGGTCACACAATATTATAAAAATACACACACTAAAAGAAACACTGAGCGAGTCAGTCACTCATGTTTTTGGTCACACAATCTTATAAAATCACACACACCAAAAGAAACACTGAACGAGTCAGTCGCTCATGTTTTTGGTCACACAATCTTATAAAAACACACACACTAAAAGAAACACTGAGCGAGTCAGTCACTCATGTTTTTGGTCACACAATCTTATAAAAACACACACACTAAAAGAAACAATGAGCGAGAGTGTCGCTCATGTGTTTGGTCACACAATCTTATAAAAACACACACACTAAAAGAAACACTGAACGAGTCAGTCGCTCATGTTTTTGGTCACACAATCTTATAAAAACACACACTAAAAGAAACACTGAGCGAGTCAGTCACTCATGTTTTTGTTCACACAATCTTATAAAAACACACACACCTAAAGAAACACTGAACGAGTCAGTCGCTCATGTTTTGATTGACACAATATTATAAAAACACACACACTAAAAGAAACACTGAACGAGTCAGTCGCTCCACACAATCTTATAAAAACACACACACTAAAAGAAACACTGAACGAGTCAGTCGCTCATGTGTTTGGTCACACAATATTATAAAAACACACACACTAAAAGAAACACTGAACGAGTCAGTCGTTCATGTGTTTGGTCACACAATCTTATAAAACACACACACCAAAGAAACACTGAGCGAGTCAGTCGCTCATGTTTTTTGGTCACACAATCTTATAAAACACACACACTAAAAGAAACACTGAACGAGTCAGTCGCTCATGTGTTTGGTCACCCACTTTATAAATCACACACACTAAAAGAAACACTGAACGAGTCAGTCGCTCATGTTTTGGTCACACAATCTTATAAAAACACACACACTTAAAGAAACACTGAACGAATCAGTCGTTCATGTGTTTGATCACACAATCTTATAAAAACACACACACCAAAAGAAACACTGAACGAGTCAGTCGTTCATGTGTTTGGTCACACAATCTTATAAAAACACACACACCAAAAGAAACACTGAGCGAGTCAGTCGCTCATGTTTTTGGTCACACAATCTTATAAAAACACACACACTAAAAGAAACACTGAACGAGTCAGTCGCTCATGTGTTTGGTCACCCACTTTTATAAATCACACACACTAAAAGAAACACTGAACGAGTCAGTCGCTCATGTTTTTGGTCACACAATCTTATAAAAACACACACACTTAAAGAAACACTGAACGAATCAGTCGTTCATGTGTTTGATCACACAATCTTATAAAAACACACACACCAAAAGAAACACTGAACGAGTCAGTCGCTCATGTGTTTGGTCACACAATCTTATAAAAACACACACACTAAAAGAAACACTGAACGAGTCAGTCGCTCATGTTTTTGGTCACACAATCTTATAAAAACACACACACTAAAAGAAACACTGAACGAGTCAGTCGCTCATGTTTTGATTCACACAATATTATAAAAACACACAAAACCAAAAGAAACACTGAACGAGTCAGTCACTCATGTTTTTTTTCACACAATATTATAAAAACACACACACTAAAAGAAACACTTAACGAGTCAGTCGCTCATGTGTTTGGTCACACAATATTATAAAAATACAGACACTAAAAGAAACACTGAGCCAGTCAGTCACTCATGTTTTTGGTCACACAATCTTATAAAAACACACACACCAACAGAAACACTGAACGAGTCAGTCGCTCATGTTTTTGGTCACACAATCTTATAAAAACACACACACTAAAAGAAACACTGAGCGAGTCAGTCACTCATGTTTTTGGTCACACAATCTTATAAAAACACACACACTAAAAGAAACAATGAGCGAGAGTGTCGCTCATGTGTTTGGTCACACAATCTTATAAAAACACACACACCAAAAGAAACACTGAACGAGTCAGTCGCTCATGTTTTTGGTCACACAATCTTATAAAAACACACACACTAAAAGAAACACTGAGCGAGTCAGTCACTCATGTTTTTGTTCACACAATCTTATAAAAACACACACACCTAAAGAAACACTGAACGAGTCAGTCGCTCATGTTTTTGGTCACACAATCTTATAAAAACACACACACTAAAAGAAACACTGAGCGAGTCAGTCACTCATGTTTTTGTTCACACAATCTTATAAAAACACACACACCTAAAGAAACACTGAACGAGTCAGTCGCTCATGTTTTGATTGACACAATATTATAAAAACACACACACTAAAAGAAACACTGAACGAGTCAGTCGCTCCACACAATCTTATAAAAACACACACACTAAAAGAAACACTGAACGAGTCAGTTGCTCATGTTTTGATTGACACAATATTATAAAAACACACACACTAAAAGAAACACTGAACGAGTCAGTCGCTCCACACAATATTATAAAAACACACAAAACCAAAAGAAACACTGAACGAGTCAATCGCTCATGTTTTGATTCACACAATATTATAAAAACACACAAAACCAAAAGAAACACTGAGCGAGTCAGTCGCTCATGTTTTTGGTCACACAATCTTATAAAAACACACACACTAAAAGAAACACTGAGCGAGTCCGTCACTCATGTTTTTGTTCACACAATATTATAAAAACATGCATCAAATAATTACCTGAATGCAGATCGGAGAATTCAACATTATTTGGCTTTATGTTAATTAGTTACATAACTTTAAATAAATATTCTATGGCTTCTGATTTGTCAAGTTTACCTCAACACAGACGTTGTTCAAGTGCACTGTTTGTGCACTTTCTTACGTTAAAAACCATCTTTAAGAAGCGTTATCAAAATAGTGTAATTTTCCTTTGTGTCTCTTCACTTGTTGTCCTTAAGAATTCTGGAAATGTGTCAATTGGGCAGCAGGTTTCAGTTCCTTAATTGGTTACGGAGCTTGCAAAACTGGTCAGGTTTCAAGATGACCTCAATATTTACAGATGATTATAAACTATTTAAGGTACTAGTTGGCACCAGAGTATGTTTTCTAGAATATATTTTCTGTATACATTAAGAATTATACTAACTAAAAATCCAATAAAGTAAGAAAACACACAAGTATTTCAGAAATATTTTAAATAATTACGGAAATGGCCATTTTCGAAGGTATCATAAGTACCCTTAGCCTTGAGAAGTGGACACGAACCGTTTTTGAAACTGGTAAGGTAAAAAAAAGATTCTTTGTAATTTTATAAATGGTAATGAACGAAGGTAAGTTGTGGAGTTAGTTTGTGGAGTTGGTTTGTGGAGTTAGTTTGTGGCGCTGACAGTTTCAGCGTGTTCATACGAACCTACGACATTAATAAATCCACTCTGACTCTTCATTGAGAAGTGTTAATCTGACACATGTACTCTCCTGTATCTCTCTCTTCGACTTCCTTAATGTACAGTGTCCACGTGCGATGACCGTTGTGGGTGATACTGAACCTCGGGTTCCTCGTGATCACCCTGTTTTGTAAGGTCAGCAGGGTATAACGGTCTGTATGGATCCACGCGATCTGAAACAAACAGAGGAATGAGTTGTTTATTTGTTTAAAACCGATTAAATTTACAACACTCAACACACAACAAATAATTGTGCTTGAACACCAAAACACAGGGGTGAAGATGAATAAACACGTCAGACACACAATAATGACTTTTTATAACCTTGAATAAACGTAAACAAGAGAAATATTTTAAGAGGAGTGATCTGTATGTAAATGACAGCATTTTCTTTGTCGTAAACGTGTAACAACGACCATAAACTTCTAACCAAAAGCTTGTTTGTTTGTTTCTGAATTTCGCGCAAAGCTACACGAGCGCTGCCTGCGCTAGCCGTTCCTAATTTAGCAGTGGTAAGACTAGAGGGAATGCAGCTAGTCATCACCACCTACCGCCAACTCTTGGGCTACTCTTTTACCAACTGACCGTAACGTTATAATGCTCCCACGGCTGAAAAAGCGAACATGTTTGGTGCGACAAGGATTCGAACCTGCGACACTCATATTACGAGTCGAACGCCCCTTGACACACCTGGCCATGCCGGACATCTGAACAAAGGCAATTTACGTGAGTGTAAAAACAATATCGATGTGACAGAGTAGAAACTCATTTAAAAAATGTCATCCCAGTGTTTTGTATTTACCTTTATTTCACTCCATTATATTCCAAATCATTTAACTGCAAATTTATATGAATATAATATTTAATACGGCACATTTATATGATAAATGGAAAATATTTCTGATCAAGCGACAATGAAATTCAAAATCTTAGGTCATATCTCCAGAGTTTAGGCTTTGGATTACATGTTACGTCGAAACCACTGACCAGATATTTTTGTTTTCTGGAAAATATGTTTTGGTTCTCGATTAAAAATTCTAACTTTTTTCTATTATTAGATTATTATTATTATTTCTGTACTAGTGTTTATCTGTATGTTCTATCTATACAAGTATTGATCTGTATGTTCTATCTGTACTAGTGTTTAGCTGTATGTTCTATCTATACTAGTATTGATCTGTATGTTCTATCTGTACTAGTGTTTATCTATATGTTCTATCTATACTAGTATTGATCTGTGTGTTCTATCTGTACTAGTGTTTATCTATATGTTCTATCTATACTAGTGTTTATCTGTATGTTCTATCTGTATAAGTATTAATATGTGTGTTCTATCTGTATAAGTATTAATATGTATGTTCTATCTGTATTGGTATTGATCTGTGTGTTCTGTCTATACAAGTATTGATCTGTATGTTCTATCTGTACTAGTGTTTATCTATATGTTCTATCTATACTAGTGTTTATCTGTATGTTCTATCTGTACTAGTGTTTATCTGTATGTTCTGTCTGTATAAGTATTGACTTGTATGTTCTGTCTATACAAGTATTGATCTGTATGTTCTATCTATACAAGTGTTGATCTGTATGTTCTATCTGTACTAGTATTGATCTGTATGTTCTATCTGTACTAGTGTTTATCTATATGTTCTATCTGTACAACTATTGATCTGTATGTTCTATCTGTACAAGTAGTGACTGTATGTTCTATTTGTACAAGTAGTGACTGTATGTTCTATCTGTACAACTATTGATCTGTATGTTCTATCTGTACAAGTAGTGACTGTATGTTCTATTTGTACAAGTAGTGACTGTATGTTCTATCTGTATTAGTATTGATCTGTGTGTTCTGTCTATACAAGTATTGATCTGTATGTTCTATCTG
Source organism: Tachypleus tridentatus (assembly GCF_004210375.1). NCBI lineage: Eukaryota > Metazoa > Arthropoda > Merostomata > Xiphosura > Limulidae > Tachypleus > Tachypleus tridentatus. The sequence continues at coordinate 19,904,622 of NW_027467777.1, forward strand.
TACTAGTGTTTATCTATATGTTCTATCTGTACTAGTGTTTATCTGTATGTTCTATCTATACTAGTATTGATCTGTATGTTCTATCTGTACTAGTGTTTATCTATATGTTCTATCTATACTAGTATTGATCTGTGTGTTCTATCTGTACTAGTGTTTATCTATATGTTCTATCTATACTAGTATTGATCTGTGTGTTCTATCTGTACTAGTGTTTATCTATATGTTCTATCTATACTAGTATTGATCTGTGTGTTCTATCTGTACTAGTGTTTATCTATATGTTCTGTCTATACAAGTATTTATCTGTATGTTCTGTCGATACAAGTATTGATCTGTATGTTCTATCTGTACTAGTGTTTATCTGTATGTTCTATCTATACTAGTGTTTATCTGTATGTTCTATCTATACTAGTGTTTATCTATATGTTCTATCTATACAAGTGTTGATCTGTATGTTCTATCTGTACTAGTGTTTATCTGTATGTTCTATCTATACTAGTATTGATCTGTATGTTCTATCTGTACTAGTGCTTATCTATATGTTCTATCTATACTAGTATTGATCTGTATGTTCTATCTGTACTAGTGTTTATCTATATGTTCTATCTATACTAGTATTGATCTGTATGTTCTATCTGTACTAGTGCTTATCTATATGTTCTATCTATACTAGTATTGATCTGTATGTTCTATCTGTACTAGTGTTTATCTATATGTTCTATCTATACTGGTATTGATCTGTGTGTTCTATCTGTACTAGTGTTTATCTATATGTTCTATCTATACTAGTGTTTATCTGTATGTTCTATCTGTATAAGTATTGATATGTGTGTTCTATCTGTATAAGTATTAATATGTATGTTCTATCTGTATTGGTATTGATTTGTATGTTCTGTCTATACAAGTATTGATCTGTATGTTCTATCTGTATTAGTATTGATCTGTGTGTTCTGTCTATACAAGTATTGATCTGTATGTTCTATCTGTACTAGTGTTTATCTATATGTTCTATCTATACTAGTGTTTATCTGTATGTTCTATCTGTACTAGTGTTGATCTGTATGTTCTATCTGTACTAGTGTTGATCTGTATGTTCTATCTGTACTAGTAGTGACTGTATGTTCTATCTGTACAACTATTGATCTGTATGTTCTATTTGTACAAGTAGTGACTGTATGTTCTATCTCTACAACTATTGATCTATATGTTCTATCTATACTAGTATTGATCTGTATGTTCTATCTATACAAGTAGTGTCTGTATGTTCCATTTGTACAAGTAGTGACTGTATGTTCTATCTGTACAAGTAGTGACTGTATGTTCTATCTGTATTAGTATTGATCTGTATGTTCTGTCAAAACAAGTAGTGACTGTATGTTCTATCTGTATTAGTATTGATCTGTATGTTCTATCTGTATTGGTATTGATCTGTATGTTCTGTCTATACAAGTATTGATCTGTATGTTCTATCTGTATTAGTATTGATCTGTATGTTCTGTCTATACAAGTATTTATCTGTATGTTCTGTCGATACAAGTATTGATCTGTATGTTCTGTCGATACAAGTATTGATCTGTATGTTCTGTCGATACAAGTATTGATCTGTATGTTCTGTCTATACAAGTATTGATCTGTATGTTCTGTCTGTATTAGTATTGATCTGTATGTTCTGTCGATACAAGTATTGATCTGTATGTTCTGTCTATACAAGTATTTATCTGTATGTTCTGTCTATACAAGTATTGATCTGTATGTTCTGTCTGTATTAGTATTGATCTGTATGTTCTGTCGATACAAGTAGTGATCTGTATGTTCTGTCTATACAAGTATTTATCTGTATGTTCTGTCTATACAAGTATTGATCTGTATGTTCTGTCTGTATTAGTATTGATCTGTATGTTCTGTCGATACAAGTAGTGATCTGTATGTTCTATTTGTATTTTCTTGTATTTTAGTAGAATAGTAGAATATTGATACATATATATACATTGTTGATATAATTTATAGACTGTATCGGGAGTGTATAACAGTCAAACGACTAGGAATTAGACAAGAAGACAGCTACAAGTTATACTCACCCTGTACGTGCCTATGTTTTCCACAACACACGCCAGTTTCACATCTCTTCCTACGGACACTGTAACATTCGGAATTGGTTCGGTAAATTCCGGCTCAATTTCGACTTCTTTGTTTCCAGTGGTTTTAGCTATAGAAAAATTATAATTAACTTACCTATATTATTTAATCTCATTTTCGAAATACATTGTTGTTTGCCGAAGAGAAGTCATATTGAACTTTGAGATTTAGGCTTATTTGTAGAGCTGTCAAACATCAGTTAGAGCAATGTTGGATTTAGGTTTATCTGTTGGGCCAACAAACATCACTCGCGTTATATTTACGATACATTCTTGTAATCACCTCGAGGTCTTCCACTGTTTATTCTATGATCTGATAAATAAACAGTATTTATTGTTTGACGCTGTTTCTAAACACAACAAGCTCAGGAAATTTGATTATAAAACAATATTCTCGATTAAATCACCGCCTTCAGGTCAAACGACGAAACAGGGATTCTGAGAATTGTAAGAATCTAGTATGAAATAGAAGGACTATGATCCGATCTTAACAGAATCTAGTATGAAATAGAAGGACTATGATCCGATCTTAACAGAATCTAGTATGAAATAGAAGGACTATGATCTGATCTCAACAAAATCTAGTATGAAATAGAAAGACTATGATCTGATCTTAACAGAATCTAGTATGAAATAGAAGGACTATGATCTGATCTTAACAGAATCTAGCATGAAATAGAAGGACTATGATCTGATCTTAAGAGAATCTTGTATGAAATAGAAGGACTATAATCTGATCTTAACAGAATCTAGTATGAAATAGAAGAACTATGATCTGATCTCAACAGAATCTAGTATGAAATAGAAGGACTATGATCTGATCTTAACAGAATCTAGTATGAAATAGAAGGACTATGATCTGATTTTAACAGAATCTAGTATGAAATAGAAGGACTATGATCTGATCTTAACATAATCTAGTATGAAATAGAAGGACTATGATCTGATCTTAACAGAATCTAGTATGAAATAGAAGAACTATGATCTGATCTTAACAGAATCTAGTATGAAATAGAAGGACTATGATCTGATCTCAACAGAATCTAGTATGAAATAGAAGGACTATGATCTGATCTTAACAGAATCTAGTATGAAATAGAAGGACTATGATCTGATCTTAACAGAATCTCGTATGAAATAGAACGACTATGATCTGATCTCAACAAAATCTTGTATGAAATAGAAGGACAATGATCTGATCTTGACAGATTTGTTGGTACAAATGTAAACTTAACTTTCTATTCAAACGGTTTTTATAAAATAACACGTTCATTAATGAACAAAGGGTACCGTTAACCGTATGTGTGCCTTTTTTTATACAAATTACTTTATAACAAATGAACTCCGTACTTATGAAACTAAACTTAGAAACTCATGAAAGTTAGAACAACTACAAAATTTTCCAACTGAGAAAGTAAATCGTTGTAGAAAAACAAGCAAACTTAACCATGTGCGATGCCTGTTACGAAGAACTTCAACTGTGTTTAGTTTATTACCTATTTCACACGTCTTTATCCATACGTAGTATTTATTATTGGCTTCTTTAACCATGTATGTATCGTAGATATCACAGACAACCATATGTAGTAGCTATTACGTGTATCTTTAACCAAGTATATTTTCTATTACTGGTTATTTTAACCATGTGTACTACCTACTACGGAAAACCTTAACCATGTATATTATCCATTACGGACAACTTTAACATTGTGCAGTAGCTATAATGGACAATTTAACCATGTGTAGTTTCTATTACAGAGAACTTTAACCATGCTTAGTACCCATACCGACATTCTAACCACGTATAGTGGCTATTAAAGACATATTTAACCATGTGCAATACTTATTACGAATAACATTTAACATGTGCACTAGCTACTACGGAAAACTTAACCAAGGATAGTGCGTATTACTGACAACTTTAACCATGTTAACCAGTGTATCTCTGTTGAAAAAAGGATGATATGAGTTTTAGTATTTCTTGATGTCATGTATAACTCATGTCTTTAAAACACTGACATTGGAACAACAACTAGAGCAATATTACAATACTTATAGTGAACTATACTTATTGTATTGAATGTGATCATCGTACTGATTTTGTAACAACAACTAGAGTAATATTACAATACTTAGAGTAAACTATACATATTGTATTAAATATGATACATCATACTGACTTTCTAACAGTAACTAGAGTAATATTACAATACTTATAGTGAACTATACTTATTGTATTAAATGTGATCATCGTTCTGACTTTGTAACAGTAACTAGAGTAATATTACAATACTTATAGTGAACGATACTTATTGTATTATATGTGATACATCATACTGACTTTGTAACAACAACCAGAGTAATATTACAATACTTATAGTAAACTATACTTATTGTATTGAATGTGATCATCGTACTGACTTTGTAACAACTAGAGTAATATTACAATACTTATAGTAAACTATACTTATTGTATTAAATATGATACATCATAGTGACTTTGTAGCAACAACTAGAGTAATAATACAATATTTATAGTAAACAGTACTTATTGTATTGAATGTGATACATCATACTGACTTTGTAACAACAACTAGAGTAATATTACAATACTTATAGTAAACTATACTTATTGTATTGAATGTGATACATCATACTGACTTTGTAACAATAATTATAGTAATATTACAATACCTATAGTGAACTATACTTATTGTATTAAATGTGATACATCATACTGACTTTGTAACAATAATTATAGTAATATTACAATACCTATAGTGAACTATACTTATTGTATTAAATGTGATACATCATACTGACTTTGTAACAACAACGAGAGTAATATTACAATAACTATTGTGAACTATATTTATTGTATTAAATGTGATACATCACTTTGACTTTGTAACAACAACTAGAGTAATATTACAATACTTATAGTGAACTATACTTATTGTATTAAATGTGATACATCATACTGACTTTGTAACAACAACTAGAGTAATATTACAATACTTATAGTGAACTATACTTATTGTATTAAATGTGATACATCGTACTGACTTTGTAACAACAACTAGAGTAATGTTACAATACTTATAGTGAACTATACTTATTGTATTGAATGTGATACATCAAACTGACTTCGTAACAATAACTAGAGTAATGTTACAATACTTATAGTAAACTATACTTATTGTATTAAATGTGATACATCATACTGACTTTGTAACAACAACGAGAGTAATATTACAATACTTATAGTGAACTATACTTATTGTATTAAATGTGATACATCACTTTCACTTTGTAACAACAACTAGAGTAATATTACAATACTTATAGTGAACTATACTTATTGTATTGAATGTGATCATCGTACTGACTTTGTAACAACTAGAGTAATATTACAATACTTATTGTATTAAATGTGATACATCATACTGACTTTGTAACAACAACTAGAGTAATATTACAATACTTATAGTAAACTATACTTATTGTATTGAATGTGATACATATATTGAATTTGCAACAACAACTATAGTAATATTACAATACTTATAGTGAACTATACTTATTGTATTAAAAGTGATACATCATACTGACTTTGTAACAACAACTATAGTAATATTACAATACTTATAGTAAACTATACTTATTGTATTAAATGTGATACATCATACTGACTTTGTAACAACAACTAGAGTAATATTACAATACTTATAGTAAACTATACTTATTGTATTAAATGTGATACATCATATTGACTTTGTAACAATAACTATAGTAATATTACAATACTTATAGTGAACTATACTTATTGTATTAAATGTGATACATCATACTGACTTTGTGACAACAACTAGAGTAATATTACAATATTTATAGTAAACAGTACTTATTGTATTGAATGTGATACATCATACTGACTTTGTAACAATAACTAGAGTAATATTACAATACTTATAGTAAACTATACTTATTGTATTAAATGTGATACATCATACTGACTTTGTAACAATAACTATAGTAATATTACAATACTTATAGTAAACTATACTTATTGTATTGAATGTGATACATCATACTGACTTTGTAACAATAATTATAGTTATATTACAATACCTATAGTGAACTATACTTATTGTATTAAATGTGATACATCATACTGACTTTGTAACAACAACTAGAGTAATATTACAATACTTATTGTAAACTATACTTATTGTATTAAATGTGATACATCACTTTGACTTTGTAACAACAACTAGAGTAATATTACAATACTTATAGTGAACTATACTTATTGTATTAAATGTGATACATCATACTGACTTTGTAACAACAACTAGAGTAATGTTACAATACTTATAGTAAACGATACTTATTGTATTAAATGTGATACATCGTACTGACTATGTAACAACAACTAGAGTAATATTACAATATTTATAGTAAACTGTACTTATTGTATTGAATGTGATACATCAAACTGACTTTGTAACAATAACTAGAGTAATATTACAATACTTATAGTAAACTATACTTATTGTATTGAATGTGATACATCATCCTGACTTTGTAACAATAATTATAGTAATATTACAATACCTATAGTGAACTATACTTATTGTATTAAATGTGATACATCATACTGACTTTGTAACAACAACGAGAGTAATATTACAATAACTATTGTGAACTATATTTATTGTATTAAATGTGATACATCACTTTGACTTTGTAACAACAACTAGAGTAATATTACAATACTTATAGTGAACTATACTTATTGTATTAAATGTGATACATCATACTGACTTTGTAACAACAACTAGAGTAATATTACAATACTTATAGTGAACTATACTTATTGTATTAAATGTGATACATCATACTGACTTTGTAACAACAACTAGAGTAATGTTACAATACTTATAGTGAACTATACTTATTGTATTGAATGTGATACATCAAACTGACTTCGTAACAATAACTAAAGTAATGTTACAATACTTATAGTAAACTATACTTATTGTATTAAATGTGATACATCATACTGACTTTGTAACAATAATTATAGTAATATTACAATACCTATAGTGAACTATACTTATTGTATTAAATGTGATACATCATACTGACTTTGTAACAATAACTAGAGTAATATTACAATACTTATAGTGAACTATACTTATTGTATTAAATGTGATACATCATACTGACTTTGTAACAACAACTAGAGTAATATTACAATATTTATAGTAAACTATACTTATTGTATTAAATGTGATACATCACTTTGACTTTGTAACAACAACTAGAGTAATATTACAATACTTATAGTGAACTATACTTATTGTATTGAATGTGATACATCATCCTGACTTTGTAACAATAATTATAGTAGTATTACAATACCTATAGTGAACTATACAACTAGAGTAATATTACAATACTTATAGTAAATTATACTTATTGTATTAAATGTGGTACATCATACTGATTTTGTAACAACAACTAGAGTAATATTACAATACTTATAGTAAACTATACTTATTGTATTAAATGTGATACATCATACTGACTTTGTAACAACAACGAGAGTAATATTACAATACTTATAGTGAACTATACTTATTGTATTAAATGTGATACATCACTTTGACTTTGTAACAACAACTAGAGTAATATTACAATACTTATAGTGAACTATACTTATTGTATTGAATGTGATACATTATCCTGACTTTGTAACAATAACTAGAGTAATATTACAATACTTATAGTAAACTATACTTATTGTATTGAATGTGATACATCATACTGACTTTGTAACAATAATTATAGTAATATTACAATACCTATAGTGAACTATACTTATTGTATTAAATGTGATACATCATACTGACTTTGTAACAACAACGAGAGTAATATTACAATACTTATCGTATAAAATATGATACATCATACTGATTTTGTAACAACAACTAGAGTAATATTACAATACTTATAGTAAACTATACTTATCGTATTAAATGTGATACATCATATTGACTTTGTAACAACAACTAGAGTAATATTACAATACTTATAGTAAACTATATATATTGTATTAAATATGATACATCATACTGACTTTGTAACAACAACTAGAGTAATATTACAATACTTATAGTAAATTATACTTATTGTATTAAATGTGATACATCATACTGACTTTGTAACAACAACTAGAGTAATATTACAATACTTATAGTAAACTATACTTATTGTATTAAATGTGATACATCGTACTGACTTTGTAACAACAACTAGAGTAATATTACAATACTTATAGTAAACTATGCTTATTGTATTAAATGTGATACATTATAATGACTTTGTAACAATAACTATAGTAATATTACAATACTTATAGTAAACTATAGTTATTGTATTAAATGTGATAAACCTACTGACTTTGTAACAATAACTAGAGTAATATTACAATACTTATAGTAAACTATACTTATAGTATTAAATGTGATACATCATACTGACTTTGTAACAACAACTAGAGTAATATTACAATACTTATAGTAAACTATACTTATTGTATTAAATGTGATACATCATACTGACTTTGTAACAATAACTTGAGTAATATTACAATACTTATAGTAAACTATACTTTTGTATTAAATGTGATACATCGTACTGACTTTGTAACAACAACTAGAGTAATATTACAATACTTATAGTAAACTATACTTATTGTATTAAATGTGATACATCATACTGACTTTGTAACAAGAACTATAGTAATATTACAATACTTATAGTAAACTATACTTATTGTATTAAATGTGATACATCGTACTGACTTTGTAACAATAACTAGAGTAATATTACAATACTTATAGTAAATTATACTTATTGTATTAAATGTGATACATCGTACTGACTATGTAACAACAACTAGAGTAATATTACAATACTTATAGTAAACTATACTTATTGTATTAAATGTGATACATCATACTGACTTTGTAACAAGAACTATAGTAATATTACAATACTTATAGTAAACTATATTTATTGTATTAAATGTGATACATCTACTGACTTTGTAACAACAACTAGAGTAATATTACAATACTTATAGTAAACTATACTTATTGTATTAAATGTGATACATCATACTGACTTTGTAACAACAACTATAGTAATATTACAATACTTATAGTAAACTATACTTATTGTATTAAATGTGATACATCTACTGACTTTGTAACAACAACTAGAGTAATATTACAATACTTATAGTAAACTATACTTATTGTATTAAATGTGATACATCGTACTGACTTTGTCACAACAACTAGAGTAATATTACAATACTTATAGTAAACTATACTCATTGTATTAAATATGATACATCCTACTGACTGTGTAACAATAACTATAGTAATATTTCAATACTTATAGTAAACTATACTTATTGTATTAAATGTGATACATCTACTGACTTTGTAACAACAACTATAGTAATATTACAATACTTATAGTAAACTATACTTATTGTATTAAATGTGATACATCGTACTGACTTTGTCACAACAACTCGAGTAATGATAAAATACTTATAGTAAACTATACTTATTGTATTAAATGTGATACATCATACTGACTTTGTAACAATAACTAGAGTGATATTACAATACTTATAGTAAATTATACCTATTGTATTAAATGTGATACATCGTACTGACTATGTAACAACAACTAGAGTAATTTTACAATACTTATAGTAAACTATACTTATTGTATTAAATGTGATACATCATACTGACTTTGTAAGAAGAACTATAGTAATATTACAATACTTATAGTAAACTGTACTTATTGTATTAAATGTGATACATCATACTGACTTTGTAACAATAACTAGAGTAATATTACAATACTTATAGTAAACTATACTTATTGTATTGAATGTGATACATCATACTGACTTTGTAACAATAACTATAGTAATATTACAATACTTATAGTGAACTATACTTATTGTATTAAATGTGATACATCATACTGACTTTGTAACAACAACTATAGTAATATTACAATACTTATAGTAAACTATACTTATTGTATTAAATGTGATACATCATACTGACTTTGTAACAACAACTAGAGTAATATTACAATACTTATAGTGAACTATACTTATTGTATTAAATGTGATACATCACTTTGACTTTGTAACAACAACTAGAGTAATATTACAATACTTATAGTGAACTATACTTATTGTATTAAATGTGATACATCATACTGACTTTGTAACAACAACTAGAGTAATATTACAATACTTATAGTAAACTATACTTATTGTATTAAATGTGATACATCATACTGACTTTGTAACAACAACTAGAGTAATATTACAATATTTATAGTAAACTATACTTATTGTATTAAATGTGATACATCAAACTGACTTTGTAACAATAACTAGAGTAATATTACAATACTTATAGTAAACTATACTTATTGTATTAAATGTGATACATCATACTGACTTTGTAACAATAATTATAGTAATATTACAATACCTATAGTGAACTATACAACTAGAGTAATATTACAATACTTATAGTAAATTTATACTTATTGTATTAAATGTGATACATCATACTGATTTTGTAACAACAACTAGAGTAATATTACAATACTTATAGTAAACTATACTTATTGTATTAAATGTGATACATCATACTGACTTTGTAACAACAACTAGAGTAATATTACAATACTTATAGTAAACTATACTTATTGTATTAAATGTGATACATCACTTTGACTTTGTAACAACAACTAGAGTAATATTACAATACTTATAGTAAACTATACTTATTGTATTAAATGTGATACATCATACTGACTTTGTAACAACAACTAGAGTAATATTACAATACTTATAGTAAACTATACTTATTGTATTAAATGTGATACATCATACTGACTTTGTAACAATAACTATAGTAATATTACAATACTTATAGTGAACTATACTTATTGTATTAAATGTGATACATCATACTGACTTTGTAACAACAACGAGAGTAATATTACAATACTTATCGTATAAAATATGATACATCATACTGATTTTGTAACAACAACTAGAGTAATATTACAATACTTATAGTAAACTATACTTATCGTATTAAATGTGATACATCATACTGACTTTGTAACAACAACTATAGTAATATTAAAATACTTATAGTAAACTATACTTATTGTATTAAATGTGATACATCATACTGACTTTGTAACAATAACTATAGTAATATTACAATACTTATAGTAAACTATACTTATTGTATTAAATGTGATACATCATACTGACTTTGTAACAACAACTATAGTAATATTACAATACTTATAGTAAACTATACTTATTGTATTAAATGTGATACATCTACTGACTTTGTAACAACAACTAGAGTAATATTACAATACTTATAGTAAACTATACTTATTGTATTAAATGTGATACATCATACTGACTTTGTAACAACAACTAGAGTAATATTACAATACTTATAGTAAACTATATTATTGTATTAAATGTGATACATCATACTGACTTTGTAACAACAACTAGAGTAATATTACAATACTTATAGTAAACTATACTTATTGTATTAAATGTGATACATCATACTGACTTTGTAACAACAACTAGAGTAATATTACAATACTTATAGTAAACTATACTTATCGTATTAAATGTAATACATCATACTGACATTGGAACAATAACTAGAGTAATATAACAATACTTATAGTAAACTATACTTATTGTATTAAATGTGATACATCATACTGACTTTGTAACAACAACTAGAGTAATATTACAATACTTATAGTAAACTATACTTATTGTATTAAATGTGATACATCATACTGACTTTGTAACAATAACTATAGTAATATTACAATACTTATAGTAAACTATACTTATTGTATTAAATGTGATAAACCTACTGACTTTGTAACAATAACTAGAGTTATATTACAATACTTATAGTAAACTATACTTATTGTATTAAATGTGATACATCATACTGACTTTTAACAACAACTAGAGTAATATTACAATACTTATAGTAAACTATACTTATTGTATTAAATGTGATACATCATACTGACTTTGTAACAATAACTGGAGTAATATTACAATACTTATAGTAAACAATACTTTTTCTATTAAATTTGATACATCGTACTCACTTTGTAACAACAACTAGAGTAATATTACAATACTTACAGTAAACTATGCTTATTGTATTAAATGTGATACATCATACTCAAATTGTAACAAGAAGTATAGTAATATTACAATACTTATATTAAACTATACTTATTGTATTAACTGTGGTACACTGTACTGTGTTTGTAACAATAACTAGAGTGATATTACAATACTTCCAGTAAATTATACTTATTGTATTAAATGTGATACATCGTACTGACTAGGTAACAACAACTAGAGTAATATTACAATACTTATAGTAAACTATACTTATTGTATTAAATGTGATACATCATACTGACTTTGTAACAAGAACTATAGTAATATTACAATACTTATAGTAAACTATATTTACTGTATTAAATGTGGTACATCTACTGACTTTGTAACAACACATAGAGTAATATTACAATACTTATAGTAAACTATGCTTATTGTATTAAATGTGATACATCATACTGACTTTGTAACAAGAACTATAGTAATATTACAATACTTATAGTCAACTATACTTATTGTATTAAATGTGATACATCTACTGACTTTGTAACAACAACTAGAATAATATTACAATACTTATAGTAAACTATACTTATTGTATTAAATGTGATACATCGTACTGACTTTGTCACAACAACTAGAGTAATATTACAATACTTATAGTAAACTATACTTATTGTATTAAATGTGATACATCATACTGACTTTGTCACAACAACTAGAGTAATATTACAATACTTATAGTAAACTATACTCATTGTATTAAATATGATACATCCTACTGACTGTGTAACAATAACTATAGTAATATTTCAATACTTATAGTAAACTATACTTATTGTATTAAATGTGATACATCTACTGACTTTGTAACAACAACTAGAGTAATATTACAATACTTATAGTAAACTATACTTATTGTATTAAATGTGATACATCATACTGACTTTGTAACAACAACTAGAGTAATATTACAATACTTATAGTAAACTATACTTATTGTATTAAATGTGATACATCATACTGACTTTGTAACAACAACTAGAGTAATATTACAATACTTATAGTAAACTATACTTATTGTATTAAATGTGATACATCGTACTGACTTTGTAACAACAACTAGAGTAATATTACAATACTTATAGTAAACTATACTTATTGTATTAAATGTGATACATCATACTGACTTTGTAACAACAACTATAGTAATATTACAATACTTATAGTAAACTATACTTATTGTATTAAATGTGATACATCATACTGACTTTGTAACAATAACTAGAGTAATATTACAATACTTATAGTAAACTATACTTATTGTATTAAATGTGATACATCATACTGACTTTGTAACAATAACTAGAGTAATATTACAATACTTATAGTAAACTATACTTATTGTATTAAATGTGATACATCATACTGACTTTGTAACAACAACTAGAGTAATATTACAATACTTATAGTAAACTATACTTATTGTATTAAATGTGATACATCATACTGACTTTGTAACAACAACTAGAGTAATATTACAATACTTATCGTATAAAAATGTGATACATCATACTGACTTTGTAACAACAACTAGAGTAATATTACAATACTTATAGTAAACTATACTTATATTAAATGTGATACATCATACTGACTTTGTAACAACAACTAGAGTAATATTACAATACTTATAGTAAACTATACTTATTGTATTAAATGTGATACATCATACTGACTTTGTAACAACAACTAGAGTAATATTACAATACTTATAGTAAACTATACTTATTGTATTAAATGTGATACATCATACTGACTTTGTAACAACAACTAGAGTAATATTACAATACTTATCGTATAAAAATATGATACATCATACTGACTTTGTAACAACAACTAGAGTAATATTACAATACTTATAGTAAACTATACTTATTGTATTAAATGTGATACATCATACTGACTTTGTAACAACAACTATAGTAATATTACAATACTTATAGTAAACTATACTTATTGTATTAAATGTGATACATCTACTGACTTTGTAACAACAACTAGAGTAATATTACAATACTTATAGTAAACTATACTTATTGTATTAAATGTGATACATCATACTGACTTTGTAACAATAACTATAGTAATATTACAATACTTATAGTAAACTATACTTATTGTATTAAATGTGATACATCCTACTGACTTTGTAACAATAACTAGAGTAATATTACAATACTTATAGTAAACTATACTTATTGTATTAAATGTGATACATCATACTGACTTTGTAACAACAACTATAGTAATATTACAATACTTATAGTAAACTATACTTATTGTATTAAATGTGATACATCATACTGACTTTGTAACAACAACTAGAGTAATATTACAATACTTATAGTAAACTATACTTATTGTATTAAATGTGATACATCTATTGACTTTGTAACAACAACTAGAGTAATATTACAATACTATAGTAAACTATACTTATTGTATTAAATGTGATACATCACTTTGACTTTGTAACAACAACTAGAGTAATATTACAATACTTATAGTAAACTATACTTATTGTATTAAATGTGATACATCATACTGACTTTGTAACAACAACTAGAGTAATATTACAATACTTATAGTAAACTATACTTATTGTATTAAATGTGATACATCATACTGACTTTGTAACAACAACTAGAGTAATATTACAATACTTATAGTAAACTATACTTATTGTATTAAATGTGATACATCATACTGACTTTGTAACAATAACTAGAGTAATATTACAATACTTATAGTAAACTATACTTATTGTATTAAATGTGATACATCATACTGACTTTGTAACAATAACTATAGTAATATTACAATACTTATAGTAAACTATACTTATTGTATTAAATGTGATACATCATACTGACTTTGTAACAATAACTAGAGTAATATTACAATACTTATAGTAAACTATACTTATTGTATTAAATGTGATACATCATACTGACTTTGTAACAACAACTAGAGTAATATTACAATACTTATAGTAAACTATACTTATTGTATTAAATGTGATACATCACTTTGACTTTGTAACAACAACTAGAGTAATATTACAATACTTATAGTAAACTATACTTATTGTATTAAATGTGATACATCATACTGACTTTGTAACAATAACTAGAGTAATATTACAATACTTATAGTAAACTATACTTATTGTATTAAATGTGATACATCATACTGACTTTGTAACAATAACTATAGTAATATTACAATACTTATAGTAAACTATACTTATTGTATTAAATGTGATACATGATAGTGGCTTTGTAACAACAACTAGAGTAATATTACAATACTTATCGTATAAAATGTGATACATCATACTGACTTTGTAACAACAACTAGAGTAATATTACAATACTTATAGTAAACTATACTTATTGTATTAAATGTGATACATCATACTGACTTTGTAAAACAACTAGAGTAATATTACAATACTTATAGTAAACTATATTATTGTATTAAATGTGATACATCATACTGACTTTGTAACAATAACTAGAGTAATATTACAATACTTATAGTAAACTATACTTATTGTATTAAATGTGATACATCATACTGACTTTGTAACAACAACTAGAGTAATATTACAATACTTATAGTAAACTATACTTATTGTATTAAATGTGATACATCATACTGACTTTGTAACAACAACTAGAGTAATATTACAATACTTATAGTAAACTATACTTATTGTATTAAATGTGATACATCATACTGACTTTGTAACAATAACTATAGTAATATTACAATACTTATAGTAAACTATACTTATTGTATTAAATGTGATACATCCTACTGACTTTGTAACAATAACTAGAGTAATATTACAATACTTATAGTAAACTATACTTATTGTATTAAATGTGATACATCATACTGACTTTGTAACAACAACTAGAGTAATATTACAATACTTATAGTAAACTATACTTATTGTATTAAATGTGATACATCATACTGACTTTGTAACAATAACTAGAGTAATATTACAATACTTATAGTAAACTATACTTTTGTATTAAATGTGATACATCATACTGACTTTGTAACAACAACTAGAGTAATATTACAATACTTATAGTAAACTATACTTATTGTATTAAATGTGATACATCATACTGACTTTGTAACAACAACTATAGTAATATTACAATACTTATAGTAAACTATACTTATTGTATTAAATGTGATACATCATACTGACTTTGTAACAATAACTAGAGTAATATTACAATACTTATAGTAAACTATACTTATTGTATTAAATGTGATACATCATACTGACTTTGTAACAACAACTAGAGTAATATTACAATACTTATAGTAAACTATACTTATTGTATTAAATGTGATACATCATACTGACTTTGTAACAACAACTATAGTAATATTACAATACTTATAGTAAACTATACTTATTGTATTAAATGTGATACATCTACTGACTTTGTAACAACAACTAGAGTAATATTACAATACTTATAGTAAACTATACTTATTGTATTAAATGTGATACATCATACTGACTTTGTAACAACAACTATAGTAATATTACAATACTTATAGTAAACTATACTTATTGTATTAAATGTGATACATCTACTGACTTTGTAACAACAACTAGAGTAATATTACAATACTTATAGTAAACTATACTTATTGTATTAAATGTGATACATCGTACTGACTTTGTAACAACAACTAGAGTAATATTACAATACTTATAGTAAACTATACTTATTGTATTAAATGTGATACATCCTACTGACTTTGTAACAATAACTAGAGTAATATTACAATACTTATAGTAAACTATACTTATTGTATTAAATGTGATACATCTACTGACTTTGTAACAACAACTAGAGTAATATTACAATACTTATAGTAAACTATACTTATTGTATTAAATGTGATACATCATACTGACTTTGTAACAACAACTAGAGTAATATACAATACTTATAGTAAACTATACTTATTGTATTAAATGTGATACATCATACTGACTTTGTAACAATAACTAGAGTGATATTACAATACTTATAGTAAACTATACTTATTGTATTAAATGTGATACATCATACTGACTTTGTAACAACAACTAGAGTAATATTACAATACTTATAGTAAACTATACTTATTGTATTAAATGTGATACATCATACTGACTTTGTAACAACAACTATAGTAATATTACAATACTTATAGTAAACTATACTTATTGTATTAAATGTGATACATCATACTGACTTTGTAACAATAACTAGAGTAATATTACAATACTTATAGTAAACTATACTTATTGTATTAAATGTGATACATCATACTGACTTTGTAACAATAACTAGAGTAATATTACAATACTTATAGTAAACTATACTTATTGTATTAAATGTGATACATCATACTGACTTTGTAACAACAACTAGAGTAATATTACAATACTTATAGTAAACTATACTTATTGTATTAAATGTGATACATCATACTGACTTTGTAACAATAACTAGAGTAATATTACAATACTTATAGTAAACTATACTTATTGTATTAAATGTGATACATCATACTGACTTTGTAACAATAACTAGAGTAATATTACAATACTTATAGTAAACTATACTTATTGTATTAAATGTGATACATCATACTGACTTTGTAACAATAACTAGAGTAATATTACAATACTTATAGTAAACTATACTTATTGTATTAAATGTGATACATCATACTGACTTTGTAACAACAACTAGAGTAATATTACAATACTTATAGTAAACTATACTTATTGTATTAAATGTGATACATCACTTTGACTTTGTAACAACAACTAGAGTAATATTACAATACTTATAGTAAACTATACTTATTGTATTAAATGTGATACATCATACTGACTTTGTAACAACAACTAGAGTAATATTACAATACTTATAGTAAACTATACTTATTGTATTAAATGTGATACATCATACTGACTTTGTAACAACAACTAGAGTAATATTACAATACTTATAGTAAACTATACTTATTGTATTAAATGTGATACATCATACTGACTTTGTAACAATAACTAGAGTAATATTACAATACTTATAGTAAACTATACTTATTGTATTAAATGTGATACATCATACTGACTTTGTAACAATAACTATAGTAATATTACAATACTTATAGTAAACTATACTTATTGTATTAAATGTGATACATCTACTGACTTTGTAACAACAACTAGAGTAATATTACAATACTTATAGTAAACTATACTTATTGTATTAAATGTGATACATCATACTGACTTTGTAACAACAACTAGAGTAATATACAATACTTATAGTAAACTATACTTATTGTATTAAATGTGATACATCATACTGACTTTGTAACAATAACTAGAGTAATATTACAATACTTATAGTAAACTATACTTATTGTATTAAATGTGATACATCGTAATGACTTTGTAACAACAACTAGAGTAATTTTACAATACTTATAGTAAACTATACTTATTGTATTAAATGTGATACATCATACTGACTTTGTAACAACAACTATAGTAATATTACAATACTTATAGTAAACTATACTTATTGTATTAAATGTGATACATCACTTTGACTTTGTAACAACAACTAGAGTAATATTACAATACTTATAGTAAACTATACTTATTGTATTGAATGTGATAATCATACTGAATTTGTAACAATAACTAGAGTAATATTACAATACTTATAGTAAACTATACTTATTGTATTAAATGTGATACATCATACTGACTTTGTAACAATAACTATAGTAATATTACAATACTTATAGTAAACTATACTTATTGTATTAAATGTGATACATCATACTGACTTTGTAACAACAACTAGAGTAATATTACAATACTTATCGTATAAAATATGATACATCATACTGATTTTGTAACAACAACTAGAGTAATATTACAATACTTATAGTAAACTATACTTATCGTATTAAATGTGATACATCATACTGACTTTGTAACAACAACTATAGTAATATTACAATACTTATAGTAAACTATACTTATTGTATTAAATGTGATACATCATACTGACTTTGTAACAATAACTAGAGTAATATTACAATACTTATAGTAAACTATACTTATTGTATTAAATGTGATACATCATACTGACTTTGTAACAACAACTATAGTAATATTACAATACTTATAGTAAACTATACTTATTGTATTAAATGTGATACATCTACTGACTTTGTAACAACAACTAGAGTAATATTACAATACTTATAGTAAACTATACTTATTGTATTAAATGTGATACATCATACTGACTTTGTAACAACAACTAGAGTAATATTACAATACTTATAGTAAACTATATTATTGTATTAAATGTGATACATCATACTGACTTTGTAACAACAACTAGAGTAATATTACAATACTTATAGTAAACTATACTTATTGTATTAAATGTGATACATCATACTGACTTTGTAACAACAACTAGAGTAATATTACAATACTTATAGTAAACTATACTTATTGTATTAAATGTGATACATCATACTGACTTTGTAACAACAACTAGAGTAATATTACAATACTTATAGTAAACTATACTTATTGTATTAAATGTGATACATCATACTGACTTTGTAACAATAACTATAGTAATATTACAATACTTATAGTAAACTATACTTATTGTATTAAATGTGATAAATCCTACTGACTTTGTAACAATAACTAGAGTAATATTACAATACTTATAGTAAACTATACTTATTGTATTAAATGTGATACATCATACTGACTTTGTAACAACAACTAGAGTAATATTACAATACTTATAGTAAACTATACTTATTGTATTAAATGTGATACATCATACTGACTTTGTAACAACAACTAGAGTAATATTACAATACTTATAGTAAACTATACTTATTGTATTAAATGTGATACATCATACTGACTTTGTAACAACAACTATAGTAATATTACAATACTTATAGTAAACTATACTTATTGTATTAAATGTGATACATCGTACTGACTTTGTAACAATAACTAGAGTAATATTACAATACTTATAGTAAACTATACTTATTGTATTAAATGTGATACATCATACTGACTTTGTAACAACAACTAGAGTAATATTACAATACTTATAGTAAACTATACTTATTGTATTAAATGTGATACATCATACTGACTTTGTAACAAGAACTATAGTAATATTACAATACTTATAGTAAACTATATTTATTGTATTAAATGTGATACATCTACTGACTTTGTAACAACAACTAGAGTAATATTACAATACTTATAGTAAACTATACTTATTGTATTAAATGTGATACATCATACTGACTTTGTAACAACAACTATAGTAATATTACAATACTTATAGTAAACTATACTTATTGTATTAAATGTGATACATCTACTGACTTTGTAACAACAACTAGAGTAATATTACAATACTTATAGTAAACTATACTTATTGTATTAAATGTGATACATCATACTGACTTTGTAACAACAACTAGAGTAATATTACAATACTTATAGTAAACTATACTTATTGTATTAAATGTGATACATCATACTGACTTTGTAACAACAACTAGAGTAATATTACAATACTTATAGTAAACTATACTTATTGTATTAAATGTGATACATCATACTGACTTTGTAACAATAACTATAGTAATATTACAATACTTATAGTAAACTATACTTATTGTATTAAATGTGATACATCTACTGACTTTGTAACAACAACTAGAGTAATATTACAATACTTATAGTAAACTATACTTATTGTATTAAATGTGATACATCATACTGACTTTGTAACAACAACTAGAGTAATATTACAATACTTATAGTAAACTATACTTATTGTATTAAATGTGATACATCATACTGACTTTGTAACAATAACTAGAGTAATATTACAATACTTATAGTAAACTATACTTATTGTATTAAATGTGATACATCATACTGACTTTGTAACAACAACTAGAGTAATATTACAATACTTATAGTAAACTATACTTATTGTATTAAATGTGATACATCATACTGACTTTGTAACAACAACTATAGTAATATTACAATACTTATAGTAAACTATACTTATTGTATTAAATGTGATACATCATACTGACTTTGTAACAACAACTAGAGTAATATTACAATACTTATAGTAAACTATACTTATTGTATTAAATGTGATACATCATACTGACTTTGTAACAATAACTAGAGTAATATTACAATACTTATAGTAAACTATACTTATTGTATTAAATGTGATACATCATACTGACTTTGTAACAACAACTAGAGTAATATTACAATACTTATAGTAAACTATACTTATTGTATTAAATGTGATACATCATACTGACTTTGTAACAACAACTAGAGTAATATTACAATACTTATAGTATAAAATATGATACATCATACTGACTTTGTAACAACAACTAGAGTAATATTACAATACTTATAGTAAACTATACTTATATTAAATGTGATACATCATACTGACTTTGTAACAACAACTATAGTAATATTACAATACTTATAGTAAACTATACTTATTGTATTAAATGTGATACATCATATTGACTTTGTAACAACAACTAGAGTAATATTACAATACTTATAGTAAACTATACTTATTGTATTAAATGTGATACATCATACTGACTTTGTAACAACAACTAGAGTAATATTACAATACTTATATTGTATAAAATGTGATACATCATACTGACTTTGTAACAACAACTAGAGTAATATTACAATATTTATAGTAAACTATACTTATTGTATTAAATGTGATACATCATACTGACTTTGTAAGAAGAACTATAGTAATATTAGAATACTTATAGTAAACTATACTTATTGTATTAAATGTGATACATCTACTGACTTTGTAACAACAACTAGAGTAATATTACAATACTTATAGTAAACTATACTTATTGTATTAAATGTGATACATCATACTGACTTTGTAACAATAACTATAGTAATATTACAATACTTATAGTAAACTATACTTATTGTATTAAATATGATACATCCTACTGACTTTGTAACAATAACTAAAGTAATATTACAATACTTATAGTAAACTATACTTATTGTATTAAATGTGATACATCGTACTGACTTTGTAACAACAACTAGAGTAATATTACAATACTTATAGTAAACTATACTTATTGTATTAAATGTGATACATCATACTGACTTTGTAACAAGAACTATAGTAATATTACAATACTTATAGTAAACTATACTTATTGTATTAAATGTGATACATCTATTGACTTTGTAACAACAACTAGAGTAATATTACAATACTTATAGTAAACTATACTTATTGTATTAAATGTGATACATCATACTGACTTTGTAACAATAACTATAGTAATATTACAATACTTATAGTAAACTATACTTATTGTATTGAATGTGATACATCATACTGACTTCGTAACAATAACTAGAGTAATATTACAATACTTATAGTAAACTATACTTATTGTATTAAATGTGATACATCATACTGACTTTGTAACAACAACTAGAGTAATATTACAATACTTATAGTAAACTATACTTATTGTATTAAATGTGATACATCATACTGACTTTGTAACAACAACTAGAGTAATATTACAATACTTATAGTAAACTATACTTATTGTATTAAATGTGATACATCATACTGACTTTGTAACAATAACTATAGTAATATTACAATACTTATAGTAAACTATACTTATTGTATTAAATGTGATACATCATACTGACTTTGTAACAACAACTAGAGTAATATTACAATACTTATAGTAAACTATACTTATTGTATTAAATGTGATACATCATACTGACTTTGTAACAACAACTAGAGTAATATACAATACTTATAGTAAACTATACTTATTGTATTAAATGTGATACATCATACTGACTTTGTAACAATAACTAGAGTAATATTACAATACTTATAGTAAACTATACTTATTGTATTAAATGTGATACATCATACTGACTTTGTAACAACAACTAGAGTAATATTACAATACTTATAGTAAACTATACTTATTGTATTAAATGTGATACATCATACTGACTTTGTAACAACAACTAGAGTAATATTACAATACTTATAGTAAACTATACTTATTGTATTAAATGTGATACATCATACTGACTTTGTAAAACAACTAGAGTAATATTACAATACTTATAGTAAACTATACTTATTGTATTAAATGTGATACATCATACTGACTTTGTAACAACAACTAGAGTAATATTACAATACTTATAGTAAACTATACTTATTGTATTAAATGTGATACATCATACTGACTTTGTAACAATAACTAGAGTAATATTACAATACTTATAGTAAACTATACTTATTGTATTAAATGTGATACATCATACTGACTTTGTAACAACAACTAGAGTAATATTACAATACTTATAGTAAACTATACTTATTGTATTAAATGTGATACATCATACTGACTTTGTAACAACAACTAGAGTAATATTACAATACTTATTGTATAAAATATGATACATCATACTGACTTTGTAACAACAACTATAGTAATATTACAATACTTATAGTAAACTATACTTATTGTATTAAATGTGATACATCATACTGACTTTGTAACAACAACTAGAGTAATATTACAATACTTATAGTAAACTATACTTATATTAAATGTGATACATCATACTGACTTTGTAACAACAACTAGAGTAATATTACAATACTTATAGTAAACTATACTTATTGTATTAAATGTGATACATCATACTGACTTTGTAACAACAACTAGAGTAATATTACAATACTTATAGTAAACTATACTTATTGTATTAAATGTGATACATCATACTGACTTTGTAACAACAACTAGAGTAATATTACAATACTTATAGTAAACTATACTTATTGTATTAAATGTGATACATCATACTGACTTTGTAACAACAACTAGAGTAATATTACAATACTTATAGTAAACTATACTTATTGTATTAAATGTGATACATCATACTGACTTTGTAACAACAACTAGAGTAATATTACAATACTTATAGTAAACTATACTTATTGTATTAAATGTGATACATCATACTGACTTTGTAACAATAACTAGAGTAATATTACAATACTTATAGTAAACTATACTTATTGTATTAAATGTGATACATCATACTGACTTTGTAACAACAACTATAGTAATATTACAATACTTATAGTAAACTATACTTATTGTATTAAATGTGATACATCATACTGACTTTGTAACAACAACTAGAGTAATATTACAATACTTATAGTAAACTATACTTATTGTATTAAATGTGATACATCTACTGACTTTGTAACAACAACTAGAGTAATATTACAATACTTATAGTAAACTATACTTATTGTATTAAATGTGATACATCATACTGACTTTGTAACAATAACTATAGTAATATTACAATACTTATAGTAAACTATACTTATTGTATTAAATGTGATACATCCTACTGACTTTGTAACAATAACTAGAGTAATATTACAATACTTATAGTAAACTATACTTATTGTATTAAATGTGATACATCATACTGACTTTGTAACAACAACTAGAGTAATATTACAATACTTATAGTAAACTATACTTATTGTATTAAATGTGATACATCATACTGACTTTGTAACAACAACTAGAGTAATATTACAATACTTATAGTAAACTATACTTATTGTATTAAATGTGATACATCATACTGACTTTGTAACAACAACTAGAGTAATATTACAATACTTATAGTAAACTATACTTATTGTATTAAATGTGATACATCATACTGACTTTGTAACAACAACTAGAGTAATATTACAATACTTATAGTAAACTATACTTATTGTATTAAATGTGATACATCATACTGACTTTGTAAAACAACTAGAGTAATATTACAATACTTATAGTAAACTATACTTATTGTATTAAATGTGATACATCATACTGACTTTGTAACAACAACTAGAGTAATATTACAATACTTATAGTAAACTATACTTATTGTATTAAATGTGATACATCATACTGACTTTGTAACAACAACTAGAGTAATATTACAATACTTATAGTAAACTATACTTATTGTATTAAATGTGATACATCATACTGACTTTGTAACAATAACTAGAGTAATATTACAATACTTATAGTAAACTATACTTATTGTATTAAATGTGATACATCATACTGACTTTGTAACAACAACTAGAGTAATATTACAATACTTATAGTAAACTATACTTATTGTATTAAATGTGATACATCATACTGACTTTGTAACAACAACTAGAGTAATATTACAATACTTATAGTAAACTATACTTATTGTATTAAATGTGATACATCATACTGACTTTGTAACAACAACTAGAGTAATATTACAATACTTATAGTAAACTATACTTATTGTATTAAATGTGATACATCATACTGACTTTGTAACAACAACTAGAGTAATATTACAATACTTATAGTAAACTATACTTATTGTATTAAATGTGATACATCATACTGACTTTGTAACAACAACTAGAGTAATATTACAATACTTATAGTAAACTATACTTATTGTATTAAATGTGATACATCATACTGACTTTGTAACAACAACTAGAGTAATATTACAATACTTATAGTAAACTATACTTATTGTATTAAATGTGATACATCATACTGACTTTGTAACAATAACTAGAGTAATATTACAATACTTATAGTAAACTATACTTATTGTATTAAATGTGATACATCATACTGACTTTGTAACAATAACTAGAGTGATATTACAATACTTATAGTAAAGTATACTTATTATATTAAATGTGATACATCATACTGCTTTTTAACAACAACTATAGTAATATTACAATACTTATAGTAAACTATACTTATTGTATTAAATGTGATACATCATACTGACTTTGTAACAACAACTAGAGTAATATTACAATACTTATTATTATATTAAATATGATACATCATACTGACTTTGTAACAACAACTATAGTAATATTACAATACTTATAGTAAACTATACTTATTGTATTAAATGTGATACATCATACTGACTTTGTAACAATAACTAGAGTAATATTACAATACTTATAGTAAACTATACTTATTGTATTAAATGTGATACATCATACTGACTTTGTAACAACAACTAGAGTAATATTACAATACTTATAGTAAACTATACTTATTGTATTAAATGTGATACATCATACTGACTTTGTAACAATAACTAGAGTAATATTACAATACTTATAGTAAACTATACTTATTGTATTAAATGTGATACATCATACTGACTTTGTAACAACAACTAGAGTAATATTACAATACTTATAGTAAACTATACTTATTGTATTAAATGTGATACATCATACTGACTTTGTAACAACAACTAGAGTAATATTACAATACTTATAGTAAACTATACTTATTGTATTAAATGTGATACATCATACTGACTTTGTAACAATGAACTATAGTAATATTACAATACTTATAGTAAACTATACTTATTGTATTAAATGTGATACATCATACTGACTTTGTAACAACAACTAGAGTAATATTACAATACTTATAGTAAACTATACTTATTGTATTAAATGTGATACATCATACTGACTTTGTAACAACAACTATAGTAATATTACAATACTTATAGTAAACTATACTTATTGTATTAAATGTGATACATCTACTGACTTTGTAACAACAACTAGAGTAATATTACAATACTTATAGTAAACTATACTTATTGTATTAAATGTGATACATCATACTGACTTTGTAACAACAACTAGAGTAATATTACAATACTTATAGTAAACTATACTTATTGTATTAAATGTGATACATCATACTGACTTTGTAACAATAACTAGAGTAATATTACAATACTTATAGTAAACTATACTTATTGTATTAAATGTGATACATCATACTGACTTTGTAACAACAACTAGAGTAATATTACAATACTTATAGTAAACTATACTTATTGTATTAAATGTGATACATCATACTGACTTTGTAACAACAACTAGAGTAATATTACAATACTTATAGTAAACTATACTTATTGTATTAAATGTGATACATCATACTGACTTTGTAACAATAACTAGAGTAATATTACAATACTTATAGTAAACTATACTTATTGTATTAAATGTGATACATCATACTGACTTTGTAACAATAACTAGAGTAATATTACAATACTTATAGTAAACTATACTTATTGTATTAAATGTGATACATCATACTGACTTTGTAACAACAACTAGAGTAATATTACAATACTTATAGTAAACTATACTTATTGTATTAAATGTGATACATCATACTGACTTTGTAACAACAACTAGAGTAATATTACAATACTTATAGTAAACTATACTTATTGTATTAAATGTGATACATCATACTGACTTTGTAACAACAACTAGAGTAATATTACAATACTTATAGTAAACTATACTTATTGTATTAAATGTGATACATCGTACTGACTTTGTAACAAGAACTAGAGTAATATTACAATACTTATAGTAATCAATACTTATAGTATTAAATGTGATACATCATACTGACTTTGTTAAACGACTACAGTGATATTACAATACTTATAGTAAACGATACTTATTGTATTAAATGTGATACATCATACTGACTTTGTAACAGTAACTAAAGTAATATTACAATACTTATAGTAAACTATACTTATTGTATTAAATGTGATACATCATACTGACTTTGTCACAACAACTCGAGTAATGATAAAATACTTATAGTAAACTATACTTATTGTATTAAATGTGATACATTGTACTGACTTTGTAACAATAACTAGAGTAATATTACAATACTTATAGTAAACTATACTTATTGTATTAAATGTGATACATCATACTGACTTTGTAACAAGAACTATAGTAATATTACAATACTTATAGTAAACTATACTTATTGTATTAAATGTGATACATCATACTGACTTTGTAACAATAACTAGAGTAATATTACAATACTTATAGTAAACTATACTTATTGTATTAAATGTGATACATCATACTGACTTTGTAACAACAACTAGAGTAATATTACAATACTTATAGTAAACTATACTTATTGTATTAAATGTGGTACATCTACTGACTTTGTAACAACAACTAGAGCAATATTACAATACTTATAGTAAACTATACTTATTGTATTAAATGTGATACATGGTACTGACTTTGTAACAACAACTAGGTAATATTACAATACTTATAGTAAACTATACTTATTGTATTAAATGTGATACATCGTACTGACTTTGTCACAACAACTAGAGTAATATTACAATACTTATAGTAAACTATACTCATTGTATTAAATATGATACATCCTACTGATTTTGTAACAACAACTAGAATAATATTACAATACTTATCCCAAACTATACGTATTGTATTAAATGTGATACATCGTACTGACTTTGTTACAACAACTCGAGTAATGATAAAATACTTATAGTAAACTATACTTATTGTATTAAATGTGATACATCATACTGACTTTGTAACAACAACTAGAGTAATATTACAATACTTATAGTAAACTATACTTATTGTATTAAATGTGATACATCATACTGACTTTGTAACAACAACTAGAGTAATATTACAATACTTATAGTAAACTATACTTATTGTATTAAATGTGATACATCATACTGACTTTGTAACAACAACTAGAGTAATATTACAATACTTATAGTAAACTATACTTATTGTATTAAATGTGATACATCATACTGACTTTGTAACAACAACTAGAGTAATATTACAATACTTATCATTATAAAATATGATACATCATACTGACTTTGTAACAACAACTATAGTAATATTACAATACTTATAGTAAACTATACTTATTGTATTAAATGTGATACATCATACTGACTTTGTAACAACAACTAGAGTAATATTACAATACTTATAGTAAACTATACTTATTGTATTAAATGTGATACATCATACTGACTTTGTAACAACAACTAGAGTAATATTACAATACTTATAGTAAACTATACTTATTGTATTAAATGTGTTACATCGTACTGACTTTGTAACAACAACTATAGTAATATTACAATACTTATAGTAAACTATACTTATTGTATTAAATGTGATACATATACTGACTTTGTCACAACAACTAGAGTAATATTACAATACTTATAGTTAATTATACTTATTGTATTAAATGTGGTACATCATACTGATTTTGTAACAACAACTAGAGTAATGTTACAATATTTATAGTAAACTATACTTATTGTATTAAATGTGATACATCATACTGACTTTGTAACAACAACTAGAGTAATATTACAATACTTATAGTAAACTATACTTATTGTATTAAATGTGATACATCACTACTGACTTTGTAACAACAACTAGAGTAATATTACAATTCTTATAGTAACTTATACTTATAGTATTAAGTGTGATACATCTACTGACTTTGTATCAACAACTAGAGTAATATTACTATACTTATAGTATTAAATGTGATACATCATACTGACTTTGTAACAACAACTAGTAATATTACAATACTTATAGTAAACTTATTTATTGTATTAAATGTGATACATCATACTGACTTTGTAACAATAACTAGGTAATATTACAATACTTATAGTAAACTATACTTATTGTATTAAATATGATACATCCTACTGACTTTGTAACAATGACTATGGTAATATTTCAATACTTATGGTAAACGATATTTATTGCATTAAATGTGATACATCGTACTGACTTTGTTACAATAACTGGAGTAATGATAAAATACTTATAGTAAACTGTACTCATTGTATTAAGAGTGATACATTGTACTGACTTTTTAACTATAACTGGAGTAATATTACAATACTTATAGTAAACAATACTTTTTCTATTAAATTTGATACATCATACTGACTTTGTAACGACAACTAGAGTAATATTACAATACTTATAGTAAACTATACTTATTGTATTAAATGTGGTACACCGTACTGTCTTTGTTACAATAACTAGAGTGATATTACAATACTTCTAGTAAATTATACTTAATGTATTAAATGTGATACATCACTTTGACTTTGTAACAACAACAAGAGTAATATTACAATACTTATAGTAAACTATACTTATTGTATTAAATGTGATACATCATATTGAATTTGTAACAACAACTAGAGTAATATTACAATACTTATAGTAAACTATACTTATTGTATTAAATGTGATACATCATACTGACTTTGTAACAACAACTAGAGTAATATTACAATACTTATAGTAAACTATACTTATTGTATTAAATGTGATACATCATACTGACTTTGTAACAACAACTAGAGTAATATAAAATACTTATAGTAAACTGTACTCATTGTATTAAGAGTGATACATTGTACTGACTTTGTAACAATAACTGGAGTAATATTACAATACTTATAGTAAACAATACTTTTTCTATTAAATTTGATACATCGTACTCACTTTGTAACAACAACTACAGTAATATTACAATACTTATAGTAAACTATACTTATTTTATTAAATGTGATACATCATACTGACTTTGTAACAAGAACTATAGTAATATTACAATACTTATAGTCAACTATATTTATTGTATTAAATGTGATACATCTACTGACTTTGTAACAACAACTAGAATAATATTACAATACTTATAGTAAACTATACTTATTGTATTAAATGTGAAACATCGTACTGACTTTTCAAAAACAACTAGAGTAATATTACAATACTTATAGTAAACTATACTTATTGTATTAAATGT
>NW_027467777.1:19936690-20022374 GCF_004210375.1 Tachypleus tridentatus
TACTATATATAATTGTTACTATTTTACTTGTTATATATTACTATTATATATTGTTACTACATTTACTTTGTTATATATTATTATATATATCTGTTTACTATTTATTTGTTATATATTACCATATATATGCTGTTACCATTTACTCTTTATATATTGTTACTATTTACTGTTATATATTATCTGTATATATTGTTACTATTTACTCTTTATATATTACTATATATTGTTACTCTTTACTCTTATATATATAACCATTTATATTGTTACTATTTTACCTTATATATTACTATATATATTGTTACTTATTTACTCTTTATATATTACTATATATATTGTTACTATTTACTTTTCTTATATATTATTACTATATATATTGTTACTATTTATTTTATATATTACTATATATATTGTTACTATTTTTACTTTTTATATTTTACTATATATATTGTTACTATTTACTTGTTTATATATTACTATATATATTGTTACTTCATTTACTCTTGTTATATATTACTATATATATTGTTACTATTTGTACTTTGTTATATATTACTATATATACATTGTTACTATTTACTTTTGTTATATATTACTATATATATTGTTTACTTCATTTACTTGTTATATATTATTACATTATATATTGTTACTATTTAATTTGTTATATATATTATTATATATATTGTTACTATTTAATTCTTTTATATAAGTCACTATATTATTGTTACTTTACTTGTTATATATTATTACCTATATATTACTATTTTATTTGTTATATATTACCATTATATATTGTTACTATTTCATTGTTATTATGTACCTATATATATTGTTACTATTTACTTGTTTATATATTACTATATATATTGTTACTATTTACTTGTTATATATATTACTATATATTGTTACTATTTTCCTTACTTTACTTATATATTACTATATATATTGTTACTTATTTACTTGTTATATAATACTATATATATTGTTACTATTTACTTGTTATATATTACTGTATATTTGTTACTATTTACTCTTTATATATTGTTAATACTATTTATCAATTTATATATTACTGTATATATTGTTACTATTTTACTTGTTATATATTACCCTATATATTGTTACTATTCACTTTTGTTATATATATTACTATATATATTTGTTACTATTTACTTTCTTGTCATATATTTCATTATATATATTGTTACTATTTACTTGTTATATATTTACTATATATATTGTTACTATTTACTTGTTATATATTACTATATATATTGTTACTATTTACTTGTTATATATTACTATATATATTGTTACTATTTACTTGTTATATATTACTATATATATTTGTTGCACTTTTCTATTGTTATATATTACCTATATATATTGTTACTATTTACTTTTTATATATTACTATATATATTGTTACTATTTTATTTCATATATATTATATTATATATTGTTACTATTTACTTTGTTATATATTACTTATATATATTGTTACTATTTACTTTGTTATATATTACTATATATATTGTTACTATTTACTCTTTATATATATTATTATATATATTGTTACTATTTACTTTTATATATTACTATATATATTGTTACTATTTACTTGTTATATATTACTGTATATATTGTTACTTTATTTACTTTGTTATATATTACTATATATATTGTTACTATTTACTTGTTATATATTACTATATATTGTTACTACTTGTTATATATTATTACTATATATATTGTTACTATTTTATTGTTATATATTACTGTATATATTGTTACTATTTTACTTGTTATATATTACTTATATATTGTTACTATTTACTTGTTATATTAATTATTATATATATTGTTACTATTTACTCTGTTATATATTACTATATATATTGTTACTATTTACTTGTTATATATTACTATATATATTGTTACTATTTACTTGTTATATATTACTATATATATTGTTACTATTTACTTTGTTATATATTATTATATATATTGTTACTATTTACTTGTTATATATTACTATATATATTGTTACTATTTACTTGTTATATATTACTATATATATTGTTACTATTTACTTGTTATATATTACTATATATATTGTTACTATTTAATTTTAGTATATATTACTATATATATTGTTACTATTTAATTGTTATATATTACTGTATATATATTGTTACTATTTACTTTTGTTATATATTACTATATATATTGTTACTATTTACTTGTTATATATTACTATATATATTGTTACTATTTACTTGTTATATATTACTATATATATTGTTACTATTTAATTTCTTGTTATATATTACTATATATTTGTTACTATTTACTTTGTTATATATTACTATATATATTGTTATCATTTTACTTGTTATATATTACTATATATATTGTTACTATTTTACTTGTTATATATTACTATATATATTGTTACTATTTACTTACTTATATATTACTATATATATTGTTACTATTTACTTTTATATATATTACTATATATATTGTTACTATTTACTTGTTATATATTACTATATATATTGTTACTATTTACTTGTTATATATTACTGTATATATTGTTACTATTTACTCTTTTATATATTACTATATATTGTTACTATTTACTTGTTATATATTACTTATATATTGTTACTATTTTATTGTTATATATTACCATATATATTGTTACTATTTTACTTGTTATATATTACCTATATATTGTTACTATTTACTTGTTATATATTACTATATATATTGTTACTATTTACTTGTTATATATTACTATATATATTGTTACTATTTATTGTTACTATATTATACTATTTACTTGTTTGCATTTATATTAC
Source organism: Tachypleus tridentatus (assembly GCF_004210375.1). Taxonomy (NCBI): domain Eukaryota; kingdom Metazoa; phylum Arthropoda; class Merostomata; order Xiphosura; family Limulidae; genus Tachypleus; species Tachypleus tridentatus. The sequence goes on from NW_027467777.1 coordinate 19,939,558, forward strand.
TATATATATTGTTACTATTTACTTGTTATATATTACTATATATATATTGTTACTATTTACTTTGTTATATATTACTATATATATTGTTACTATTTACTTGTTATATATTACTATATATATTGTTACTATTTACTTGTTATATATTACTATATATATTGTTACTATTTACTTTGTTATATATTACTTATATATATTGTTACTATTTACTTGTTATATATTACTATATATATTGTTACTATTTACTCTTTATATATTACTATATATATTGTTACTATTTACTTCTTATATATAACTATATATATTGTTACTATTTTATTGTTATATATTACTATATATATTGTTACTATTTACTCTTATATATTACTATATATATTGTTACTATTTACTTGTTATATATTACTATATATATTGTTACTATTTACTTGTTATATATTACTATATATATTGTTACTATTTACTCTTGTTATATATTACTGTATATATTGTTACTATTTACTTGTTATATATTACTATATATATTGTTACTATTTACTTGTTATATATTACTATATATATTGTTACTATTTACTTGTTATATATTACTATATATATTGTTACTATTTACTTGTTATATATTACTATATATATTGTTACTATTTACTTTTGTTATATATTACTATATATATATTGTTACTATTTTATTTGTTATATATATTACTATATATATATTGTTACTATGTTCTTGTTATATATTACTATATATATTTTGTTACTATTTACTTGTTATATATTACTATATATATTGTTACTATTTACTTCTTATATATTACTATATATATTGTTACTATTTACTTGTTATATATTACTGTATATATTGTTACTATTTACTTGTTATATATTACTATATATATATTGTTACTATTTACTTGTTATATATTACTATATATATTGTTACTATTTACTTTGTTATATATTACTATATATATTGTTACTATTTACTTGTTATATATTACTATATATATTGTTACTATTTACTTGTTTATATTACTATATATATTGTTACTATTTACTCTTGTTATATATTACTATATATATTGTTACTATTTACTTTTTATATATTACTATATATTGTTACTATTTACTTGTTATATATTACTGTATATATTGTTACTATTTACTCTATATATTGTTACTATTTACTTTGTTATATATTACTATTATACTTTTACTTGTTATATATTACTGTATATATTGTTACTATTTACTTGTTATATATTACTATATATATTGTTACTATTTACTTGTTATATATTACTATATATATTGTTACTATTTACTTGTTATATATTATTATATATATTGTTACTATTTACTTGTTATATATTACTATATATATTGTTACTATTTACTTCTTGTTATATATTACTACATATATTGTTACTATTTACTGTTATATATTACCTATATATTTTGTTACTATTTACTTGTTATATATTACTGTATATATTGTTACTATTTACTTTGTTATATATTACTATATATATTGTTACTATTTACTGTTATATATTACTATATATATTGTTACTATTTATTTGTTTTATATTACTATATATATTGTTACTATTTACTTGTTATATATTACTATATATATTGTTACTATTTACTTGTTATATATTACTATATATATTGTTACTATTTTACTTTGTTATATATTACTATATATATTGTTACTATTTAATTTGTTATATATTACTATATATATTGTTACTATTTACTTGTTATATATTACTATATATATTGTTACTATTTACTTGTTATATATTACTATATATATTGTTACTATTTACTCTTGTTATATATTACTATATATATTGTTACTATTTACTTGTTATATATTACTATATATATTGTTACTTATTTACTTGTTATATATTACTATATATATTGTTACTATTTATTTGTTATATATTACTGTATATATTGTTACTATTTTACTTGTTATATATTACTATATATATTGTTACTATTTACTTGTTATATATTATTATATATATTGTTACTATTTACTTGTTATATATTACTATATATATTGTTACTATTTACTTGTTATATATTATTATATATATTGTTACTATTTACTTGTTATATATTACTATATATATTGTTACTATTTATTTCTTATATATTACTGTATATATTGTTACTATTTACTTTGTTATATATTACTATATATATTGTTACTATTTACTTTTTATATATTACTATATATATTGTTACTATTTACTTGTTATATATTACTATATATATTGTTACTATTTTACTTTGTTATATATTACTATAAATATTGTTACTATTTACTTCTTATATATTACTATATATATTGTTACTATTTACTTGTTATATATTACTATATATATTGTTACTATTTACTTGTTATATATTACTGTATATATTGTTACTATTTACTTCTTATATATTACTATATATTGTTACTATTACTTGTTATATATTACTATATATATTGTTACTATTTACTTGTTATATATTATTATATATATTACTATGTACTTGTTATATATTACTTATATATATTGTTACTATTTACTTACTTGTTATATATTACTGTATATATTGTTACTATTTACTCTTTATATATTACTATATATATTGTTACTATTTACTTGTTATATATTACTATATATATTGTTACTATTTACTTGTTATATATTACTATATATATTGTTACTATTTACTTGTTATATATTACTATATATATTGTTACTATTTACTTGTTATATATTACTATATATATTGTTACTATTTACTTGTTATATATTACTATATATATTGTTACTATTTACTTGTTATATATTACTGTATATATTGTTACTATTTTATTTACTTGTTATATATTACTATATATATTGTTACTATTTACTTGTTATATATTACTATATATATTGTTACTATTTACTATATATTACTGTATATATTGTTACTATTTACTTTTTATATATTACTATATATATATGTTACTATTTACTTTGTTATATATTACTATATATATTGTTACTATTTACTTGTTATATATTATTATATATATATTGTTACTATTTACTTTGTTATATATTATTATATATATATTTGTTACTATTTATTGTTACTATATTACTATATATATTGTTACTATTTATTACTTGTTATATATTACTTATATATTGTTATTACTATTTACTTATATTACTATATATATATTGTTACTATTTACTTGTTATATATTACTATATTATATTGTTACTATTTATATTTGTTATATATTACTATATATATTGTTACTATATTTACATTTGTTATATATTTAATTATATATATTGTTACTATTTACTCTTATATATTATATATTACTATTTTACTAATTATATATTACTATATATTGTTACTATTTACTTGTTATATATTACTATATATATTGTTACTATTTACTTGTTATATATTACTATATATATTGTTACTATTTACTTTGTTATATATTACTATATATATTGTTACTATTTACTTGTTATATATTACTATATATATTGTTACTATTTACTTTTTTATATATTACTGTATATATTGTTACTATTTACTTGTTATATATTACTATATATATTGTTACTATTTACTTTGTTATATATTACTATATATATTGTTACTATTTACTTGTTATATATTACTATATATATTGTTACTATTTACTTGTTATATATTACTATATATATTGTTACTATTTACTTGTTATATATTACTATATATATTGTTACTATTTACTCTTGTTATATATTACTATATATATTGTTACTATTTACTTTGTTATATATTACTATATATATTGTTACTATTTACTTTGTTATATATTATATATATATTGTTACTATTTACTTGTTATATATTATTATATATATTGTTACTATTTACTTGTTATATATTACTATATATATTGTTACTATTTACTTGTTATATATTACTATATATATTGTTACTATTTACTTGTTATATATTACTATATATATTGTTACTATTTACTTGTTATATATTACTATATATATTGTTACTATTTATTGTTATATATTACTATATATTGTTACTATTTACTTGTTATATATTACTATATATATTGTTACTATTTACTTGTTATATATTACTATATATATTGTTACTATTTACTTGTTATATATTACTATATATATTGTTACTATTTACTTACTCTTATATATTACTTATATATATTGTTACTATTTACTTGTTATATATTACTATATATATTGTTACTATTTACTCTGTTATATATTACTATATATATTGTTACTATTTACTTGTTATATATTACTATTATATTGTATATATTGTTACTATTTACTTGTTATATATTACTATATATATTGTTACTATTTACTTGTTATATATTACTCTATATATTGTTACTATTTACTTGTTATATATTACTATATATATTGTTACTATTTACTTTGTTATATATTACTATATATATTGTTACTATTTACTTGTTATATATTACTATATATATTGTTACTATTTACTTGTTATATATTACTATATATATTGTTACTATTTACTTGTTATATATTACTATATATATTGTTACTATTTACTTGTCATATATATTACTATATATATTGTTACTATTTACTTGTTATATATTACTGTATATATTGTTACTATTTACTTGTTATATATTACTATATATATTGTTACTATTTACTTGTTATATATTACTATATATATTGTTACTATTTACTTGTTATATTACTATATATATATTGTTACTATTTACTTTGTTATATATTACTATATATATTGTTACTATTTACTTGTTATATATTACTTATATATTGTTACTATTTACTTGTTATATATTACTATATATATTGTTACTATTTACTTGTTTATATATTATTATATATATTGTTACTATTTACTTGTTATATATTACTATATATATTGTTACTATTTACTTGTTATATATTACTATATATATTGTTACTATTTACTTGTTATATATTACTATATATATTGTTACTATTTACTTGTTATATATTACTATATATATTGTTACTATTTACTTGTTATATATTACTATATATATTGTTACTATTTACTTTGTTATATATTACTGTATATATTGTTACTATTACTTCTTATATATTACTATATATATTGTTACTATTTTATTGTTATATATTACTCTATATATTGTTACTATTTACTTGTTATATATTACTATATATTGTTACTATTTACTTGTTATATATTACTATATATATATTGTTACTATGTACTTGTTATATATTACTATATAATTTGTTACTATTTACTTGTTATATATTACTGTATATATTGTTACTAATTACTTCTTATATATTACTATAGATATTGTCACTATTTACTTGTTATATATTATATATTGTTACTATTTACTATATATTACTGTATATATTGTTACTATTTACTTTTTATATATTACTATATATATTGTTACTATTTACTTGTTATATATTACTATATATATTGTTACTATTTACTTGTTTATATATTACTATATATATTGTTACTATTTACTTGTTATATATTACTATATATATTGTTACTATTTACTCTTTTATATATTACTATATATATTGTTACTATTTACTTCTTATATATTACTATATATATTGTTACTATTTTATTGTTATATATTACTGTATATATTGTTACTATTTACTTGTTATATATTACTGTATATATTGTTACTATTTACTTGTTATATATTACTATATATATTGTTACTATTTACTTTGTTATATATTATATATATATTGTTACTATTTTTACTTGTTATATATTACTTATATATTGTTACTATTTACTTGTTATATATTACTATATATATTGTTACTATTTACTTTGTTATATATTACTATATATATTGTTACTATTTACTTTATATATATATTATATTGTTACTATATTACTATTTACTTGTTATATATTACTATATATATTGTTACTATTTACTTTGTTATATATTACTATATATATTGTTACTATTTACTTTGTTATATATTACTATATATATTGTTACTATTTACTGTTATATATTACTATATATATTGTTACTATTTACTTGTTATATATTACTATATATATTGTTACTATTTACTTGTTATATATTACTATATATATTGTTACTATTTACTTGTTATATATTACTATATATATTGTTACTATTTACTTGTTATATATTACTATATATATTGTTACTATTTACTTGTTATATATTTATATATATTGTTACTATTTTATTACTCTTTTTATATATTATTTATATATTGTTACTATTTACTCTTATATTATATATATTTTTACTATGTACTTGTTATATATTACTATATATACATTGTTACTATTTATTTGTTATATATTACTATATATATTGTTACTATTTACTTCTTATATATTACTATATATATTGTTACTATTTACTTGTTATATATTACTATATATATTGTTACTATTTACTTTATTATATATTACTATATATATTGTTACTATTTACTTGTTATATATTATTACTATATATTACTGTATATATTGTTACTATTTACTTGTTATATATTACTATATATATTGTTACTATTTACTTGTTATATATTACTATATATATTGTTACTATTTTTTACTTTTTATATATTACTATATATATTGTTACTATTTACTTGTTATATATTACTATATATATTGTTACTATTTACTTTGTTATATATTACTATATATATTGTTACTATTTACTTGTTATATATTACTATATATATTGTTACTATTTACTTGTTATATATTACTATATATATTGTTACTATTTATTTGTTATATATTACTATATATATTGTTACTATTTACTTTTTATATATTACTGTATATATTGTTACTATTTACTTGTTATATATTACTATATATATTGTTACTATTTACTTGTTATATATTACTTTATATATTGTTACTATTTACTTGTTATATATTACTATATATATTGTTACTATTTACTTGTTATATATTACTATATATATTGTTACTATTTACTTTATATATTACTATTATATATTACTATATATATTGTTACTATTTTACTATTTGTTATATATTACTATATATATTGTTACTATTTACTTTGTTATATATTACTATATATATTGTTACTATTTACTTGTTATATATTACTATATATATTGTTACTATTTACTCTGTTATATATTACTATATATATTGTTACTATTTACTTGTTATATATTACTATATATATTGTTACTATTTACTTGTTATATATTACTATATATATTGTTACTATTTACTTGTTATATATTACTATATATATTGTTACTATTTACTCTTTTATATATTACTATATATATTGTTACTATTTACTTGTTATATATTACTATATATATTGTTACTATTTAATTTGTTATATATTACTATATATATTGTTACTATTTACTGTTATATATTACTATATATATTTGTTACTATTTATTGTTATATATTACTATATATATTGTTACTATTTACTTGTTATATATTACTATATATATTGTTACTATTTACTTGTTATATATTACTATATATATATTGTTACTATTTACTTTGTTATATATTACTATATATATTGTTACTATTTATTTGTTATATATTACTATATATATTGTTACTATTTACTTTGTTATATATTACTATATATATTGTTACTATTTACTTGTTATATATTACTATATATATTGTTACTATTTTACTTGTTATATATGTTATATATATTGTTACTATTTATATTATATACTATATATTGTTACTATTTACTTTGTTATATATTACTATATATATTGTTACTATTTACTTGTTATATATTACTATATATATTGTTACTATTTACTTGTTATATATTACTATATATATTGTTACTATTTACTCTGTTATATATTACTATATATATTGTTACTATTTACTTGTTATATATTACTATATATATTGTTACTATTTACTTCTTATGTATTACTATATATTGTTACTATTACTTCTTATATATTACTATATATATTGTTACTATTTTATTGTTATATATTACTGTATATATTGTTACTATTTACTTGTTATATATTACTATATATATTGTTACTATTTACTTGTTATATATTACTATATATATTGTTACTATTTACTTGTTATATATTACTATATATATTGTTACTATTTACTTGTTATATATTACTATATATATTGTTACTATTTACTTGTTATATATTATTATATATATTGTTACTATTTACTTGTTATATATTACTATATATATTGTTACTATTTACTTCTTATATATTACTGTATATATTGTTACTATTTACTTTTTATATATTACTATATATATTGTTACTATTTACTTTTTATATATTACTATATATATTGTTACTATTTACTTGTTATATATTACTATATATATTGTTACTATTTACTTGTTATATATTACTATATATATTGTTACTATTTACTTGTTATATATTACTATATATATTGTTACTATTTACTTTGTTATATATTACTATATATATTGTTACTATTTTACTTGTTATATATTACTATATATATTGTTACTATTTACTATTTTATATATTACTATATATATATTGTTACTATTTACTTGTTATATATTACTATATATATTGTTACTATTTACTTGTTATATATTACTATATATATTGTTACTATATTTACTATATTACTATATATATTGTTACTATTACTTTGTTATATATATATATTGTTACTATTTACTTGTTATATATTACTATATATATTGTTACTATTTACTTGTTATATATTAGTATATATATTGTTACTATTTACTTGTTATATATTACTCTATATATTGTTACTATTCACTACTTATATATTACTATATATATTGCTACTATTTACTTTTCATATATTATTATATATATTGTTACTATTTACTTGTTATATATTATTATATATATATTGTTACTATTTACTTGTTATATATTACTATATATTGTTACTTTACTCTGTTATATATTACTATATATATTGTTACTATTTACTTGTTATATATACTATATATATATTGTTACTATTTACTTGTTATATATTACTATATATATTGTTACTATTTACTTTGTTATATATTACTATATATATTGTTACTATTTACTTGTTATATATTACTATATATATTGTTACTATTTACTTTGTTATATATTACTATATATATTGTTACTATTTACTTTGTTATATATTACTATATATATTGTTACTATTTACTTGTTATATATTATATATTGTTACTATTTACTTGTTATATTACTATATATATTGTTACTATTTACTTGTTATATATTACTATATATATTGTTACTATTTACTTGTTATATATTACTATATATATTGTTACTATTTACTTTGTTATATATTACTTATATATATATTTACTATTATATATTACTATATATATTGTTACTATTTACTTGTTATATATTACTATATATTACTTTACTATATATTGTTACTATTTTACTTGTTATATATTACTGTATATATTGTTACTATTTACTCTGTTATATATTACTATATATATTGTTACTATTTACTTTGTTATATATTACTATATATATATGTTACTATTTACTTGTTATATATTACTATATATATTGTTACTATTTACTTTATATATATTACTATATATATTGTTACTATTTACTTGTTATATATTACTATATATATTGTTACTATTTACTTGTTATATATTACTATATATATTGTTACTATTTATTGTTATATTATATATATTATATATTACTTGTTATATATTACTATATATATTGTTACTATTTACTTGTTATATATTACTATATATATTGTTACTATTTACTTGTTATATATTACTATATATATTGTTACTATTTACTTGTTATATATTACTATATATATTGTTACTATTTACTTGTTATATATTACTATATATATTGTTACTATTTACTTGTTATATATTACTATATATATTGTTACTATGTACTTGTTATATATTACTATATATATATTGTTACTATGTACTTGTTATATATTACTATATATTTTGTTACTATTTACTTGTTATATATTACTATATATACTTGTTGTTACTATTTACTTGTTATATATTACTATATATATTGTTACTATTTACTTTTATATATTACTCTATATATTGTTACTATTTACTTGTTATATATTACTATATATATTGTTACTATTTACTTGTTATATATTACTATATATATTGTTACTATTTACTTGTTATATATTACTATATATATTGTTACTATGTACTTGTTATATATTACTATATATATATATTGTTACTATGTACTTGTTATATATTACTATATATATTGTTACTATTTACTTGTTATATATTACTATATATATTGTTACTATTTACTTCTTATATATTACTATATATATTGTTACTATTTACTTGTTATATATTACTATATATATTGTTACTATTTACTTTGTTATATATTACTATATATATTGTTACTATTTACTTGTTATATATTACTATATATATTGTTACTATTTACTCTGTTATATATTACTATATATATTGTTACTATTTACTTGTTATATATTACTATATATATTGTTACTATTTACTTTGTTATATATTACTATATATATTGTTACTATTTACTTGTTATATATTACTATATATATTGTTACTATTTACTCTTGTTATATATTACTATATATATTGTTACTATTTACTCTGTTATATATTACTATATATATTGTTACTATTTACTACTTGTTATATATTACTATATATATTGTTACTATTTACTTGTTATATATTACTATATATATTGTTACTATTTACTTGTTATATATTACTATATATATTGTTACTATTTACTTGTTATATATTACTATATATATTGTTACTATTTACTTGTTATATATTACTATATATATTGTTACTATTTACTTGTTATATATTACTATATATATTGTTACTATTTACTTGTTATATATTACTACTATTGTTACTATTTACTTGTTATATATTACTATATATATTGTTATTTTTACTTTATATATATTACTATATATATTGTTACTATTTACTTTGTTATATATTATTATATATATATTGTTACTATGTACTTGTTATATATTACTATATATATATTGTTACTATTTACTTGTTATATATTACTTTATATATTGTTACTATTTACTTGTTATATAACACTTATATATTGTTACTATTTACTTGTTATGTATTAGTATATATGTTGCTACTATTTACTTGTTATCCATTACTATATATATTGTTACTATTTACTTTGTTATATATTACTATATATATTGTTACTATTTACTTGTTATATATTACTATATATATTGTTACTATTTACTTTGTTATATATTACTATATATATTGTTACTATTTACTTGTTATATATTACTATATATATTGTTACTATTTACTTGTTATATATTACTATATATATTTGTTACTATTTAATTTGTTATATATTACTGTATATATTGTTACTATTTACTTGTTATATATTATTATATATATTGTTACTATTTACTTGTTATATATTACTATATATATTGTTACTATTTACTTTGTTATATATTACTATATATATTGTTACTATTTACTTGTTATATATTACTATATATATTGTTACTATTTACTTTGTTATATATTACTATATATATTGTTACTATTTACTTGTTATATATTACTATATATATTGTTACTATTTACTTGTTATATATTACTATATATATTGTTACTATTTACTTGTTATTATATATATATTGTTACTATATATTGTTACTATTACTTATATATTGTTATATATTATTACTATATATATTGTTACTATTTACTTGTTATATATTACTATATATATTGTTACTATTTACTTGTTATATATTACTATATATATTGTTACTATTTACTTTTATATATTACTATATATATTGTTACTATTTACTTGTTATATATTACTATATATATTGTTACTATTTACTTGTTATATATTATTATATATATTGTTACTATTTACTTGTTATATATTACTATATATATTTGTTACTATTTACTTTGTTATATATTACTATATATATTGTTACTATTTACTTTGTTATATATTACTATATATATTGTTACTATTTACTTGTTATATATTACTATATATATTGTTACTATTTACTTGTTATATATTACTATATATATTGTTACTATTTACTTGTTATATATTACTATATATATTGTTACTATTTACTTGTTATATATTACTATATATATTGTTACTATTTACTTTGTTATATATTACTATATATATTGTTACTATTTACTTGTTATATATTACTATATATATTGTTACTATTTACTCTTTTATATATTACTATATATATTGTTACTATTTACTTGTTATATATTACTATATATATTGTTACTATTTACTTGTTATATAACACTTTATATATTGTTACTATTTACTTGTTATATATTACTATATATATTGTTACTATTTACTTGTTATATATTACTATATATATTGTTACTATTTACTTGTTATATATTACTATATATATTGTTACTATTTACTTGTTATATATTACTATATATATTGTTACTATTTACTTGTTATATATTACTATATATATTGTTACTATTTACTTTTATATATTACTATATATATTGTTACTATTTACTTTTATATTGTATATATATTGTTACTATTTATATTATATATTACTATATATATTGTTACTATTTACTTGTTATATATTACTATATATATTGTTACTATTTATTTGTTATATATTACTATATATATTGTTACTATTTACTTGTTATATATTACTGTATATATTGTTACTATTTACTTGTTATATATTACTATATATATTGTTACTATTTACTTGTTATATATTACTATATATATTGTTACTATTTACTTGTTATATATTACTATATATATTGTTACTATTTACTTGTTATATATTACTATATATATTGTTACTATTTACTTGTTATATATTACTATATATATTGTTACTATTTATATATTATATATTACTATATATATTTACTATTTACTTACTATATATTTGTATATATTGTTACTATTTACTATATATTACTATATATATTGTTACTATTTACTTGTTATATATTACTATATATTGTTACTATTTTACTTGTTATATATTACTATATATATTGTTACTATTTTATTGTTATATATTACTCTATATATTGTTACTATTTACTTGTTATATATTACTATATATATTGTTACTATTTACTTGTTATATATTACTATATATATTGTTACTATTTACTTGTTATATATTACTATATATATTGTTACTATTTACTTGTTATATATATATTACTATATATATTGTTACTATTTACTTGTTATATATTACTATATATATTGTTACTATTTACTTGTTATATATTACTATATATATTGTTACTATTTACTTGTTATATATTACTATATATATTGTTACTATTTACTTGTGTTATATATTACTATATATATTGTTACTATTTATTGTTATATATTACTATATATATTGTTACTATTTACTTGTTATATATTACTATATATATTGTTACTATTTACTTGTTATATATTACTATATATATTGTTACTATTTACTTTGTTATATATTACTATATATATTGTTACTATTTACTGTTATATATTACTGTATATATTGTTACTATTTACTTGTTATATATATTACTATATATATTGTTACTATTTACTTGTTATATATTACTATATATATTGTTACTATTTACTCTTGTTATATATTACTATATATATTGTTACTATTTACTTGTTATATATTACTATATATATTGTTACTATTTACTTTGTTATATATTACTATATATATTGTTACTATTTACTTGTTATATATTACTATATATATTGTTACTATTTACTTGTTATATATTACTATATATATATTGTTACTATGTGCTTGTTATATATTACTATATATATTGTTACTATTATATATATTACTATATATATTGTTACTATTTACTTTGTTATATATTACTATATATATTGTTACTATTTACTTGTTATATATTACTATATATATTGTTACTATTTACTTGTTATATATTACTATATATATTGTTACTATTTACTTTGTTATATATTACTATATATATTGTTACTATTTACTTGTTATATATTACTATATATATTGTTACTATTTATTTTTATATATTATTATATATATTGTTACTATTTACTTGTTATATATTACTATATATATTGTTACTATTTACTTGTTATATATTATTATATATATTGTTACTATGTACTTGTTATATATTACTATATATATATTGTTACTATGTACTTGTTATATATTACTATATATATTGTTACTATTTACTTGTTATATATTACTATATATATTGTTACTATTTACTTGTTATATATTACTATATATATTGTTACTATTTACTTGTTATATATTACTATATATATTGTTACTATTTACTTGTTATATATTACTATATATATACTATTTACTGTTATATATTATATATTGTTACTATTTACTTGTTATATATTACTATATATATTGTGACTATTTACTTGTGATATATTACTATATATATTGTGCTATTTACTTGTTATATATTACTATATATATTGTTACTATTTACTTGTTTATATATTACTATATATATTGTTACTATTTACTTGTTATATATTACTATATATATTGTTACTATTTACTTGTTATATATTACTGTATATATTGTTACTATTTACTTGTTATATATTACTATATATATTGTTACTATTTACTTCTTATGTATTACTATATATTGTTACTATTACTTCTTATATATTACTATATATATTGTTACTATTTTATTGTTATATATTACTATATATATTGTTACTATTTACTTGTTATATATTACTATATATATTGTTACTATTTACTTGTTATATATTACTATATATATTGTTACTATTTACTTGTTATATATTACTATATATATTGTTACTATTTACTTGTTATATATTACTATATATATTGTTACTATTTACTTTGTTATATATTACTATATATATTGTTACTATTTACTTTGTTATATATTATTATATATATTGTTACTATTTACTTGTTATATATTACTATATATATTGTTACTATTTACTTCTTATATATTACTACATATATTGTTACTATTTACTTCTATATATATTGTTACTATTTACTTGTTATATATTACTATATATATTGTTACTATTTACTTGTTATATATTAGTATATATGTTGTTACTATTTACTTGTTATATATTACTATATATATTGTTACTATTTACTTTTGTTATATATTACTATATATATTGTTACTATTTACTTCTTATATATTACTACATATATTGTTACTATTTACTTGTTATATATTACTATATATATTGTTACTATTTACTTGTTATATATTACTATATATATTGTTACTATTTACTTGTTATATATTACTATATATATTGTTACTATTTACTTCTTATATATTACTATATATATTGTTACTATTTACTTGTTATATATTACTATATATATTGTTACTATTTACTTTGTTATATATTACTATATATATTGTTACTATTTACTTGTTATATATTACTATATATTGTTACTATTTACTTCTTATATATTACTATATATATTGTTACTATTTTATTGTTATATATTACTCTATATATTGTTACTATTTACTTGTTATATATTATTATATATATTACTATGTACTTGTTATATAATACTATATATATATTGTTACTATGTACTTGTTATATATTACTATATATATTGTTACTATTTACTTGTTATATATTATATATATATATTGTTACTATGTACTTGTTATATATTACTATATATATTGTTACTATTTACTTGTTATATATTACTATATATATTGTTACTATTTACTTGTTATATATTACTATATATATTGTTACTATTTACTTGTTATATATTACTATATATATTGTTACTATTTACTTGTTATATATTACTATATATATTGTTACTATTTACTTGTTATATATTACTATATATATTGTTACTATTTACTTTTTATATATTACTATATATATTGTTACTATTTACTTGTTATATATTACTATATATATTGTTACTATTTACTTGTTATATATTACTATATATATTGTTACTATTTACTTGTTATATATTACTGTATATATTGTTACTATTTACTTTTTATATATTACTATATATATTGTTACTATTTACTTGTTATATATTACTATATATATTGTTACTATTTTATTGTTATATATTACTCTATATATTGTTACTATTTACTTGTTATATATTACTATATATATTGTTACTATTTACTTGTTATATATTACTATATATATTGTTACTATTTACTTGTTATATATTACTATATATATTGTTACTATTTACTTGTTATATATTATTATATATATTGTTACTATTTACTTTGTTATATATTACTATATATATTGTTACTATTTACTTTGTTATATATTACTATATATATTGTTACTATTTACTTTGTTATATATTACTATATATATTGTTACTATGTACTTGTTATATATTACTTATATATATTGTTACTATTTACTTGTTATATATTACTATATATATTGTTACTATTTACTTGTTATATATTACTATATATATTGTTACTATTTACTTGTTATATATTACTATATATATTGTTACTATTTACTTGTTATATATTACTATATATATTGTTACTATTTATTGTTATATATTACTATATATATTGTTACTATTTTACTTGTTATATATTACTATATATATTGTTACTATTTACTTGTTATATATTACTATATATATTGTTACTATTTACTTGTTATATATTACTGTATATATTGTTACTATTTACTTGTTATATATTACTATATATTGTTACTATTTACTTTGTTATATATTACTATATATATTGTTACTATTTACTTGTTATATATTACTATATATATTGTTACTATTTACTTTTTATATATTATTATATATATTGTTACTATTTACTTTTTTATATATTACTATATATATTGTTACTATTTACTTGTTATATAATACTGTATATATTGTTACTATTTACTTGTTATATATTATTATATATATATTGTTACTATTTACTTTTATATATTACTATATATATTGTTACTATTTTATTGTTATATATTACTCTATATATTGTTACTATTTACTTGTTATATATTACTATATATATTGTTACTATTTACTTGTTATATATTACTATATATATTGTTACTATTTACTTGTTATATATTACTATATATATTGTTACTATTTACTTGTTATATATTACTATATATATTGTTACTATTACTTCTTATATATATTACTATATATATTGTTACTATTTACTTGTTATATATTATTATATATATTGTTACTATTTTAATATACTACTTATATATTGTTACTATATACTTGTTATATTTATTTGTTACTATATTACTTATTATATTGTTACTATTTACTTGTTATATATTACTATATATATATATTTACTATTATATATTATTATTATATTGTTACTATTTACTTGTTATATATTACTATATATATTGTTACTATTTACTTTTATTATATATTACTATATATTATTACTTACTATTTACTTGTTATATATTACTATATATATTGTTACTATTTACTTGTTATATATTACTATATATATTGTTACTATTTACTGTTATATATTACTATATATATTGTTACTATTTACTTGTTGTTATATATATTACTATATATTGTTACTATTTACTTGTTATATATTACTGTATATATTGTTACTATTATTTGTTATATATTACTTATATATATTGTTACTATTTACTTTATATATTACTATATATATTGTTACTATTTACTTGTTATATATTACTATATATATTGTTACTATTTACTTGTTATATATTACTATATATATTGTTACTATTTACTTGTTATATATTACTATATATATTGTTACTATTTACTTTTTATATATTACTATATATATTGTTACTATTTATTTGTTATATATTACTATATATATTGTTACTATTTACTATTACTTATATATATTGTTACTATTTACTTGTTATATATTACTGTATATATTGTTACTATTTACTTTGTTATATATTACTGTATATATTGTTACTATTTACTTGTTATATATTACTATATATATTGTTACTATTTACTTGTTATATATTACTATATATATTGTTACTATTTACTTGTTATATATTACTATATATATTGTTACTATTTACTTGTTATATATTACTATATATATTTACTATTACTATTTACTTACTATATATTACTATATATATTGTTACTATTTTACTTTGTTATATATTACTCTATATATTGTTACTATTTACTTGTTATATATTACTGTATATATTGTTACTATTTACTTCTTATATATTACTATATATATTGTTACTATTTACTTGTTATATATTACTATATATATTGTTACTATTTATTTGTTATATATTACTATATATATTGTTACTATTTACTTCTTATATATTACTATATATATTGTTACTATTTACTTGTTATATATATACTATATATATTGTTACTATTTACTTGTTATATATTACTATATATATTGTTACTATTTACTTGTTATATATTACTATATATATTGTTACTATTTACTTGTTATATATTACTATATATATTGTTACTATTTACTTGTTATATATTACTATATATATTGTTACTATTTACTTGTTATATATTACTATATATATTGTTACTATGTACTTGTTATATATTACTATATATATATTGTTACTATGTACTTGTTATATATTACTATATATATTGTTACTATTTACTTGTTATATATATATATATTGTTACTATTTACTTGTTATATATTACTATATATATTGTTACTATTTACTTTGTTATATATTACTATATATATTGTTACTATTTACTTTGTTATATATTACTATATATATTGTTACTATTTACTTGTTATATATATACTATATATATTGTTACTATTTACTTGTTATATATTACTATATATATATTGTTACTTATTTATATTGTTATATATTACTATATATATTGTTACTATTTACTTGTTATATATTACTATATATATTGTTACTATTTACTTTTTATATATTACTATATATATTGTTACTATTTACTTGTTATATATTACTGTATATATTGTTACTATTTACTTGTTATATATTACTATATATATTGTTACTATTTACTTGTTATATATTACTATATATATTGTTACTATTTACTTGTTATATATTACTATATATATTGTTACTATTTACTTGTGTTATATATTACTTATATATATTGTTACTATTTACTTGTTATATATTACTATATATATATTGTTACTTTTACTTGTTATATATTACTATATATATTGTTACTATTTATTGTTATATATTACTCTATATATTGTTACTATTTACTTGTTATATATTACTATATATATTGTTACTATTTACTTGTTATATATTACTATATATATTGTTACTATTTACTTGTTATATATTACTATATATATTGTTACTATTTACTTGTTATATATTACTATATATATTGTTACTATTTACTTGTTATATATTACTATATATATTGTTACTATTTACTTGTTATATATTACTATATATATTGTTACTATTTACTATTACTATATATATATATTATTATATATTGTTACTATTTTACTATTTACTTGTTATATATTACTATATATATTGTTACTTGTTATTTTACTTGTTATATATTACTATATATATTGTTACTATTTACTTGTTATATATTACTATATATATTGCTACTATTTACTTTTCATATATTATTATATATATTGTTACTATTTACTTGTTATATATTACTATATATATTGTTACTATTTACTTCTTATATATTACTGTATATATTGTTACTATTTTCTTTTGTTATATATTACTATATATATTGTTACTATTTACTTGTGATATATTACTATATATATTGTTGCTATTTTCTTGTTATATATTACTATATATTTTGTTACCATTTACTTTTTATATATTATTGTATATATTGTTACTATTTACTTTGTTATATATTATTATATATATTGTTACTATTTACTTGTTATATATTATTATATATATTGTTACTATTTACTTGTTATATATTACTATATATATTGTTACTATTTACTTTGTTATATATTACTATATATATTGTTACTATTTACTTGTTATATATTATTATATATATTGTTACTATTTACTTGTTATATATTACTATATATATTGTTACTATTTACTTTCTTATATATTACTGTATATATTGTTACTATTTACTTGTTATATATTACTGTATATATTGTTACTATTTACTTGTTATATATTACTATATATATTGTTACTATTTACTTTTATTATTATATATTACTATATATATTGTTACTATTTTATTGTTATATATTACTCTATATATTGTTACTATTTACTTGTTATATATTACTATATATATTGTTACTATTTACTTGTTATATATTACTATATATATTGTTACTATTTACTTGTTATATATTACTATATATATTGTTACTATTTACTTGTTATATATTACTATATATATTGTTACTATTTACTTGTTATATATTACTATATATATTGTTACTATTTACTTGTTATATATTACTATATATATTGTTACTATTTACTTGTTATATATTACTATATATATTGTTACTATTTACTTGTTATATATTACTGTATATATTGTTACTATTTACTTGTTATATATTACTATATATATTGTTACTATTTACTTGTTATATATTACTATATATATTGTTACTATTTACTTTGTTATATATTACTATATATATTGTTACTATTTACTTGTTATATATTACTATATATATTGTTACTATTTACTTGTTATATATTACTATATATATTGTTACTATTTACTTGTTATATATTACTATATATATTGTTACTATTTACTTGTTATATATTACTGTATATATTGTTACTATTTACTTGTTATATATTACTATATATATTGTTACTATTTACTTGTTATATATTACTATATATATTGTTACTATTTTATTGTTATATATTACTATATATATTGTTACTATTTACTTGTTATATATTACTATATATATTGTTACTATTTACTTGTTATATATTACTATATATATTGTTACTATTTACTTTTTATATATTACTATATATTTTGTTACCATTTACTTCTTATATATTACTATATATATTGTTACTATTCACTTTTTATATATATTACTATATATATTGTTACTATTTACTTGTTATATATTACTATATATATTGTTACTATTTACTTGTTATATATTACTATATATATTGTTACTATTTACTTGTTATATATTACTATATATATTGTTACTATTTACTTTTTATATATTACAGTATATATTGTTACTATTTAATTGTTATATATTACTATATATATATGTTACTATTTACTTGTTATATATTACTATATATATTGTTACTATTTACTTGTTATATATTACTTATATATTGTTACTATTTACTTACTTGTTATATATTACTATATATATTGTTACTATTTACTTCTTTATATATTACTATATATATTGTTACTATTTACTTTGTTATATATTACTATATATATTGTTACTATTTACTTGTTATATATTACTGTATATATTGTTACTATTTCTTGTTATATATTACTATATATATTGTTACTATTTACTTGTTATATATTACTGTATATATTGTTACTATTTACTTGTTATATATTACTATATATTGTTACTATTTACTTGTTATATATTACTATATATATTGTTACTATTTACTTGTTATATATTACTATATATATTGTTACTATTTACTTCTTATATATTACTACATATATTGTTAGTATTTATTTGTTATATATTACTGTATATTTGTTACTATTTACTTCTTATATATTGTTACTATTTACTTGTTATATATTAGTATATATATTGTTACTATTTACTTGTTATATATTACTATATATATTGTTACTATTTACTTGTTATATATTATTATATATATTGTTACTATTTACTTGTTATATATTACTATATATATTGTTACTATTTACTTGTTATATATTATTATATATATATTGTTACTATGTACATGTTATATATAACTATATATATTGTTACTATTTACTTGTTATATATTACTATATATATTGTTACTATTTACTTGTTATATATATTACTATATATATTGTTACTATTTACTTGTTATATATTACTATATATATTGTTACTATTTACTTGTTATATATTACTGTATATATTGTTACTATTTACTTGTTATATATTACTATATATATTGTTACTATTTACTCTTTATATATTACTATATATATTGTTACTATTTTACTTGTTATATATTACTATATATATTGTTACTATTTTACTTGTTATATATTACTATATATATTGTTACTATTTACTTGTTATATATATTACTATATATATTGTTACTATTTACTTGTTATATATTACTATATATATTGTTACTATTTACTTTTATATATTTACTATATATATTGTTACTATTTACTTGTTATATATTACTACTATATATATTGTTACTATTTACTCTTTTATATATTACTATATATATTGTTACTATTTACTTTGTTATATATTACTATATATATTGTTACTATTTACTCTTTTATATATATTACTATATATTGTTACTATTTACTTGTTATATATTACTATATATATTGTTACTATTTACTTGTTATATATTACTATATATATTGTTACTATTTACTTGTTATATATTACTATATATATTGTTACTATTTACTTTGTTATATATTACTATATATATTGTTACTATTTACTTCTTTATATATTACTATATATATTGTTACTATTTACTTGTTATATATTACTATATATATTGTTACTATTTAATATTCTTGTTATATATTTACTATATATATTGTTACTATTTACTTGTTATATATTACTATATATATTGTTACTATTTACTTGTTATATATTACTATATATATTGTTACTATTTTACTATATATACTATATATTTGTTACTATTTACTTTTATATATTATATATATTGTTACTATTTACTTGTTATATATTACTGTATATATTGTTACTATTTACTTCTTATATATTACTATATATTGTTACTATTACTTCATATATATATTACTATATATATTGTTACTATTTACTTGTTATATATTACTATATATATTGTTACTATTTACTTGTTATATATTACTATATATATTGTTACTATTTACTTCTTATATATTACTATATATTGTTACTATTACTTCGTTATATATTACTATATATATTGTTACTATTTACTTGTTATATATTACTATATATATTGTTACTATTTACTTGTTATATATTACTATATATATTGTTACTATTTACTTGTTATATATTACTGTATATATTGTTACTATTTACTTGTTATATATTATTATATATATTGTTACTATTTACTTGTTATATATTATTATATATATTGTTACTATTTACTTGTTATATATTACTATATATATTGTTACTATTTACTTTTTATATATTATTATATATATTGTTACTATTTACTTTTTATATATTATTATATATATTGTTACTATTTACTTTTTATATATATTACTATATATATTGTTACTATTTACTTGTTATATATTACTGTATATATTGTTACTATTTACTGTTATATATTACTATATATATATTGTTACTATTTACTTGTTATATATTACTATATATATTGTTACTATTTTATTGTTATATATTACTCTATATATTGTTACTATTTACTTGTTATATATTACTATATATATTGTTACTATTTACTTGTTATATATTACTATATATATTGTTACTATTTACTTGTTATATATTACTATATATATTGTTACTATTCACTTCTTATATATTACTATATATATTGTTACTATTTACTTGTTATATATTACTATATATATTGTTACTATTTACTTGTTATATATTACTATATATATTGTTACTATTTACTTGTTATATATTACTACTATATTGTTACTATTTACTCTGTTATATATTACTGTATATATTGTTACTATTTATTTATTATATATTACTATATATGTTGTTACTATTTACTTTGTTATATATTACTAAATATTTTGTTACTATTTACCTTTTATATATTACTGTATATATTGTTACTATTTACTTCTTATATATTACTATTTATATTGTTACTATTTACTTGTTATATATTACTGTATATATTGTTACTATTTACTTGTTATATATTACTATATATATTGTTACTATTTACTTGTTATATATTACTATATATTGTTACTATTTACTATATTGTTACTATATATTGTTACTATTACTTCTTATATATTACTATATATATTGTTACTATTTACTTGTTATATATTACTATATATATTGTTACTATTTACTTTTTATATATTACTATATATATTGTTACTATTTACTTGTTATATATTACTATATATATTGTTACTATTTACTTGTTATATATTACTATATATATTGTTACTATTTACTTGTTATATATATTACTATATATATTGTTACTATTTACTTGTTATATATATTACTATATATATTGTTACTATTTACTTGTTATATATTATTATATATATTGTTACTATTTACTTTGTTATATATTACTATATATATTGTTACTATTTACTGTTATATATTACTATATATATTGTTACTATTTACTTGTTATATATTATATATATATTGTTACTATTTACTTGTTATATATTACTATATATATTGTTACTATTTACTTGTTATATATTACTATATATATTGTTACTATTTACTTTGTTATATATTACTATATATTGTTACTATTTACTTGTTATATATTACTATATATATTGTTACTATTTACTTTATTATATATATTACTATATATATTGTTACTATTTACTTGTTATATATTACTATATATATTGTTACTATTTACTTGTTATATATTACTATATATTTGTTGTATCTATTACTATTTATATTTGTTATATATTACTATATATATATTGTTACTATGTACTTGTTATATATTACTATATATATTGTTACTATTTACTTGTTATATATTACTATATATATTGTTACTATTTACTTGTTATATATTACTATATATATTGTTACTATTTATTGTTATATATTACTACATATATTGTTACTATTTACTGTTATATATTGTTATATAACTATATATATTGTTACTATTTACTCTTTATATATTACTATATATATTGTTACTATTTACTTGTTATATATTACTATATATATTGTTACTATTTACTTGTTATATATTACTATATATATTGTTACTATTTACTTGTTATATATTACTATATATATTGTTACTATTTACTTGTTATATATTACTATATATATTGTTACTATTTACTTTTTATATATTATTATATATATTGTTACTATTTACTTGTTATATATTACTATATATATTGTTACTATTTACTTGTTATATATTACTATATATATTGTTACTATTTACTTTGTTATATATTACTATATATTTTGTTACTATTTACTTGTTATATATTATTGTATATATTGTTACTATTTACTTGTTATATATTATTATATATATTGTTACTATTTACTTGTTATATATTACTATATATATTGTTACTATTTACTTGTTATATATTACTATATATATTGTTACTATTTACTTTTTATATATTACTGTATATATTGTTACTATTTACTTCTTATATATTACTATATATATTGTTACTATTTACTTGTTATATATTACTATATATATTGTTACTATTTACTTGTTATATATTACTATATATATTGTTACTATTTATTTACTTGTTATATATTACTATATATATTGTTACTATTTACTTGTTATATATTACTATATATATTGTTACTATTTACTTTGTTATATATTACTATATATATTGTTACTATTTTACTTGTTATATATTACTATATATATTGTTACTATTTACTTGTTATATATTACTATATATATTGTTACTATTTACTTGTTATATATTACTGTATATATTGTTACTATTTACTTGTTATATATTACTATATATATTGTTACTATTTACTTGTTATATATTACTATATATATTTTTACTATTTACTTGTTATATATTATTATATATATATTGTTACTATTTACTTGTTATATATTACTATATATATTATATATATTACTACTATTTACTGTTATATTTTTACTATATATATATTGTTACTATGTACTTGTTATATATTACTGTATATATATTGTTACTATGTACTTGTTATATATTACTATATATATTGTTACTATTTACTTGTTATATATTACTATATATATTGTTACTTTTATTTGTTTATATATTACTATATATATTGTTACTATTTACTTGTTATATATTACTATATATATTGTTACTATTTACTTATCATATATTACTGTATATATTGTTACTATTTACTTCTTATATATTACTGTATATATTGTTACTATTTACTTCTTATATATTACTATTTATATTGTTACTATTTTATTGTTATATATTACTATATATATTGTTACTATTTACTTGTTATATATTACTATATATATTTGTTACTATTTACTTGTTATATATTACTATATATGTTGCTACTATTTACTTCTTATATATATCTTTATATATATTGTTACTATTTACTTGTTATATATTACTATATATATTGTTACTATTTACTTGTTATATATTACTGTATATATTGTTACTATTTACTTGTTATATATTACTATATATATTGTTACTATTTACTTGTTATATATTACTATATATATTGTTACTATTTACTTTTTATATATTACTGTATATATTGTTACTATTTACTTGTTATATATTATTATATATATTGTTACTATGTACTTGTTATATATTACTATATATATTGTTACTATTTACTTGTTATATATTATTATATATATTGTTACTATTTACTTTGTTATATATTACTATATATATTGTTACTATTTACTTTTTTATATATTACTATATATATTGTTACTATTTACTTGTTATATATTACTATATATATTGTTACTATTTACTTTTATATATTACTATATATATTGTTACTATTTACTTGTTATATATTACTATATATATTGTTACTATTTACTTGTTATATATTACTATATATATTGTTACTATTTACTTGTTATATATTACTATATATATTGTTACTATTTACTCTTATATATTGTTACTATACTATATATTGTTACTATTTTATTGTTATATATTACTATATATATTGTTACTATTTACTTTTGTTATATATTACTATATATATTGTTACTATTTAACTTGTTATATATTACTATATATATATTGTTACTATTTACTTTGTTATATATTACTATATATATTGTTACTATTTACTTTTATATATATTATTGTATGTATTTTTCCTATTTACTTGTTATATATTATTATATATTTTGTTACTATTTACTTTTTATATATTATTGTATATATTGTTACTATTTACTTGTTATATATTATTATATATATTGTTACTATTTACTTGTTATATATTATTATATATATTGTTACTATGTACTTGTTATATATTACTATATATATATTGTTACTATTTATTTGTTATATATAATACTATATATATTGTTACTATGTACTTGTTATATATTACTATATATATATTGTTACTATGTACTTGTTATATATTACTATATATATTGTTACTATTTATTTGTTATATATTATTATATATATTGTTACTATTTACTTGTTATATATTACTATATATATTGTTACTATTTACTTGTTATATATTACTATATATATTGTTACTATTTACTTGTTATATATTACTATATATATTGTTACTATTTACTTGTTATATATTACTGTATATATTGTTACTATTTATTTTTATATATTACTATATATATTGTTACTATTTACTTTTTATATATTATTGTATATATTGTTACTATTTACTTGTTATATATTATTATATATATCGTTACTATTTATTTGTTATATATTACTATATATATTGTTACTATTTATTTTACTTTATATATTACTATATATATTGTTACTATTTACTTGTTATATATTACTGTATATTTGTTACTATTTACTTGTTATATATTACTGTATATTTGTAGTATCTATTTATATTCTTATATATTGTTACTATTTACTTGTTATATATTACTATATATATTGTTACTATTTACTTCTTATATATATTACTGTATATATTGTTACTATTTACTTGTTATATATTACTATATATTGTTACTATTATTTTATTGTTATATATTACTTATATATATTGTTACTATTTACTTTGTTATATATTACTATATATATTGTTACTATTTACTTATTATTACTATATATTACTATATATATATTGTTACTATTTAATTTGTTATATATTACTATATATATTGTTACTATTTACTTTGTTATATATTACTATATATATTGTTACTATTTACTTGTTATATATTACTATATATATTGTTACTATTTACTTTTTTATATATTATTATATATATATTGTTACTATTTACTTTTTATATATTATTGTATATATTGTTACTATTTACTTGTTATATATTATTATATATATTGTTACTATTTACTTGTTATATATTATTATATAAATTGTTACTATGTACTTGTTATATATTACTATATATATATTGTTACTATGTACTTGTTATATATTACTATATATTTTGTTACTATTTACTTGTTATATATTATTGTATATATTGTTACTATTTACTTGTTATATATTACTATATATATTGTTACTATTTATTTCTTATATATTACTATATATATTGTTACTATTTACTTGTTATATATTACTATATATATTGTTACTATTTACTTTTTATATATTACTATATATATTGTTACTATTTACTTGTTATATATTACTATATATATTGTTACTATTTACTTGTTATATATTACTATATATATATTGTTACTATGTACTTGTTATATATTACTATATATTGTTACTATTACTTCATATATATATTACTATATATATTGTTACTATTTACTTGTTATATATTATTATATATATTGTTACTATGTACTTGTTATATATTACTATATATATATTGTTACTATGTACTTGTTATATATTACTATATATATTGTTACTATTTACTTGTTATATATTATTATATATATTGTTACTATTTACTTTTTATATATTACTATATATATTGTTACTATTTACTTTGTTATATATTACTATATATATTGTTACTATTTACTTGTTATATATTACTGTATATATTGTTACTATTTACTTGTTATATTTTATTGCATATATTGATACTATTTACTTTTATTATATATTACTATATATATTGTTACTATTTACTTCTTATATATTACTATATATTTTGTTACTATTTACTTTTTATATATTACTGTATATATTGTTACTATTTATTTTTTATATATTACTATATATATTGTTACTATTTACTTGTTATATATTACTGTATATATTGTTACTATTTACTTTGTTATATATTACTATATATATTGTTACTATTTACTTGTTATATATTATTATATATATTGTTACTATTTTATTTGTTATATATTACTATATATATTGTTACTATTTACTTCTTTATATATTACTATATATATTGTTACTATTTACTTCTTATATATTATTATATATTTTGTTACTATTTACTTGTTATATATTACTATATATTTTGTTACTATTTACTTTCTATATATTACTGTATATATTGTTACTATTTACTTGTTATATATTATTATATATATTGTTACTATGTACTTTGTTATATATTACTATATATATTGTTACTATGTACTTGTTATATATTACTATATATATATTGTTACTATGTACTTGTTATATATTACTATATATATATTGTTACTATGTACTTGTTATATATTACTATATATATATTGTTACTATTTAATTTGTTATATATACTTGTTACTTTATATATATATTGTTACTATTTACTTTGTTATATATTACTATATATATATTGTTACTATGTACTTATTATATATTACTATATATATATATTGTTACTATGTACTTGATATATATTACTATATATAATGTTACCATTTATTTGTTATATATTACTATTACTATATATATTGTTACTATTTATTTGTTATATATTACTATATATATTGTTACTATTTAATTGTTATATATTACTATATATATATGTTACTATTTACTTGTTATATATTACTATATATATTGTTACTATTTACTTTTATATATTACTATTATATATTGTTACTATTTACTTGTTATATATTAGGGTATATATTGTTACTATTTACTTGTTATATATTACTATATATATTTGTTACTATTTACTCTTGTTATATTACTATATATATTGTTACTATTTATTTGTTTTATATTACTATATATATTGTTACTATTTACTTGTTTTATATTACTATATATATTGTTACTATTTACTTGTTATATAACACTATATATATATCGTTACTATTTGCTTCTTATATATTACTACATATATATTGTTACTATTTACTTGTTATATATTACTGTATATATTGTTACTTTTACTATTTACTTACTTTATATATTACTATATATTGTTACTATTATTATATATTACTATATATATTGTTACTATTTACTTCTTATATATTACTATATATATTGTTACTATTTATTTGTTATATATTACTGTATATATTGTTACTATTTACTTGTTATATATTACTATATATATTGTTACTATTTACTTGTTATATAACACTATATATATATCGTTACTATTTACTTCTTATATATTACTACATATATTGTTACCATTTCCTTGTTATATATTACTGTATATTTGTTAGAATTTACTTGTTATATATTACTGTATATATTGTTACTATTTAATTTGTTATATTACTTACTTATATATTGTTACTATTTACTTGTTATATATTACTATATATATTGTTACTATTTACTCTTTATATATTACTATATATATTGTTACTATTTACTCTTTATATATTACTATATATATTGTTACTATTTATTTGTTATATATTACTATATATATTGTTACTATTTACTTGATTTATATTACTATATATATTGTTACTATTTACTTGTTATATATTACTGTATATATTGTTACTATTTACTTCTTATGTATTACTATATATTGTTACTATTACTTCTTATATATTACTATATATATTGTTACTATTTACTTGTTATATATTACTATATATATTGTTACTATTTACTTGTTATATATTACTATATATATTGTTACTATTTACTTGTTATATATTATTATATATATTGTTACTATTTACTTGTTATATATTACTGTATATTTGTTACTATTTACTTCTTATATATTGTGACTATTTACTTGTTATATATTACTGTATATATTGTTACTATTTACTTGTTATATATTACTATATATATTGTTACTATTTACTTGTTATATAACACTATATATATATCGTTATTATTTACTTCTTATATATTACTATATATATTGTTACTATTTACTTGTTATATATTACTGTATATATTGTTACTATTTACTTGTTATATATTACTATATATATTGTTACTATTTACTTGTTATATATTACTATATATATTGTTACTATTTAATTTGTTATATATTACTGTATATATTGTTACTATTTACTTGTTATATATTACTATATATATTGTTACTATTTACTTGTTATATATTACTATTTATATTGTTACTATTTACTTGATATATATTACTATATATATTGTTACTATTTACTTGTTATATATTACTGTATATATTGTTACTATTTACTTGTTATATATTACTATATATTGTTACTATTACTTCTTATATATTACTATATATTTTGTTACCATTTACTTATATATTGTATATTACTTGTTATATATATATATTGTTACTATTTACTTATATATTACTATATATATTGTTACTATTTACTTGTTATATATTACTATATATATTGTTACTATTTACTTGTTATATATTACTGTATATTTGTTACTATTTACTTCTTATATATTGTTACTATTTACTTGTTATATATTACTGTATATATTGTTACTATTTACTTCTTATATATTACTGTATATATTGTTCCTATTTACTTGTTGTATATTACTATTTATATTGTTACTATTTACTTGTTATATATTACTATATATATTGTTACTATTTACTTGTTATATATTACTATATATATTGTTACTATTTACTTTTTATATATTATTGTATATATTGTTACTATTTACTTGTTATATATTACTATATATATTGTTACTATTTACTTGTTATATATTATTATATATATTGTTACTATGTACTTGTTATATATTACTATATATATATTGTTACTATTTACTTGTTATATATTACTATATATATTGTTACTATTTACTTGTTATATATTACTATATATATATTGTTACTATTTACTTGTTATATATTACTATATATATTGTTACTATTACATTTATATTATATTTATTACTATATATGTTGTTACTATTTACTTTTTATATATTACTGTATATATTGTTACTATTTATTTTTTATATATTACTATATATATTGTTACTATTTACTTGTTATATATTACTATATATATTGTTACTATTTACTTGTTATATATTACTGTATATATATTATTACTATTTACTTGTTATATATTACTATATATATTGTTACTATTTACTTGTTATATATTACTATATATATTGTTACTATGTACTTGTTATATATTACTATATATATATTGTTACTATGTATTTGTTATATATTACTATATATATATTGTTACTATGTACTTGTTATATATTACTATATATATATTGTTACTATGTACTTGTTATATATTACTATATATATATTGTTACTATGTACTTGTTATATATTACTATATATATATTGTTACTATGTACTTGTTATATATTACTATATATATATAATTAGTATGTACTTGTTATATATTACTATATATATATTGTTACTATGTACTTGTTATATATTACTATATATAATGTTATGATTTACTTGTTATATATTACTGTATATATTGTTACTATTTACTTGTTATATATTACTGTATATATTGTTACTATTTACTTCTTATATATTATTCTATATATATTGTTACTATTTTCTTTGTTATATATTACTATATATATTGTTACTATTATTTACTTGTTATATATTACTATATATATTGTTACTATTTACTTGTTATATATTACTGTATATATTGTTACTATTTACTTGTTATATATTATTATATATATTGTTACTATTTACTTGTTATATATTATTATATATATTGTTACTATTTATTTCTTATATATTACTATATATGTTGTTACTATTTACTTTTTATATATTACTGTATATATTGTTACTATTTATTTTTTATATATTACTATATATATTGTTACTATTTACTTCTTATATATTACTATATATATTGTTACTATTTACTTGTTATGTATTACTGTATATATTGTTACTATTTACTTGTTATATATTACTATTTATATTGTTACTATTTACTTGTTATGTATTACTATATATGTTGTTACTATTTATTTCTTATATATTACTATATATATTGTTACTATTTACTTGTTATATATTATTATATATATTGTTACTATTTACTTGTTATATATTACTATATATTTTGTTACTATTTACTTTCTATATATTACTGTATATATTGTTACTATTTACTTGTTATATATTATTATATATATTGTTACTATGTACTTGTTATATATTACTATATATATATTGTTACTATGTACTTGTTATATATTACTATATATATATTGTTACTATGTATTTGTTATATATTTCTATATATACATTGTTACTATGTACTTGTTATATATTACTATATACATATTGTTACTATGTACTTGTTATATATTACTATATATATATTGTTTCTATGTACTTGTTATATATTACTATATACATATTGTTACTATGTACTTGTTATATATTACTATATATATATAATTAGTATGTACTTGTTATATATTACTATATATATATTGTTACTATGTACTTGTTATACATTACTATATATAATGTTATGATTTACTTGTTATATATTACTGTATATATAGTTACTATTTACTTGTTATATATTACTGTATATATTGTTACCATTTACTTCTTATATATTACTCTATATATTGTTACTATTCTCTTCTCATATATTACTATATATATTGCTACTATTTACTTGTCATATATTATTATATATATCGTTACTATTTACTTGTTATATATTACTATATATGTTGTTACTATTTACTTCTTATATATTACTACATATATTGTTACTATTTACTTGTTATATATTACTGTATATTTGTTACTATTTACTTGTTATATATTACTGTATATTTGTTGTATCTATTTACTTCTTATATATTGTTACTATTTACTTGTTATATATTAGTGTATATATTGTTACTATTTACTTCTTATATATTACTGTATATATTGTTACTATTTACTTCTTATATATAACTATTTATATTGTCACTATTTTATTGTTATATATTACTCTATATATTGTTACTATGTTACTTGTTATATATTACTATATATAAATTGTTACTATGTACTTGTTATATATTACTATGCATTTTGTTATTATTTACTTGTTATATATTACTATATATATTGTTGCTATTTACTTGTTATATATTACTATATATTTTGTTACTATTTACTTTTTATAAATTATTGTATATATTGTTACTATTTACTTGTTATATATTATTATATATATTGTTACTATTTACTTGTTATATATTATTATATAAATTGTTACTATGTACTTGTTATATATTACTATATATATATTGTTACTATGTACTTGTTATATATTACTATATATTTTGTTACTATTTACTTGTTATATATTATTGTATATGTTGATACTATTTACTTGTTATATTTTATTGCATATATTGATACTATTTACTTGTTATATATTACTATATATATTGTTACTATTTATTTCTTATATATTACTATATATGTTGTTACTATTTACTTTTTATATATTACTATATATATTGTTACTATTTACTTGTTAGATATTACTGTATGTATTGTTGCTATTTACTTGTAATACATTACTATATATAATGTTATGATTTACTTGTTATATATTACTCTATATATAGTTACTATTTACTTGTTATATATTACTGTATATATTGTTACTATGTACTTGTTATATATTACTATATATTTTGTTACTATTTACTTGTTATATATTACTATATATATTGTTGCTATTTACTTGTTATATATTATTTTATATTTTGTTACTATTTACTTTTTATATATTATTGTATATATTGTTACTATTTACTTGTTATATATTATTATATATATTGTTACTAATTACTTGTTATATATTATTATATAAATTGTTACTATGTACTTGTTATATATTACTCTATATATTGTTACTATGTACTTGTTATATATTACTATATATATTGTTACTATGTACTTGTTATATATTACTATATATATTGTTACTATTTACTTGTTCTTCTCTGCCACTAGGTGTCGTGGATACACATCGACAGACACATGCTTCTGACTCTACATGATACTGTGATTACTAGAAATCCACGTTTTCATATTAATCACAACGGACACAGCACGTGGGTCCTACACATCACTGATGTAAGACAAGAAGATCAGGGCCAGTATATGTGTCAAATTAATACAAACCCCATGATTAGTCAGAGTGGATACGTGAGAGTTGTAGGTGAGTCAATAACAAGCTGTATTATGTAGGTGTTACTACCCCTATTACACTAACAACAAGAGGAGTTCACTGTAGTAGGTGAATCAATTGCAAGCTGTATTATGTGGGTGTTACTAAACATATTAGATTAGCTCTAACAACAAGACAAGTTCACCGTAGTAGGTGAATCAATTACAAGCTTTATTATGTAGGTGTTACTACACATATTATATTAGCTCTAACATCGAGACAAGTTAACTGTAGTAGGTGAATCAGTTACAAGCTGAATTATGTACGTGTTACTACACATATTACACTAACAACAAGACAAGTTCACTGTAGTGGATGTATTATTTTCTGTTACAAAACGTGTTTTTGACATTAACAGAAAGGAAAGTCCACGATATTGGGTTAATAACAAACTATATAATGCAGGTGTTAATAAACATTAGCACAACATTAAGAAGAAGTCCAGCAGGTGAATCAGTAATAAACTGTATTATGTAGGTGTTAGTACACATATTACACTTACAACAAGAGAAGTTCAGCAGGTGAACTTGTATTGTCTATTAAATTCATCAGAGCCAGAACTAGTGTAAAACGAACATTAATATGACTATGAATCTATATATTTCTGTGATACATGTAGTGTCCAGTTTGTTCATTAAGTCAGTCTGTGTTCTTGAGTAAAATTAACGTGAATCTGGGAGTCTTTTTATTACTGGGATAAACAACTCTGTAGTTGTAATGTACAGTAGGTTCATTAGATCAAATCATGTTCTAAAACAAACCTAACATGAATCTGATAGTTTTTATTTTACTGTGATGCATTATTGTGTAAATGTAGTGTCCAGTAAGTTCCTAGTTAATTTTTTTTATTACTAGTGTAATACTGTTAATGTTGTATATTACTACTGTAATACTGTTAATGTTTCATATTACTACTGTAATACTGTTAATGTTCTAAATTACTACTGTAATACTGTTAATGTTCTATATTACTACTGTAATACTGTTAATGTTCTATATTACTACTGTTATACTGTTAATGTTTCATATTACTACTGTAATACTGTTAATGTTCTAAATTACTACTGTAATACTGTTAATGTTCTGTATTACCACTGTAATACTGTTAATGTTCTATATTACTACTGTAATACTGTTAATGTTTCATATTACTACTGTGATACTGTTAATGTTTCATATTACTACTGTAATACTGTTAATGTTTCATATTACTGC
This sequence comes from Tachypleus tridentatus, assembly GCF_004210375.1. Classification (NCBI taxonomy): domain Eukaryota; kingdom Metazoa; phylum Arthropoda; class Merostomata; order Xiphosura; family Limulidae; genus Tachypleus; species Tachypleus tridentatus. The sequence continues at coordinate 19,977,022 of NW_027467777.1, forward strand.
TGTAATACTGTTAATGTTTCATATTACTACTGCAATACCATTAGTGTTCTGTTATAATTTTCTACATTACTACTATAATACTATTAATCCTCTATATTACTACTGCAATAATATTAATGTTTCATATTACTACTGTAATACTGTTAATGTTTCATATTACTACTGTAATACTGTTAATGTTTCATATTACTACTGCAACACCATTAGTGTTCTGTTATAATTTTCTACATTACTACTATAATACTATTAATGCTCTATATTACTACTGCAATAATATTAATGTTCTATATTACTACCGTAATACTGTTAATGTTTCATATTACCACTGCAATACTATTAGTGTTCTGTTTTACTACTGTAATGCTGTTAATGTTCTATATTACTACTGTAATATTATTAGTGTTCTGTTTTAATGTTTCATATTACTACTGTAATACTGTTAATGTTTCATATTACTACTGCAATACCATTAGTGTTCTGTTATAATTTTCTACATTACTACTATAATACTATTAATGCTCTATATTACTACTGCAATAATATTAATGTTCTATATTACTACCGTAATACTGTTAATGTTTCATATTACCACTGCAATACTATTAGTGTTCTGTTTTACTACTGTAATGCTGTTAATGTTCTATATTACCACTGTAATGCTGTTAATGTTCTCTATTACTACTGTTATATTGTTAATGTTCTACATGTTTACAGTTCCACTAGTTCTTCTATAAGTTTTTTTAAACATAGATTTGTATCATTTCTAGTTCCACCGAAAATTAATGAAGAGAAAACTAGTTCTGATAAAGAAGTTAAAGAAGGAAGTCATGTTACTTTACATTGTCGAGCGTCTGGGATTCCAACTCCTAATATCACCTGGAGGAGAGAAGACAACAAGGAGATTATTTTAGGACGTAAGAAAGGTTTGTAAGAAACATGATTTATATGTTTGGTTTGTAAAAAGTACTATTACTATTATTAATGACAGGACTCAAATCTCTAATTTTGGTAAATAAGGCACCTTCATCAATGATAACTCCAACAATTAAATATAATATGTATAATGTTCTTATTTTATATTTAAAATGATTAGAAGGCATCATTTCATGAGTTAGGTAGCGTCGTTGTTATCGGCTGTAACCCCAGTAATGCCCATGAATTTTCGTTAGTGTAGGAGATTTAGTTTAGTGTTAGACAGTGACACTAACAACTTTCACGATAAATATATTGCTGGTATAGTTCTTTTTCTGTGCTGTAAATTGGTGCCATTTTCCAATACTGGGGGCTGGAATCCTTACATCGAGAGGTAAGGTTATATCTTACTTACTTCCAAATGGTAGTACCTTTGTTCTTTATTTGAATTAAGTATTTATATGGGAGAGCAGTCACCTTCTCGCAACTGTCTGCAGGCAGTGAAGGGTGATATACCCACATCTCCTAATTTCTATTTCTAATTCTATATCTGTTAGTATTCTTTATTTCTTATGTGAGACTGGCGAATGGAGGTTAAGACTGATAGACGGTGTATCCCCACTTTTAGGTGAGTCGTACTTCCGCAGCCACCTCCGAAACGTAGGATACATTTTATAATCCCACATTTTAGGTTGAACCATGGAATCTTTTCAGTTGATACTGTGTTTATGTTTAGTTTGTTTATCTTTCGTTTTGTTTTGAGTTAAAATAACAAATTATATAATTTAGTTAGAGGTTTGGATTTCCTGTTTTTAATGCAGTCCTTTCTTATGATTTCTTCTTTTTATATAAATCAATTATAAATAGAAAAATAAAAATGTCTTATATGTATTAAATAATTAACACATATCGTTGACGAAACATTAATAATATAATGTGGTATAACTTTGCTAGAAGATACATAAAAACACTTTGTTTCCTTCATTAACTGTTATAAACGTAGTTTTCTAAAGAAGTTAAAAACAGGTGTTGAAAGGACTCGAATCCCCAATTTCACTTTTCATAATCGGATGCTTAACTAAGAAAGCTACAATGAGTCATTTGGTTGACGCAGCAGTCAATGGGACGGAGTTAAGTTATGATTGATGTCTGTTTTTAGTTATTAAAAACCTTTTGTACTGAATGATCTAATGATATCTAGGAAATATGAAATATAATTCATTTTAACTTTAAAAGATGTATACCTTCCCTTTTTAGAATTGTTTATTTTGGAATTTTGCGCAAAGCTACTGAAGGGCTATCTGCGCTAGCTTCCCTAACTTAGCAGTGTAAGACTAGAAGGAAGGCAGCTAGTCATCACCACCCCTCGACAATTCATGGACTACTCTTTTACTAACGAATATTGAGATTGACTGTCACATTATATCGCCCCACGGCTGAAAGGGTAAGTACGTTTGGTTCGACTGGGATTCAAACCCGCGTCCCTCAGATTACAAGTCTAACGCCTTAACCCACCTGACCTTGCCGGGCCGTCCCTTTCTGGAATGTACTGGTTTAGAAGTTTAAAAGCGACTTCCAAAGCCACTATAATACAGACTCTGTAGAAGTAAGAGAGAAATGTTAATAAATTACAGATAACAAGGAATTATAGTTACTTCTTTCTAACATCATATACGACACCAAATCAAGGTAAAGAAAAAATAGACAGGAAATGATATTAAAATGCGAAACTAAATTAACATTAAAATCTTAACACTACCTCATAAATCACTTATACTGAATTATTTTCACAACAAAGACAAATCATGAAACAAATAATCCCATCAATAACACATTACAAGTGACCAATTAATCCTAAATGTTAATCCAGTAACACATTTTGAATGATCTCAATAATATATTTTAAACAATACACGACGTGTCAAATACATCCAACAGTACATCACGAGTAAACTAATCTCAACAATGTATTAAATAACACACGATATGTCAAATATACCAGCAGTTAGTCCAAAAATACATCACGAGAAAACTAATCCCAACAATGTATTAAATAACACACGATATGTCAAATATACCAGCAGTTAGTCCAAAAATACATTACGAATAAACTAATCTCAACAGTTCATTCAGTTATACAACTATTAGCAACAACTCATTCAACACGACCGTATATTTTAACAATATACAATTAGTGAACAATAAGGACGACTTCATAAAGTTTCGTCACTAATAACTCGTGTAAACTATTTACGACGTATTTGTTTCATAAATCAATAACTTCTGACATCTTAATGACCACGTCGTTCCGGACTCTTTCAATTGATCAATTTCAACACGTGTTTTGTTTGTATTCATGCCGAAACGTTCCTATTGGTTGATAAAATAGGGCTCAATGATTGTTCTTGTCTGATAGTCTGATTCTCGAATTTGTTCTGGTCTACTAACGTATAACAGATTTGACTGGTCGAAGCTGTTGTTTTGGTAATTTAAAAGACAATATAAAGAGACAATTGAGTCACTGTACATTGATTATGACGTCACCTCATTTACCGCAAATATGTTTACGTAACATCGGTCAACTTCTTGGCACGTGCTGACATAACATTCCAAATTTGAAACACCAAAAGAGCCAATGGAAACAAGCACAAAACGAATTTCCAATTCGCCCGCTTGTGTGAACTTTTGAATCAAGACAACTGAGATGCTTAAAATAGTTAAAGTGAAGTTTACCTGTATGAGGGCACATGGTAGTATGTTGTGTGGCCAAGAAGATATTGTCATTAACAGGATTGGCAGATTAGCGATTTGTTACCACATTCTATAGTTCGGATTGTGGTAATCCAAACAATGACGTATTTTCAAAAAATGTTTTCTATTGGACTCCTACTTCACCAAATAAGGTAATCTGTTGTGAAACACCTGAGATATAATTTTTCATTAGTTTTCTTCCACTTTTTGTACTTATTTAACAGAAACACGTGCTTAAATTTAAGGATTTTCTTTTTTCAAATTTTGTTAAATGATATTTCTTTACAACCTTCAATTAGGAGTATCAGGTCGTGTCAATATAAGCCACAAGTGCAAAGTCATTCAACGAAAAACTGATCAAATTTAACAAAAACATTGCGCATGTCCACGCAAAAACCCATGTGATCACTTCACTAAATGTATAGGTGAACCGTTTTAGCTTTTCTTTTTTCGGATAAAAGACAGCTGAGTTAGAACAGCAAAACTATAAGGAGAAAGGGCGTGAAGAAACTCAAGCATTGTTTAGGACAACCAAATTATATTAGCATTTTCTGGATAAAGTTTTAAAGTAATTTAACGAGTGGACGGTTAGTACTAATTATTCATTGTCAACTTTACAACATTTTATGAAATTATCCTAATTAAAGAGCAGTTAGCATTACATAATATTAGCTTAAGCAATTAGCATGAATAATGATTCTTGATATTGCTTTACCGATTGTATAAGGGTGCTGACAGGAAACTGTTAGTTTAAATTCCATGGCGTTACAAACCAAAAAGCTATTAACACTAATTAAGAGAGGCAAACTATCACCATATATTTTATAGAATCTGGTTGGCTGTGTAAAGTAACGTTATATCCCTAATAATAAGGTTGCGATCCTAAAGCTAAGGCTGATTAATATCGTGTGACACTTTCTTACTTGTCGTGGTTTGTTGGTGTGTATGAAGGAAAGACGGCGATATCTAATTAAAAACACTTTAGGTGTAAAAAAAAACAACAACAACAACAGACCAAAACGGATTCAGCTTGAAATATGAGGTGATGAAATCAAAATTAGCGGTAAAACTCTTGTAGCATACATGAAAGGTTTACACAAACTACTAACTATTACCATGTAGTCTGTGTGTCATATAAACAAGCTATTAACTACTTCCCTGTAGTCAGGGAGTCATATAGCAAGCTAATATCTATTACCATGTAGTCAGTGTGTTATATAAACAAGCTGTTGACTATTTTCATAAAGTCAGTGTGTTATATAAACAAACTACTAACTATATCCATATAGTCAGGGAATCATATAGCAACTAATATCTATTACCATGTAGTCAGTGTGTTATATAAACAAGCTATTAACTACTTCCATGTAGTGCGTGTGTTATATAGCAAGCTACTAACTATTACCATGTAGTCAGTGTGCTATATAAACAGCTATTAACTATATATATGTAGTCATTGTGCTGTATAAACAAGCTACTAACTCTTACCATGTATTCAGTGTGTTATATAAACAACCTATTAACTGTTTCCATATAGTCATTGTGCTATATAAACATGCTACTAACTATTGCCATGTATTCAGTGTGTTATATAAACAACCTATTAACTATTTCCATATAGTAATTGTGCTATATAAACAAGCTATTAACTATTTCCATATAGTCATTGTGCTATATAAACAAGCTACTAACTATTACCATGTATTCAGTGTGTTATATAAACAACCTATTAACTATTACCATGTAGTCATTGTGCTATATAAACAAGCTATTAACTATTTCCATATAGTCATTGTGCTATATAAACAAGCTACTAACTATTACCATGTATTCAGTGTGTTATATAAACAACCTATTAACTATTACCATGTAGTCATTGTGCTATATCAACAAGCCACTAACTATTTCTATGTAATCAGAGTGCTATATAACCAAGCTAATAATTCTCTCCTTTTCCAGTTACCAAAGTTGTTGGAAATTCATTAACAATAAACAACGTCAAGAGAACCCACATGGGGGCCTACCTGTGTATTGCTTCTAACCAAGTACAACCTTCTGTCAGTAAACGTATAGTTCTTAGTGTGAAATGTAAGTTACAACTATCTTAAAGTAGTATTAAACCATCCTAAGTGTTTACAGTGTTAGGCTTCAAGACAATATCTTAAAGTAGTATTAAACCATCCTAAGTGTTTACAGTGTTAGGCTTCAAGACAATACCTTAAAGTAGTATTAAACCATCCTAAGTGTTTACAGTGTTAGGCTTCAAGACAATACCTTAAAGTAGTATTAAACCATCCTAAGTGTTTACAGTGTTAGGCTTCAAGACAATACCTTAAAGTAGTATTAAACCATCCTAAGTGTTTACAGTGTTAGGCTTCAAGACAATATCTTAAAGTAGTATTAAACCATCCTAACTGTTTACAGTTTTAGGCTTCAAGACAATATCTTAAAGTAGTATTAAACCATCCTAAGTGTTTACAGTGTTAGGCTTCAAGACAGTACCTTAAAGTAGTATTAAACCATCCTAAGTGTTTACAGTGTTAGGATTCAAGACAATACCTTAAAGTAGTATTAAACCATCCTAAGTGTTTACAGTGTTAGGCTTCAAGACAGTACCTTAAAGTAGTATTAAACCATCCTAAGTGTTTACAGTGTTAGGCTTCAAGACAGTACCTTAAAGTAGTATTAAACCATCCTAAGTGTTTACAGTGTTAGGATTCAAGACAATATCTTAAAGTAATATTAAACCATCCTAAGTGTTTACAGTGTTAGGCTTCAAACCTTTATGAGATTTAATAAAAGACGAAATATTTTCATAGTAAACATAAACCACCCTAAATAATTTAATTAGTTATAATACAAGGATGACCTTGAGTAACTATTCAACTCTATGCTCTTCCCAAAGCAGTTTCGATAATCGAGTGTTTACTTATAATTTATTATAAAAATATATAAGGTATTTATATATATATATGATGTTAGTGATTATTATGAATCTTTAGTGCGTTTGTTATACAGAGACAAACTGAAACCTTTTTAAACCAACAATGTGATTATAAGTGTTTAGAAACATATAATCGTCTTTGACTGTCAAATGAAATGACTTCTCTACAAGTTCATAACTCTGATAACTAGATTTCTAACGTCTTTACAATTGATGTCCCGAGATCTCCATGTTTGTATTTTGAAGTTAACGTTGTGAGCGACTGTTTCTATCTAATGCCTCCCTAAGGTTTTTAACCCAACTTAATTTGTATCCTAAATCGTGTATGCACTTTTATTTACCAGTCCGCGTAATACAGAATCGTAATCTTTATTACACCCTTTGGACATTTCAGAAAACTAATCGTTTACAGTTTTAGTTTCTTGTTGTGATCCTGTACTTGATAAAATACCTTTCTTGTTCGATATTAACACGTTTATATTTATATATTTCAGGTACTTACTGATAGATAAAACAAAAACGTAAATTTGAATCAATACATAACGAATAGTTATACAACTAACAACTCTGCTGTTTTATAACAAAGGCTATCGATTTCATAGTGTTATCGATTGAATATTAATCGTGCTTGTAAGTTAGATACCATTGACTTCCGTCTCGTCTTGACTAGCATTCATTGTTCATTACGTAGAGGGCGCTAATTTTCTTCGTGGATCAGCAAACCTGGAACAGTAGAATATGTTATTAAACCATATAGGTTGCTCTATATTACAAATGTTGTATACCACCTGAAGTACCTTTAATCTGGACATAACTTATGTATAAATTCATGGTTAATGAAAAGTTATCTTAGTATACATAAAGTTTTTTTGTTTTTTTTTCCCTTATATGCAAGTGCAAAAATAAACCACAAAAAACATAGAAATCGCAAAGTACAAAATGCAAAACTGAAAATATGTATGTGTGTCTCCAGACATTCATTAAACCTTCTTACCAGTTTTTGTGAAGCTCCATTTATATAGATAAGTAGTTACACGGACATACATGAGACACTACTGTTATATTTATATAGATAAGTAGTTACGTGGACACACAAGAGACAGAACTGTTATATTTATATAGATAAGTAGTTACGTAGACACACAAGAGGCAGAACTGTTATATTTATATAGATAAGTAGTTACACGGACACACAGAAACAGTACTGTTATATTTATATAGATAAATAGTTACGTGGACACACAAGAGGCAGTACTGTTATATTTATATAGATAAGTAGTTACGTAGACACACAAGAGGCAGAACTGTTATATTTATATAGATAAGTAGTTACGTAGACACACAAGAGACAGAACTGTTATATTTATATAGATAAGTAGTTACGTAGACACACAAGAGACAGAACTGTTATATTTATATAGATTAAAACACTTATCATCTCACTGTTAATTGTTTATAAACATAAAGTAAGCCACCACCTCAATTTGCGAGTTCACTAATCATTGTTTATAAACGTAAAGTAAGCCACCACCTCAATTTGTGAGTTCACTAATCATTGTTTATAAACGTAAAGTAAGCCACCACCTCAATTTGTGAGTTCACTAATCATTGTTTATAAACGTAAAGTAAGCCACCATCTCAATTTGTGAGTTCACTAATCATTGTTTATAAACATAAAGTAAGCCACCACCTCAATTTGTGAGTTCACTAATCATTGTTTATAAACGTAAAGTAAACCACCACCTCAATTTGTGAGTTCACTAATCATTGTTTATAAACGTAAAGTAAGCCACCACCTCAATTTGTGAGTTCACTAATCATTGTTTATAAACGTAAAGTAAGCCACCATCTCAATTTGTGAGTTCACTAATCATTGTTTATAAACGTAAAGTAAGCCACCACCTCAATTTGTGAGTTCACTAATCATTGTTTATAAACGTAAAGTAAGCCACCACCTCAATTTGTGAGTTCACTAATCATTTTTGAAGCAAATTCTCCTCAAGATTGGTCAGAGATCTTGATTTATCCAAACTCTGTCGTCTGATTTACTTTACATCACATAAAAATAAACAGGTTACTAATGACAGGCAAACAAGAAATGTACTGAGTTTCTTATGAAACACACCTCACATCAATTACATTTAGTATTTAATCGCTTGGTACTAAATACAGTAATGGAAAAAGAGTCCCGCTGAACAGAACCCTAAACCGGATAAAAGTTTGGACTTTTCTTTGAGTGAATATTTTAACGGATCAGAGCTGCATGAAAGATTAAACCTTTCGATTAAAGTATCAACGAACAGATTTCTGCGATAAAGAACGTAGAGTTCACGAGACCGTAACATAACCTTTCAACTTTCCTTAGCTAATTATCAATCGATGTTCCATGGATATACTTCTATAATAACAGGTATGATACTAAAAAAAATTACTGGAAGGTCTACTGTGTAGTCACGTAGTACGACATGTCTTACATAAGAAATGATTTTGTTGTATACACTGTCTCGTGTCGACTAGAATCAGATGGGTCAAACGTTACCAGAATTGATACTGTAACACCCTGGTTGACAACCAGATGTTACTTCCCATAATACAGATTGTTAATTCGGTAACAAAAAAATGTGTACACTTAACGTGTACAAACAACCAAACTGACTGACTGTTAAACCTCATACATTTATATGTTTCGTGAAAGGTTTACACTGAGTTAAATATAAAATGATTTAAGAATTACATACATAGGCTACAATGTCTAAGATGGAAGTACTCATTAAGCTGTCAGTTACTTCGAAGTAATGACCTGCTAAATTCAAGCAACATCTTGTTCGTCAAAAATTTAACGATAATTACTTCGTTTTATTTAAAGTTCTATTTCAGAAGGTCAGGAGGTCAATTATTAATTTAAATTACTTTAGATAAGTTTGACTTGAAATATATATATTTTTTCTCTCTCTTTGCTAAGTTTCTCCCATGATTTGGACAAAGGATGAAGTGGTGGGAGCAGCTGTGGGGACCAGTGTGACACTGGAGTGTCACCTGGAGTCCTATCCTTCCTCTGTGACCTACTGGACGAGAAACGAAAACAATATTATCATCTCAGATTCTAAATACGATGTGATGCCAGTTGAGATAAACCTCTATAAGGTGGAGATGAGGCTAAGGATACGACAGGTTGAACACGACGACTTCGGTTCTTATACTTGTCATGCCAAGAATTCTCTAGGAGAAGTTCAAGCTTCCATTAAATTACATGGTAACTTGGTTGTATATAAACACAACAGTATGTGGTACTAACACTGACAACACAGTAGGTGTTACTATAGATTAACACTAGCACTGACAACACAGGAGATGTTAGTGTTGATTAACACTACCAGTATCAAGACAGTAGGATTTAGTGCAGATTAACTCTAGCCCTGACAACATAGTAGGTGTTACTATAGATTAACACTAGCCACTGACAACACAGAAGGTGTTACTATAGATTAACACTAGCACTGACAACACAGGAGATGTTAGTGTAGATTAACACTACCAGTGTCAAGACAGTAGGAATTACTGTATATTAACTCTAGCACTGACAACATAGTAGGTGTTAATATAGATTAACTCTAGCACTGACAACATAGTTGGTGTTAATGTAAACTAACACTAGCACTGACAACACAGTAGGTGTTACTATAGATTAACACTATGACATGACTCTATAATAAGTACACTATATATTAACATTTGATTCTACAATAAATATTATGATGGATTAACACTAACATTTGACTGTAGCAGGTGTTACATTAGATTACAATAGATCTAATCTAACAACTGGCACGATACAATAGGTAAATCAATACTAGTATGTTAACAACAGATTAATTATTATTAACTTTTCATATATAAAACTTGTTATCATCTGATATGTAATTATTACTTGTGGTCTAATTAACATCTCATATATATTACATATGCGTTTATTTGTGCATATGTTGTACATGTCATATTCCTTTGCTAGTTACCCTTACTATATTACTTTATGGTAGCAATATTTATACAGTCGTCTTTATATTTATATCTCTACTTTAGATTTAGTTTATATGCTTCTATAATGTTTGTAGCACATCTTGTTACTGACCGTTCGCAACCTTCTGGGGTTGCGCGCCCCAGAGTTTGGTCACAATATATGGGTTTTTGTAAAGACATGATTTTCATGATTTATAAAACTTACGAACATGTTATCTGTTCTTTACATCAAAGATGTCATGTGCTCGCAATGTTTAGGTAAGCACTCACAGTCTGAGTGTTACTCTTGTGTTAATAGTTTAGGTAAGCACTCACAGTCTGAGTGTTACTCTTGTGTTAATAGTTCAGGTAAGCACTCACAGTCTGAGTAGCTGTGCTACTCTTGTGTTACTAATGTTTAGGTAAGCACTCACAGTCTGAGTAGCTGTGTTACTCTTGTGTTAATAATGTTTAGGTAAGCACTCACAGTCTGAGTAGCTGTGCTACTCTTGTGTTAATAATGTTTAGGTAAGCACTCACAGTCTGAGTGTTACTCTTGTGTTAATAATGTTTAGGTAAGCACTCACAGTCTGTGTGTTACTCTTGTGTTAATAATGTTTAGGTAAGCATTCACAGTCTGTGTGTTACTCTTGTGTTAATATTTTAGGTAAGCACTCACAGTCTGAGTGTTACTCTTGTGTTAATAATGTTTAGGTAAGCACTCACAGTCTGAGTGTGACTCTTGTGTTAATAATGTTTAGATAAGCACTCACAGTCTGAGTAGCTGTGTTGCTCTTGTGTTAATAATGTTTAGGTAAGCACTCACAGTCTGAGTGTGACTCTTGTGTTAATAATGTTTAGATAAGCACTCACAGTCTGAGTAGCTGTGTTACTTTTGTGTTAATAATGTTTAGGTGAGCACTTACTGTCTGTGTGTTACTCTTGTGTTGATAATGTTTAGGTAAGCACTCACAGTCTGAGTGTGACTCTTGTGTTAATAATGTTTAGATAAGCACTCACAGTCTGAGTAGCTGTGTTGCTCTTGTGTTAATAATGTTTAGGTAACCACTCACAGTCTGAGTGTTACTCTTGTGTTAATAATGTTTAGGTAAGCACTCACAGTCTGTGTGTTACTCTTGTGTTAATAATGTTTAGGTAAGCATTCACAGTCTGTGTGTTACTCTTGTGTTAATAGTTTAGGTAAGCACTCACAGTCTGAGTGTTACTCTTGTGTTAATAATGTTTAGGTAAGCACTCACAGTCTGAGTGTGACTCTTGTGTTAATAATGTTTAGATAAGCACTCACAGTCTGAGTAGCTGTGTTGCTCTTGTGTTAATAATGTTTAGGTGAGCACTTACTGTCTGTGTGTTACTCTTGTGTTAATAATGTTTAGATAAGCACTCACAGTCTGAGTAGCTGTGTTGCTCTTGTGTTAATAATGTTTAGGTAAGCACTCACAGTCTGAGTGTGACTCTTGTGTTAATAATGTTTAGATAAGCACTCACAGTCTGAGTAGCTGTGTTGCTCTTGTGTTAATAATGTTTAGGTGAGCACTTACTGTCTGTGTGTTACTCTTGTGTTAATAATGTTTAGGTAAGCACTCACAGTCTGAGTAGCTGTGTTACTCTTGTGTTAATAATGTTTAGGTAAGCACTCACAGTCTGTGTGTGACTCTTGTGTTAATAATGTTTAGATAAGCACTCACAGTCTGAGTAGCTGTCTTACTCTTGTGTTAATGTTTAGATAAGCACTCACAGTCTGAGTGTTACTCTTGTGTTAATAATGTTCAGGTAAGCACTCACATGCTGTGGTACTCTTGTGTTAATAATGTTTAGGTAAGCACTCACAGTGTGAGTAGCTGTGTTACTTTTGTGTTAATAATGTTTAGGTGAGCACTTACTGTCTGTGTGTTACTCTTGTGTTAATAATGTTTAGGTAAGCACTCACAGTCTGTGTGTTACTCTAGTGTTAATAATGTTTAGGTAAGCACTCACAGTCTGTGTGTTACTCTAGTGTTAATAATGTTTAGGTAAGCACTCACAGTCTGAGTAGCTGTGTTACTTTTATGTTAATAATGTTTAGGTAAGAACTCAGTCTGTGTGTTACTCTTGTATTAATATAATGTTATTGTTTTCTATTTAACTAAGTTCTCCGCTGTTTGGGTTTTTTTAACAAAAAGGAATTTTTTTTCCCTCAAATATCAGTCAGTTGTTAAATTAAAGAGTTTGTTTTACAGCACCTTTAGTCTCTAGTTACGAAGAAAAATGACACCATTAGAGAAGGCTAAAATCAATACCCGCAATTAACTTATCTTATAACCAAAATGGATTCGTTCCTTTACGATAAGAGGGCGCTGAGATAGCTGTACAGAAAGCAGCTCGTGATAAGGAAGTCTTTCTTTTCTCAATTGATACCTTGACCAAACATTTTTTGTATTAGTGTAAATTAGTTGAAACGCGTCAGGAAATTGATACTTAAATTCACAAGTGAGTCTGAATTATAGAAATGAGTAGAAATAAGATGAAGACGTTGATTCTTGTGAACTATGACCTGTTTGGACTGTGATACACAGGATCTGTTGCTACGGCGAACGAAAATGTTGCCTTCCCTTAAACTTTTGGGCCCAGCATGGCCAGGTGGTTAATATACTCGACTCTTAATGTGAGGGTCGGGGGCTCGAATCCCTGTCACACGAAACATGCTCACCCTTTCAGCCGTGGGGACGTTATAAGTGACGGTCAATCCCACTATTCGTTGGTAAAAGAGTTACCCAGGAGTTGGCGGTATGTGATGATGACTAATCACTGTTAAATTAGGGACAACTGGCTCAGATAACTCTCGTGTAGCTTTGCGTAAATATTCCAAGCAAACTTAAACGCTGAGATTTGTTTGTATCTCCTGGTTTTACGGTTTAGTTAAATTCGACACAACATTATGTTTAACTGCAATAATCATAAGCCTAAGTGCACAGATTGATGCTTCGTGTGCACGTGAAAGCCAACAATCGAACGGACGAAACAGATATCCATTTGGTCAGAAAAGCCTTTGTATTATATTAACGTAAAAAATAAATAAATCCGTTGTCTGACCATATAAAGCAGGCGATAGAATAAAACTGAATTCTCTTCACAGGACTAGAAAGATACGGGATTATGTCATGAGAGAGTGAAGTTAAAATACGGGATTATGTCATGAGAGAGTGAAGTTAAAATACGGGATTATGTCATGAAGTTAAGAGACGCGTGTACCATTGATCGTGTTCTTTCTCTTATTTGACTTTTAAAGAGTTTCTACTCGATTAAGCGGAAAACAAAATGTTGTAATAGTAATGGCGGATTTCAGAATAATTTGCAATCGATTGAGGGTAATTAATTTTGTCGTTCTGAGTATAACAGATTTGTAACAAACAAATAGAAAAGACGTAATCTTTGTCATAAAATAACGACGCAGATTCGACAGACACTGGCACATCTTCGAAGAAACACTGTAAAGTGGTAGATGATTTGTTTTCAACATCACGTTATAACGATCACGCTGCTGAAAGTGTGACGTATTTGAGTCGAGAACCCCAACTATCAGATCATGAAATGCCCCAGCTGGGGAATAGACACTTTTGGTTTCATTGTTGATTAATGTTGACACGTGGTAGATTTTGGTTTCAGGTTATCTTGTTGATAAGTCTTAGTATATTCAACGTGAACAGTTATAGACCACAAAGTTTAGGCTTAGTTAGCCGTCTGTAATTTAGTAGTGTAAGACTAGAAGGAAGACAGCTACACATCTTCACCCTCCTGTGATTGAGTTGTTAGTTAACAGCTTTCACCACTGCACACACAACTTTAGGTGGATTGACTGTCTATATGCATAACTTGTTCACAGCTAAAAGCGCAAAGCGTGTTCAATGGTATATATCAAACTCGAACCTTGGACCTTTTGATGCGCAGCCTGTCACGCCAACCACCCAATCATTAACCATAAGTAATATAACGAAGTTACTGATTAACTCACTGAAAATTTGAATCGATAACAAACACGACTGACGTTGTTGTCTTAGTTTAGGATATATCTATATCTATAACAAACATGTTATTCTAAAGCTTAATTTAAAATTAATATTTCATACATACATGCAAAGGATAGTGTCCACTTTCTAAAATCAAATTTTCTTTTTATTTCTTGTAGGGATTTTTCTGGTTATAATATGACCCTCATTTCTTCTTAAATTTATTTAGTAACCATTAGAGTATCTTACTTGCAATACACGGGTCGCGGGACCTAAACATGTCCTAGATTCTCCTTGCTCTATCACCCACGGGGGTATTATAATGTGCCGATTTATCCCATGATCATATTTTCATTAGGTTATCGTTCAGAAAACTGTCAGTGTCGATTTTTAGAGATTTATTTTCATGAATCATTGTCTTACATTTCTACAAATATTTTGAATTAACTTAGGAATGATTCGTTGTGTTACGTTTCATGGTTTGTTTACCACCATTTTCGGCCTCAGCCAGTTTCTTACAAAAAACTATTTTAGCGAATTTCTCACGAAACGTTGTTTGTGAAACTTGACTGTTTTACTACAAACGAAGTATAAAATATTTCCCAGAATATCTGAAAAGTTCTTTTTTCTAGTTCTGCGTTCTATATAAGGTTTTTTATGTTCGACTTATCTTACAAACGTGATTAAAATCACGTTCTACTCTAGTTGAGTTTGTTTTCTTTCTGCTCTAGCGAGTTCACCAAGACTTTTAAACAAGGTTTATTTAAAGGTTCCATCTCATTTCGTTATCATTTGCTTATTAGAACTCGAGTTACTTACAAAGAGACCTTTCGTTATTTACCGGTCATGCATTTCGTACTAGGAGTCAAATCATTGTCCAATAGGCCTCCGTGCATTGTCAGAACTCGAGTCACTGTTTAAGAAGCCTTCCATTTGGTACCCGAACTGAAATCACTAAGAAGTCTCCAGTTATGTGTAACTTAATTCACTGTTTAAGAAACGTTTTAAATCTGTACCATACAGTTTCTCACTATAACAGGCCTTACGCTTTTACCAGAAGTTGAGTCATCACAATAAGTGACCTCAGGTTACTACTACAACTTGAGTCACTCTCTGTAAGAGACCTCACGTTCCTACTACAACTTGGGTCACTCTCTATAAGAGACCTTACGTTGCTACTACAACTTGAGTCACTCTCTGTAAGAGACCTCACGTTCCTACTACAACTTGGGTCACTCTCTATAAGAGACCTTACGTTCCTACTACAACTTGGGTCACTCTCTATAAGAGACCTCACGTTCCTACTACAACTTGAGTCATCGCTATAAGAGACCTTACGTTCCTACTACAACTTGAGTCACTCTCTATAAGATACTTTACGTTCCTACTACAACTTGAGTCACTCTCTATAAGATACCTTACGTTGCTATTATAACTTGAGTCACTCTCCATAAGACACCTCTCTTTCAGTACTAGTATTCATCTGCAAGTCCCAAACTTTAGTTTTGTCTTTTTTATTTCTTAATTAGTTTGTTTTCAAGTATTCTGTAAATTTCAACAATCTCACATAATTAAAAAAACAAACTAGACGTGATACCGTCGACCCAGGTGTGCATCTCTAAGGCTATCTACTAAATATTACTTGTTTCTTTCTAAGTACGCCAATAAATAAGACAGTTTGTCTTAACTGATTTCATTGGATGAGATTTTCGTGCTTAAAATGTTTAATATTCTTTTATTGGCTTCCGTGGACTTATGTAAATTGGCGTTTACAACATATCCAATCAAGCTCGCGAAGATGCTTAAAAATGCATGCTTCTCTACTTTGCAAACCGTACCCAAACTACACCCCACATCGTATTGTTTCTCTATTGCTAATAAAAGACGCAATTTCCTGCAGTCGCCAGACAAGACGGCGGTGTCAGAAACATGTGTTCGCTCGTGCATGTTAGTTAGAAGTCTCGTGCCGCGAGCAGATGGGGAGAATGATCAATGGAACCCGAGAAAATGTACCCAAGGCTATTAAGACGTTAAGCCTTCCACAAATAATAAGCTTTTACCAATCACGATTAAGCATTCTGTAGAACCGACAGATTAATGTCGAATTTTGCTTGTAACATATCAATGTTAACTCCCTTCATCAGTTCCTACGCTAGCGTTCTTAATAAGTAGACTTTGAAACACCACGCTTTATATTACTTTATCAACCACCTTGAAGAGGTGAATCACTCTAACAAGTAATGTCATATATAAACGACATGTTACGTGTTTTCATTTAAGGTTTCTAAGTTAAAAACATAAACCGAATGTCTAGATAGTAATTACTTACCAATCATTGCAGTTTGTTCCTCCAATGTATTTTAAGCTACGGTCATATAAGACAGTGCAATTAAAGCTGCAACAAAAATATCAACTTTGTTAATACAATACAATTTGTGATAACTTCATTTTGAAAGTGTCAATATGTGCGTTTTGTTGTTAAATAACTTGTTTAACGAGTACTGACGTCGGAAAATATAAGGGTTTAAATTATCAGGGTTTCTTAAGTAGGGTGTAATTAATTCTCTATTCAACAACCAGATTATCCTTAACATAAATTATTCATGTCGATGTCCATAGATTAATTTATTTTTATTACTTATATTTTTATTACTACATACTAATTACTGATTAGCATATATCTTCAGTAAATCCCTGTCTTCGTGGTGGTTGTAGGGGATAGTTTTCATAGAACGTCCAGTGGGCTACCCTTTATTTTTCCACCTGAATCTTTGTGTTAAATTTCCCAGTAGCACAACGGTGTGTTTATGGACTCACACCACTAAAACCAGGTTTCGATAACCGTAGTGATCAGATAGTCAATTGCGTAACTTTGTGCTTAATTCTAAACAAATCTTCTGTTAAGTATTACATGTTCTTGTGTCTTAATCAATCAAAGCATTAAATACGGTATATTAGATGTTACTGGAAGGTCATGGTATCAATCGATTAAATATTTCTGTGGAAACTATAGTTGTTGTTATATAAAAATTCATAAAATACGCCAGAAATTCACAGTCAAAGCTACGAGCTTTGGGAAATATCCTACATAAGCTAGTGTTAGCACATGAATGACCTTACTATTTGAAATAACGAACTCGGGTACAAAGCTATCGAAATGGGTATTCTCAAACCAAACGTTTCTAAGAAACCGAATGCAGAACTCAAAACAACACTTATTTCTTGAAAGCATCCGAACGACTTTAAAACGAAGAATTTTCGTTTGTTGTAAGAACAAAATAACAGTAGAGAGTAAATCATAGTTTTGAAAGAAAATAGCACTGAAGCCTACAAGTATTACCCTTTGAATATCACTGAAGCCTACAACTATTACTCTTTGAACATCACTGAAGCCTACAACTATTATCCTTTGAATATATTATTGTGTGCCAAGCTACACAATAAGACATTTGCTCTTGTCTATGACGGGTATGGAAACCCGATTTTTGGCGTTATAAGTCCTTAAACTGACCGACTGGGCTCGAGGGTACTTCATTACTGTCTTTATATACTTATAAACATTAAAATTAAAATTAAACCACTCATGTAGCTTTCCCTTGGGCATTTTATTAAGTTACAAATAAACTAGAAATGTAACTTTATCTTGGTATTTTATTAAGTTACAGTTAAACTACTAAAGTAACCTAAGTTTGGGACTTTCATGAAGTTGCAATTAAACCAGTAATATAACTTTATCTTGGGTCTTTTAAACAATTGAAATTAAACTAGTAACGTAACTTTATGTTGAATATTTAATTAAGTTACAATTAAACCAATAATGTAACTTTATCTTAGGTCATTTATGAAGGAAAAATTATACCAGTAATGTAACATCATCTTGGGTCTTTTATTCAGTTAACTTAAACCAGTAATGTAATTTTTCTTGGTGTTTTTATTAAATTACAATTCAACCTGTAATGTAAATTTATTTTGGGACTTTTATTAAGTTACAATAACACCAGTATATAACTTTGTCTAAAGCATTTTCTTAAGTTACAATTACGACAGTAATGTAACTTTATGTTAATTTTATAAGGTTAATATTAAACCAGTTATTTAACATTATCTTTGTTCTTTTATTAAGGTACAATTAAACCGGTAATGTAACTTTATCTAGGGTCATTTATTAAGTTACAATTAAACTAGATTTGTAACTTTATCTTGGTTTATTATTAATTTTACAATCAAATCAGTAATGTAACTTTATCTTGGTTTTTTTTATTAAGTTACAATTAATCCAGTAATGTAACTTTATCTAAGTTCTTTTACTAAAGTAAAATTGCACAAGTAATGAAACTTTATCTTGTGTCTTTTATTGGGTTACAATTATTCTAGTGATGTATCTTTATCTAGGTTTTTTACTAAAGTACAAGTGAAAAGTACTTTAACTTTGTCGTGGGTGTTTTATTAAACTACAAGTAAAACCAGTAGTGCAACTTTATCTTGGGTCTAATATTAAGGTACAATTAAACGAATAATGTATATTTATCTAGATTATTTTATTAAATTACAATAAAACCAGTTTCATAACTTTATCTTGGGTCTTTAAGTAAGGTACAAATGTACCACTAATGTATCTTTATCTAGGTTCTTTAATAAAGTTACAATTAAACCACTAATGTTACTTTATCTTGGCTTTTTTATTAAGGAGGAATTAAATAAGTAATATAAATTTATCTTGGGTATTTTATTAAGATACAATTATACCGGTAATTTAACTTTATCTTGGTTATTTTATTTAGTTACAACTAAACTATTAATATAACTTTATCTTTGGTCTTCTATCAAGGCACAATAACATCAATGCCATAGCTTTATCTTGGGTCATTTATTAAGGTAAAATTAATACAGTAATGAAATTTTGTCTAGGGTCATTTATTAAAGTACAATTAAACAAGTAATGTAATTTTATCTTGGTTCATTTATTAGATAAAATTAAAACAGTTACATAACTTTTTTATGAAGGTGCAATTTAACCAATAATTATCTTTATCTTTGCTTTTTTATTACGTTGCAATGAAACCAGTAATGTTGGCATTTATTAAGTTATAATTAAACAACTAATGTAACTTTGTATAGGTTCTTTTATTAAGGAATAATTAAACTAGTAGTGTAATTTTATCTTGTTTGCTTTATTGAGGTAAAATGACACTATTAATGTAACTTTTTCTTGGGTTTTTCATTAATTTATAATTCAACCACAAATTAACTAAATCTGCGGGATTTAATTAAATTACAATTAAACAACTAATGTAACTTTATCTTCAGTCTTTTATTAAGTTACAATTAAACTAGTAGTGTAACTTTATCTTGCTTATTTTATTAAGTTACAACAAAACTAGTAATATAACTTTTTTCGTCTATCTTTTATTAAGTTACAATTAAACTAGTGATATAACTTCATATTGGGTATTTTATTAATTTATAATTAAACCAGTTATGTAACTTTATTATGGATCTTTTATTAAGTTACAACTAAACAAGTAATGTAACTTTATGTTGAGTCTTTTATTAATTTACAATTAAACCACTAATGAACATTATCTTGGGTATTTTATTATGTTAGATCTATACTAGTAATCTAACTTGATCTTGGTTCTTTTATTAAGTTACAATTACACCAGTATGAAACACTATTTTAGGTATTTTATTAAGTTATAATTTAACCATTAATGAACCTTATCTTGGGTCTTTTATTACGGAGCAATTAAACAAGTAGCGTAGTTTTATCTTGGGTTCTTTTATCAAATTAAAATTAAACCACAAATTGACTTATGTTGAGACTTTTATTAAATTACAATTAAACAAGTAATGTAACTTTGTCAGGTTCTTATACTAAGATACAATTAAATTAATAATGTAACTTTATATTGGGTTTTTTATTAATTTACAATTAAACCACTAATGAACTTTATCTTCGGTCTTTTATTAAGGGACAATTAAACCAGTGCTGTAACTTTATCTTGGGTCTTATATTAAGTTCCAATAAAACCAATAATGTAACGTTCTCTTCGGTCTCTCATTAAGATATAATTAAACAAGTATTGTAACTTTATCAAGAATATTTTATTAATATAATAGTAATATAATATTTTATAATATAATATAATAATTAATATAATATAATAATTAATATAATATAATAATTAATATAATATAATAGTAATATAACGTTATCTTGAGTCTTCTATTACGTTACAATGATCCAATAATGTAATGTTGTTTTATTAAGTAAGAGTCAAACCAGTAATGAAACTTTATATTGGTTTTATTAAACCAGGAACTTTATACTGGGTTTTTATAACGTCAAAAATAAACTAGTAATATAATTTCATCATGGGTATTTTATTTCAAGTATTAATGTCACTTTATCTTGGATCTTTTATTAAGTTACATTAGTCTAGTAAAGTAACTTTCCCTTGAGTCTTTTATTAAATTACAAATGAACTAGTAATATAACTTTATCTTAGATCTGTTATTAACTTACAACTAAACTAGTAATGTAACTTTATGTTGGTCTTTTATTAAGCTATAATTAAACCAGTAATGTAATTTTCTCTTGGTTCTTTTATTACGTTTCAACTAAACTAGTAATATGAATTTATATTTCAATTTTCATTAAATTACAATTAAATTAATAATGTAACTTTATATTGGGTTTTTTATTAATTTACAATTAAATTACTAATGAACTTTATCTTCGGTCTATTATTAAGGGACAGTTAAACCAGTTCTGTAACTTTATCTTGGGTCTTATATTAAGTTCTAATAAAACCAATAATGTAACGTTCTCTTCGGTCTCTCATTAAGATATAATTAAACAAGTATTGTAACTTTATCAAGAATCTTTTATTAAGTTACAATTAAACCAGTAATATAACGTTATCTTGAGTCTTTTATAAGTTAGCATTCAACCAGTTATGTAACTTTATGTCTGGTCCTTTATTAAGTTACAATTAAACCATTAATGTTACTTTATCTAAAGTATTTTATTAAGTTATTTTAAACCGGTATTGAAACTTTATCTTGGGTCTTTTATTAAGTTACAATTTAAAAAGTAATGTAATTTTATCTTGTTCTATTATTTAGTTTTAATTAAACGAGTAATGTAACTTTATTTTGGTTTTACTAAGTTTCAATTAAACCAGTAATGTAACAATATCTCGATTATTTTAGTAAGTAAAAATTAAAATAGTAATATAACTTTATCTTGGTTCTATTATTTAGGTATAATGAAACCAGTAATGTATCTTTACCTTGGGTGTTTCATTAAGTCACAATTAAATCTGTAAAGAAACTTTATCTTGGGTGTTTCATTAAGTCACAATTAAACCCGTAATGTAACAATATCTTGGATGTTTTATTAAGTTACAACTAAACTAGTAATGTATCTTTATATTGGTTTTTTATTAAGTTATAATTAAACCATTTTTGTGAGTATATCTTGGGTTTTTTTATTACGTTATTATTGAGCCAGTAATTATGTTTATCCGGATTCATTTATTATGATGTAATTAAACTAGTAATGTAACTTTATCTAGGATATCTCATTAATTTGTAATTAAACCACAAATGTACTTTACCTTCAGTCATTTATTAAGGTACAATTAAACTAGTAATGTAACTTTATCTTGGGTGTTTTGTTAAGTTAGATTAAAACCTATACTTCAACTTTATCTTGGTTCTATTATAATTTTGCCATAAAACTAGTTATGTGACTTTATCTAGTGTTTTTTATTAAATAACAATTAAACGAGTAATGTAACTTTATCTTGGTTGTCTTATTAAATTACAATTACGCCAGAATGTAACTTTTACTTAGGTCTTTTAAGTAAGTTACAATTAAATCGGAAATTAACTTTATATTCGGTACTTTATTAAGTTACAGTTCAAATAGTAAGGTAATTTTATCTTGTTCTTTTATAAGGTTAGAATTGAACGAGTAATGTAACATTATTTTCGTTTTATTATGTTACAATTAAACCAGTAATACATTATCTTGGTTATTTTCTTAAGGTACAATTAAACAAGTAATGTTACTTTATCTTGGGCATTTATTAAGTGACAATAAAACCATTTATGTTACTTGATCTAGGTACTTTTATTAAGTTACAATTAAGATAGTAATGCTATTTTTTTAGGTTCTTTTACTAAGGTATAATTAAACAAGTTATATAACTTTATCTTGGGTCTTTTATTAAGTTATAATTAAACAAGTAATGAATCTTTAACTGGGTCTTTTATTAAGGTAGAATTAAACTATTAATGTAACTTTATGTTAGGTCTTTTATTAAGTTACAATTAATATAGAATGTAACTTTATCTTGTGTCTTATATTAAGTTACAAATAAGCCAGTAATGTAACTTTACCTCGGGTCTTTTATTAAGTTACAATTAATCAAGTAAGGTAACTTTATATAAGTTCTTTTATTACGGTACAATTAAAGCAGTAATGTAACATTATGTTGGTTTTTAAGTTACAATTAAACCAGTAATATAACTTTGTCTTGAGTCTTTTATTAAGATAAAATTGATCCAGTAATGTAACGTGATCTTGATTTTTATAGGGCTACAATTAAAACAGTTACATAATTTTATATTTGTTCTTTTATGAAAGTACAATTAAACCAATAATGTAACTTTATCTTTGGTTTTTAATTATGTTGCAATGAAACCAGTAATGAAACTTTATCTTGGTTCTTTTATTAAGTTGCAGTTAAACCAGTAATGTAACTTAATTTTGGGTCTTTTATTAAGTTACAATTAAAAAGATAATGTAGTTCTATCTTGGTTTTTTTTTTTATTGAGTTACATTTAAACAATTAATGTAACTTTATCTTTGGTCTTTTATTAAGTTATACTAAACCAGCAATGTAAGTTTGTCTTGGGTCTTTTGTTAAGTTACAACGATACAACTAATGTCACTTTATGTTTATTGTTTTATTAAGTTGCAGTTAAATCACTAATGTATCTTTATCTTGGGTCTCTTATTTAGTTACAATTAAACCAGTCATGTAACCTTACATTGATGCTTTTATTAAGGTAAATTAAACCAGTTATGTAATTTTATGTTGAGGCTTTAATTAAATTACAATTAAACGAATAATGTAACTTTATCTTGGTTCTTTTAATACGGTACCATTAAACAGTAATATAACTTTATCTTGTGTCTTTTATTAAGTTGCGTTTACACCAGTAATGTAACTTCATCTTCTTTCTTTATTAAGTTACAAATAAACCAGAAATGTAATTTTATCTTGATTCTTTTATTAAGTTACAATTAAACCAGTAATATAAGTTTATGTTAGGTATTTTATTTAGTTTCAATTAAACCTGTAGTGTAATTTTATGTTGGGTTTTTTATTATGTTACAATTAAACCTGTAATGTAACCTTATCTTGGGTTTTTATTAAGATAAAATTAAACCAGTAATATAACTTTATCTTGGATCTTTTATTATTTCACGATTAAACTAATATTGTAACTTTATGTTTGTTTTTTATTAAGTTACAATTAAACGAATAATGTATATTTATTTTGGGTCTTTTATTAAGTCACAATTAAACCAGTAATATATCTTTATCTTTGGTCTATTGTTAATGTACAATGGAACCTGTAATGTAACTTTATCTTGGGTTTTTATTTAGGTACAATTGAACAGTAATGTTTCTTTATTTTGGTGATTTAGGCGTTTTGTTCTTGTATTTACCGCTTTAGTTTTGAAATATTAAAAGAAAACCAAATTTCATTTGTTGGTCATGGTCCAAAATCTTTTCAACACTTTATCTTCAACTTTTGCTCTTCGATATTCTGGAAGAGACCTTGACAAAAACAGTTCCGTAAGAGAGAGATAGAAAAAGGAAAGAGGTCATCATGAAGAGAAACGTGTAGAATGATCCGTACAAAGATAACATTTTTTGGCACACTGTAGATATAAATATCTGATCGTGACTATGTCAACTGTCGGATGTCTAAAACTGCTCTTCTCGTATTGAACGAAAATCGAAGATATTTTTCTTATCGAGTGATGTGATTTTGTGTATCTTTGAAACACTCTTGAAGTCTGCGTTACCTAATTGAATCCAATCTATATTTTTTTTTCTTCAATGCTTCGCGAAATATAAAAGTTTAACTTTGAATTACAAGTTCGTGCCTTAAGTTTGGGTAACATTCTGAACGTTTCTCTTTGTGGGGAACCTATAAGATCGTTCCTCAAAACAAGCTAACCCAGTTTTTTCTTCTGTTCGTAAGCCTACGAGAATTCGCAGTGAAAAATTATACATCTTTAATACGCATGTCAATGAAAGAGACAGAGCACCAATAGAAGAATGGGTTCTGTTCGACTCTTGTAATTTAAACAAATTAAACTTTGGCAAGTGTGGAAGTACGAAAACTCAGGTGTATCTGTATTTATATTTGCTATTGTTAAACAGCGAGCAGGTAGAAGTGACTTAGAATGGATCGTCTGATCAATCGGATGAAATATTCACCGACAGAAATCGTTAATAATGAAATCTGTTGAAGCAGCCATGTGCTAATTTTTATTAAGAAACCACTTGAAATGCACAGTTTTGTTTCCCTTTGCTCCAAACGTACTCACTCAAGAGGTGGAGAATCGAAGGACAATTCTTAGTTATAGGAATAACCTACTCAAAACAACCGACAGTACGTAAAAAAACTGACGCGTTTTCCAAGTATCGCTTTTCGAGAAAGCCTACATTTCCGAATATTATGTGATTTTTGATTCCCATGTTTTGTAAAATCCTTTACTGTGTTTCTTCCCCATGTTTTGTAAAATCCTCTACTGTGTTTCTTCCCCATGTTTTCTAAAATCCTCTTAAGTGTTTCTTCCCCATGTTTTGTAAAATCCTCTACTGTGTTTCTTCCCCATGTTTTGTAAAATCCTCCACTGTGTTTCTTCCCCATGTTCTCTAAAATCCTGTACTGTGTTTCTTCCCCATGTTCTGTAAAATCCTCCACTGTGTTTCTTCCCCATGTTTTGTAAAATCCTCTACTGTGTTTCTTCCCATGTTCTGTAAGATCCTCTACTGTGTTTCTTCCCCATGTTTTGTAAAATCCTCCACTGTGTTTCTTCCCCATGTTTTGTAAAATCCTCCACTGTGTTTCTTCCCCATGTTTTGTAAAATCCTGTACTGTGTTTCTTCCCCATGTTCTGTAAAATCCTCCACTGTGTTTCTTCCCCATGTTCTGTAAAATCCTCTACTGTGTTTCTTCTTCCCCATGTTTTGTAAAATCCTCTACTGTGTTTCTTCCCCATGTTTTGTAAAATCCTCCACTGTGTTTCTTCCCCATGTTCTGTAAAATCCTGTACTGTGTTTCTTCCCCATGTTCTGTAAAATCCTCCACTGTGTTTCTTCCCCATGTTCTGTAAAATCCTCTACTGTGTTTCTTCCCCATGTTTTGTAAAATCCTCTACTGTGTTTCTTCCCATCTTCTGTAAGATCCTCTACTGTGTTTCTTCCCCATGTTTTGTAAAATCCTCCACTGTGTTTCTTCCCCATGTTCTGTAAAATCCTGTACTGTGTTTCTTCCCCATGTTCTGTAAAATCCTCCACTGTGTTTCTTCCTCATGTTTTGTAAAATCCTCTACTGTGTTTCTTCCCATGTTCTATAAGATCCTCTACTGTGTTTCTTCCCGATGTTCTGTAAAATCCTCTACTGTGTTTCTTCCCCATGTTTTGTAAAATCCTCTGCTGTGTTTCTTCCCCATGTTTTGTAAAATCCTCTACTGTGTTTCTTCCCCATGTTCTGTAAAATCCTCCACTGTGTTTCTTCCCCATGTTCTCTAAAATCCTCTACTGTGTTTCTTCCCATGTTCTGTAAGATCCTCTACTGTGTTTCTTCCCGATATTCTGTAAAATCCTCTACTGTGTTTCTTCCCGATGTTCTGTAAAATCCTCTACTGTGTTTCTTCCCCATGTTCTGTAAAATCCTCTACTGTGTTTCTTCCCCATGTTCTGTAAAATCCTCCACTGTGTTTCTTCCCCATGTTCTGTAAAATCCTCTACTGTGTTTCTTCCCCATGTTTTGTAAAATCCTCTACTGTGTTTCTTCCCCATGTTTTGTAAAATCCTCTACTGTGTTTCTTCCCATGTTCTGTAAGATCCTCTTCTGTGTTTCTTTCCGATGTTCTGTAAAATCCTCTACTGTGTTTCTTCCCCATGTTTTGTAAAATCCTCTACCGTGTTTCTTCCCCATGTTTTGTAAAATCCTCTACTATGTTTCTTCCCCATTATCTGTAAAATCCTCTACTGTGTTTCTTCCCCATGTTTTGTAAAATCCGCTACTGTGTTTCTTCCCCATGTTTTGTAAAATCCTCTACTGTGTTTCTTCCCATGTTCTGTAAGATCCTCTACTGTGTTTCTTCCCGATGTTCTGTAAAATCCTCTATTGTGTTTCTTCCCTATGTTTTGTAAAATCCTGTACTGTGTTTCTTCCCCATGTTTTGTAAAATCCTCTACTGTGTTTCTTCCCATGTTCTGTAAGATCCTCTACTGTGTTTCTTCCCGATGTTCTGTAAAATCCTCTACTGTGTTTCTTCCCCATGTTTTGTAAAATCCTCTGCTGTGTTTCTTCCCCATGTTTTGTAAAATCCTCTACTGTGTTTCTTCCCCATGTTCTGTAAAATCCTCCACTGTGTTTCTTCCCCATGTTCTGTAAAATCCTCTACTGTGTTTCTTCCCATGTTCTGTAAGATCCTCTACTGTGTTTCTTCCCGATATTCTGTAAAATCCTCTACTGTGTTTCTTCCCCATGTTCTGTAAAATCCTCTACTGTGTTTCTTCCCCATGTTCTGTAAAATCCTCTACTGTGTTTCTTCCCCATGTTCTGTAAAATCCTCCACTGTGTTTCTTCCCCATGTTCTGTAAAATCCTCTACTGTGTTTCTTCCCCATGTTTTGTAAAATCCTCTACTGTGTTTCTTCCCCATGTTTTGTAAAATCCTCTACTGTGTTTCTTCCCATGTTCTGTAAGATCCTCTACTGTGTTTCTTTCCGATGTTCTGTAAAATCCTCTACTGTGTTTCTTCCCCATGTTTTGTAAAATCCTCTGCTGTGTTTCTTCCCCATGTTTTGTAAAATCCTCTACTATGTTTCTTCCCCATTATCTGTAAAATCCTCTACTGTGTTTCTTCCCCATGTTTTGTAAAATCCGCTACTGTGTTTCTTCCCCATGTTTTGTAAAATCCGCTACTGTGTTTCTTCCCATGTTCTGTAAGATCCTCTACCGTGTTTCTTCCCCATGTTTTGTAAAATCCTCTACTGTGTTTCTTCCCATGTTCTGTAAGATCCTCTACTGTGTTTCTTCCCGATGTTCTGTAAAATCCTCTATTGTGTTTCTTCCCTATGTTTTGTAAAATCCTGTACTGTGTTTCTTCCCCATGTTCTGTAAAATCCTGTACTGTGTTTCTTCCCCATGTTTTGTAAAATCCTCTACTGTGTTTCTTCCCCATGTTTTGTAAAATCCTCTACTGTGTTTCTTCCCATGTTCTGTAAAATCCTCCACTGTGTTTCTTCCCCATGTTCTGTAAAATTCTCCACTGTGTTTCTTCCCCATGTTTTGTAAAATCCTCCACTGTGTTTCTTCCCCATGTTCTGTAAAATCCTCCACTGTGTTTCTTCCCCATGTTCTGTAAAATCCTCTACTGTGTTTCTTTTCCATATTTTGTAAAATCCTATATTGTGTTTCTTCCCCATTTTTGTAAAATTTTCTGCTGTGTTTCTTCCCCATGTTTTGTAAAATCCTCCACTGTGTTTCTTCCCCATGTTCTGTAAAATCCTCTACTGTGTTTCCTGCAGAGATTAGGGCTTCCAGTTATAGTGTAGGCGTTTATTTTTTGAAGCAGTTTTTTTCATTCTTTAAAGGTGTATTTAGAGGAAAATTATCGGTTGGCGACTTGCCACGTGCCACTGTGTAAATAGTTGTTCACGTACCACGCGCCAGTGGCTAATGCGAATAATATTCAAAGACTGTCTAATAATGCAGTGTCCCGCGATGTAAGTCGGTATGAGTGGAAGTCACTTTGAGTTTAGAGGTACTATTTCTAAAGTCGTAGAAACAAAGAACTTTTGATGACGACAACTTTTTGCACATTTGCCAGAAAATGTGTTACAGTATCGAACACTAACTGAGCGGCATCTTCTCTCGAGTTTGATTGGGAGATAGCAAACGAACGTTATATACTCTCGAGTTTCACTGGGGGTTGAGTAACCGAAAACCATATTCTCTCGAATTTCACTGGAGGTAAAATAAACGAAGGTTAAAGATAGTCGAGTTCACCGGGGGTAGAATAAACGAACGTTATCTACTCTCGATTTTCATTAGGGATCGAGTAACCGGAAGTTATAAATTCTAGTATTTCATTGGGGGAAGAATAACTTTGAACCGAAGCACTATAAGTCTTTATAAGGTCTTAAAATTTGACTAAAAACTGAAGAAATCGAAAGAATACATGACAGATAATAAAGAGCGGAGAAAAAGAATAAAAAATTTCAGTGATGCCGAGAAAACCCACTTGTAGAGAAATATGTATGTAAAAACGGCTCGTTTGGGTTGGGAAAATATTTTATGTAGAGTTTGTCAACCCTAACGAGCCATTTTTGTATATAAATCAAAAAATTTGTTTTACTTCAGACAGTTGCTTCACTTTAGTGTATTTATTGTGTTACTTCAGACAGTTGTTTCACTTTACTGTATTTATTGTGTTACTTCAGACAGTTGTTTCACTTTACTGTATTTATTGTGTTACTTCAGACAGTTGTTTCACTTTACTGTATTTATTGTTTTACTTCAGACAGTTGTTTCACTTTACTGTATTTATTGTGTTACTTCAGACAGTTGTTTCACTTTACTGTATTTATTGTTTTACTTCAGACAGTTGTTTCACTTTTCTGTATTTATTGTGTTACTTCAGACAGTTGTTTCACTTTACTGTATTTATTGTGTTACTTCAGACAGTTGTTTCACTTTACTGTATTTATTGTGTTACTTCAGACAGTTGTTTCACTTTACTGTATTTATTGTGTTACTTCAGACAGTTGCTTCACTTTACTGTATTTATTGTTTTACTTCAGACAGTTGTTTCACTTTACTGTATTTATTGTGTTACTTCAGACAGTTGCTTCACTTTACTGTATTTATTGTTTTACTTCAGACAGTTGTTTCACTTTACTGTATTTATTGTTTTACTTCAGACAGTTGCTTCACTTTACTGTATTTATTGTTTTACTTCAGACAGTTGCTTCACTTTACTGTATTTATTGTTTTACTTCAGACAGTTGCTTCACTTTACTGTATTTATGAGGTTTCATCTTCAGTTTGAGGCCCGGCATGGCCAGTTGGGATACGACGATCGACTCGTAATCTGAGGGTCGCGGGTTCGAATCCACGTCGCACCAAACATGCTCGCCTTCTTAGCTGCGGGAGCATTATAAAGTTACGATCAATTCCACTATTCGTTGGTAAAATAGTAGCCCAAGAGTTGGTGGTGGGTGGTGATGACTAGCTGCCTTCCTTCTAGCCTCACACTGCTAAATTAGGGACGGCTAGCGCATAGAGCCCTCAAATAGCTTTGCGCGAAATTAAAAACAAACAAACAAACCTACAGTTTGAGATAAAGTAAAATTTTTGATACGTTTTACGCGATTGGACATTTTGGAGAACTTTTACGTATTTCTATGTCTTACATGAATCGCAGGCACTTAAACTGCGATCAGTTAAAGTAGAACGTAACTCGTAGACAGATGTAACCGCAAGATGAGTATTATTATATCATGATCATGAAGACCAGCTTTTAGAATGACGGCTTGTGAGAAAGAACCGGAAACACTAGTGTCGCATGCGATCTGAGCTGAGTTATGCGAAGTGAGATCTGGGAACGAGGGTGACTGGACGTAGGGAAGAACAGTGGTTTTTATGAACCGAAGTTTTCTCTTATTCACTGCTGATGTGGCAAGCTTCCAAGAATAGACATTTATTTACAACTAATAAGAAAAATAAATTATTTTTAGCTAAATAAAGATCGACAGTATTTGCTCCTCCCTATCACTGGCTTAGCATGAACATATATATCTTAATATTGGGAAGTGATAAAGAGAAAACCAGCTGGCCGTTGTAACTAGGCGCTCACGCTGCAGTCGCTCGGGATGGTTGCGGACGAACATTAAAATTTATATTGGAACAAACAGAAAATGTTCAAATAGATTCGAAAGTTTTTGAAATGATTATGCATGGTTCAAAAATGTTTAACAAAAGTCAAGGTTACCAACTTTCACTTACTAACGATTCTAAAAATAAAGTAAATATATTTAAAGATATCAAAAAAAATATCGGATATCATTTCAAAATACATCCATTAAAGTACTATAGTACATCATTAACTGTAACATCCATTAAAGTACTATAGTACATCATTAACTGTAACATCCATTAAAGTACTATAGTACATCATTAACTGTAACATCTATTAAAGTACTATAGTACATCATTAACTGTAACATCTATTAAAGTACTATAGTACATCATTAACTGTAACATCCATTAAAGTACTATAGTACATCATTAACTGTAACATCTATTAAAGTACTATAGTACATCATTAACTGTAACATCTATTAAAGTACTATAGTACATCATTAACTGTAACATCTATTAAAGTACTATAGTACATCATTAACTGTAACATCCATTAAAGTACTATAGTACATCATTAACTGTAACATCTATTAAAGTACTATAGTACATCATTAACTGTAACATCTATTAAAGTAGTTCTGTACACCATTAACTGTAACATCTAGTAAAACAGTTCTGTGCACTGTAGCATTTATTAAAGTAATGTTTTATATCACTAACTGCAACATCTATTAAAGTAGTTCTGTACATTACTGGCTGTAACATCTATTAAAGTAGTGTTGAACATCACTAACTGTAACATTTATTAATATAGTTCTGTACATCACTGATTGTAGCATCTATTAATGTAGTTCTGTACATCACTAAATGTATCATCTATTAAAATAGTGTTACACATCACTAACTGTAACATATGTTAAAGTTGTACTTTACAAACTGTAACATCTATTAAA
This sequence comes from Tachypleus tridentatus, assembly GCF_004210375.1. Classification (NCBI taxonomy): domain Eukaryota; kingdom Metazoa; phylum Arthropoda; class Merostomata; order Xiphosura; family Limulidae; genus Tachypleus; species Tachypleus tridentatus. The sequence continues at coordinate 20,008,775 of NW_027467777.1, forward strand.
GTAGTTCTGTACATCACGATATGTATCATGTATTAAAATAGTGTTACACATCACTAACTGTAACATATGTTAAAGTTGTACTTTACAAACTGTAACATCTATTAAAGTAGTTCTGTACATCACGATATGTATCATGTATTAAAATAATTCTCTACACCACTATCATCTCTCAAAGTATTGCTCTATATCACTAGCTGTAACATTTATAAGAGTAGTGTTCTAATTTACTAACTGTAACATCAATTAAAGTAGTGTTATACATCACTAATTGTATAATCCATCAAAGAAATGATGTACATCACTAACTTTAACATCTATTAAAGTAGTTCTGTACCTTACTAAAACTCAATGATATCAAATCTTTGATTACAGAACTTTTGAAAGTAACGGGAAGATCATATGAAGTAGATTTTCTTTTCTCTAACCCATATATATGTAAAAACGGCTCGTTTGGGTTGAGAAAATATTTTACGTGGAGGAGCGAACAACGTTTCGACCTTCTTCGGTCATCGTCAGGTTCACAAAGAAAGAGGTTACTGACCGGAAGCTGACCACATGTTTGAAAGGAGGTTGTGTAACTGAGTGTCAGAATGTAGAGGGCGGTATTAGATGTTTGAATATATAATTTTATTTATTTCATCATATTAATATAGGTATAAAGGCGTTCCTTTATATTGTTTTATTTTGGGTTTAAGTTGTTGTATAAGTAAGGCTTCTTTAATTTTGCGTTTGTTCATGTTTGTTTCTTTATTTAGTATTTGAGTGTTTTCTATGGTTATGTTGTGTTTATTTTACTTGCAGTGTTCGAAAACGTGTGAAGGTGACTTTTTATGTTCTTTGAATCTGCTTTCCATTTTCCTACTTGTTTCTCCAATATAGAAGTCGTGGCAGTTATCACATTGTATTTTATAAATAATGTTGGTGTGGTGTTTGTCAGTGTAGTTTTACATAGTATAGACCTCAGTTTTGTGCCTGGTTTTTGAATAAATTTGGTATTAACTGGAATGTCATATTTTGTTACTAATTTTTTCCAAATGTTGGTTATTTGTCTGCTGATGTCAGGAATATATAGTATACAGCAGTATATGGTTTCGTGATTTTTTGATTCGTGATATATTTACTTTAGTTGGTTGATTTTGCTTTCTGTCTAAGTGTGTACATATAATGTTTTCTACGGTTTATGGATGAAACGTATTGATGTTGATAAAGTATTGTTTTAATTTGTCTAATTCATTGTTAATTTTATCTGGTGATTACTAGAATTAACAGATCCGACCAACAATTAAACACAGACGAGATACATCTACTTAACAAAGGACTCAACTTCACAATAGCACCAAGGTACATTCCAACCATAGAAATAAAACATGTTTAGAAGATCTAGCCAGGAGACTTGTGATACTTTCTACAGAAAACAAAGACAAGGAAACAACCAACAGAAAGAAGACAACTTAGATAATTTTATTGACATCCAACAGCCAAACTTCCCAGGTAAAATTAAAACGTTATATTTTCAAGAAACATCTAAAAACAACATCTTAAACGATTTTTTCAAAGAATTTTCTCACAAAACCGTCAACATAATTTCCCAAAACAGAAAGCTAAAAAACAATCTTACAAAAAGAGACATTAATTCCATTAAAAACCTAAAACAAGACAAAAACATTAAAATTCTAAAAGCAGATAAAGGAAACTCTATAGTCATAATGAACACGAATGAATACATCCAAAAAATGAAGAACATCCTATCAGACACGAACAAATTTAAACCAATACACACAAATTTAACAAAGACACACGAAATGCAACTAAACAAATTACTACTGAAAATGAAAAAAGCCAACATAATTTCACAAACACTTTATTCCTACCTACGTAAAACCGATTCACGCACATCACAAATATACGGCATCCCTAAACCTCGTAAACCAGATTGTCCATTACGACCAATAATGTCCACATATGAATCGTTTAATTAAAATCTTGGTAAATACATAGCATGGGCATTCTCCAAATATGTAACATCAGCCAGCTCATTCATCAAAGACTCTTTTAATTTCAAGTCTAATCTAAATCAACTTAATCATAAAGCCTTAATGGCCAGTTTCGATGTTATATCCCTCTTTACAGAAGTCCCAACCACTGAAGCCTGCAAGATAGCCTTAGAACTCTATATCCGAGACCCTAACCCAACTACAGACATTCCAAGTAACCAATTAGCAACCCTCATAGAATTCACCACGATAAAGACAAACTTCTTGTTCAACAACAAAAAACTATATACAAACAAATGGCCTAAGCATGGGCAACCCAGTATCGCCAGTTCTAGCCAATATTTTTATGACACAAGTTGAAACACAAGCAATTAACACAGCATTACATCCACCACTATACTGGTACAGATATGTAGATGACACGGTTGCGGGATTCAAATCTACAGAACACATACTTAATTTTTTCAATCACATTAACTCTATACATCCCAACATCAACTTCACATGTGAACAGGAAGAAAACAATCAAATATCATTTCTTAACCTCAAAATTACAAGAACTGATACACAATTCAAACAGAAATCCACCGAAAAATCACCCATACTGGACTATACATTCCTTGGGACTCAGCACATGAAACAAAAAAAAAACTCAACATACTAAGAAACCAAATAAACACAGCCATAAAACTATGTTTGCCAGATAAAATTAACGATGAATTAGACAAAATAAAACAATAATTCATCAACATCAATAAGTTTCCTCCACAAACCGTAGAAAACATTATACACACACACCTAGACAAAAGCAAAATCAACCAACAAAGTAAATATATCTCACGAATCAAAAAACCACGAAACCATATACTGCTGTATACCATATATTCCTGACATCAGCAAACAAATAACCAACATTTGGCAAAAACTAGTAACAAAATATGACATTCCAGTTAATACCAAATTTATTCAAAACCCAGGCACAAAACTGAAGTCTATACTATGTAAAAACTGCACTGACAAACACCATACCAACATTATTTATAAAATACAATGTGATAACTGCCACGACTTCTATATTGGAGAAGCAATTAGAAAAATGGAAACCAGATTCAAAGAACATAAAAAGTCACCTTCACACGTTTTCGAACACTGCAAGTCAAATAAACACAACATAACCATAGAAAACACTCAAATACTAAATAAAGAAACAAACATAAACAAACGCAAAATTAAAGAAGCCTTACTTATACAACAACTTAAACCCAAAATAAACCAATATAAAGGAACGTCTTTATACCTATATTAATATAATAAAATAAATAAAATTATATATTCAAACATCTAACACCGCCCTCTATATTCCGACACTCGGTTACACAACCCCTTTCAAACATGTGGTCAGCTTCCGGTCAGTTACCTCTTTCTTTCTTTGTGAACCTGACGATGACCGAAGAAGGTCGAAACGTTGTTCGCTCTTCTACGTAAAATATTTTCTCAACCCAAACGAGCCGTTTTTACATAAATATTTCTCTACAAGTGGGTTTTCTCGACATCACTGATTTCTCTAACCCAGTTTCGCAAAACTTTTTCTTTGTTTTTGTATTTGGAAAAAAAACATTAATTAATAATTTTGTTAAAAATAGTTATTCATGAATCAGAGAATATGGTGGTTATATAAGGTTGAATGTTTCGAAATATCTACCATTTGTTATTGAACTAAACGACAAATTTTTTTACATATAATTAATTTTAAGCTGCTTACACTGACTATTTTATTATGACGTTTCTTACAGCACGTGTTTTACTGTTATATCGCTGACACCAGTTGTTGTGTTCTTACTTTCCTTAAACCACGTTTTACAGAGGTCTGCTTGTTGTTAGAGAACTTGGTTATTAAAATACATCAATATTCACGTTCATAAAAACAAAACAGTAAAACGATATGAAAACATCCAGCTTAAAATACAAGTGAAATCTATTTGTGGAGCATCAGGTTCCAATTCTCTAACATTCGATAAATGAGAAAGTGTCTTATAACATGCTGCCAATGTGACATTCTGCACATGAACATGTAACGTGAATATCGCTGCTATTAGAAATCGATGGTGGAGTAAGTTTCTACGATATAAACACATCTGTACAGCAGTCCAAACTAGTCATACATTCTCCTGACAGAAAGGGGCGGAGATTCCTCTCTGAACTTAATGGAATTCTGTGTGAATTAAGTAAGCTAAACAAGGTTCATTGTCAGAAACTTGTTAGAAATAATCGTAGAAGTTAATTGTTTTTCAGTTTTCTCTTCATAATCTGTTTACTATTTTCTACACAGGTATTCCACCCCCTGTTGTGACTACCACAGAAACTGAGGTTCAACAGACAGATAAAAAGTTCGAAGGTAATCAACACTTTTTTTCCAACATATTTCTTCGTCCTTTCTTTGTTTTCAAGTAGGATCAACGACTGATCTAATTTGTCTGTTCTTCCCAGTTGTGAGCTTTTCTGTGTCCGTATTTCGTGTTAATGTTAAATACACAGGAGGGTCAGGTGCATTAGACCTCTTCCTCCATCCCGAACGTTGATGGCGTCTATTGTTCAGGGTTTGTTAAGTGTTATAGCTGTGGGCCAAAGTATGACACCGTACTCAAACCCGTTTCAGGGCACTGTCCATGCATGGACATTGACCCAAGGACGTTGTTCTTGTTTTGAATTTCGCGCCAAAGCTACACGAGGGAGATCTGCACTAGCCGTCTTTGGTCATCACCACCCACCGTCACCTGTTGAACTACTCTTTTATCAACGAATAGTTGAGTTGACCGACACATTATAACGCCCCACGGCTGAAAGGGTGAGCGTGTTTGTGTGACGAGGATTTGAACCCGACACCCTCAGATTACGAATCGAGCGCCTTAACCACCTGGCCATGCCCGAAGGAAAGCTACAATGTTGTCAACAATAGAGTTGGTTTAATTCATATTTGAACAAACAAAACACCAGTTATCGGATCTTAAAAATGACACGGATATTGTCTTTAGTTCATTTAACAAACAACTAAGAGTAGTGGTTGTACACAAAGAGTTTTTAATACTTGCGCTAAACTAGTAAAACAAATCTCCACAAAGTTATCCGACGAGATTAGTAAAACTTTGGTATTGTAAATTACTGTGGCAACTGGTCGTGTCAATTGTTAATTGATATGGAGTTGGTATACCTAAAGGTACTGAAAGGTTACTTCAAAATTCTGCCATTTATACAGTGACAGTAATCTGGGGTTTCAGTCACCCAAGATAAAAGGTTTCAACTTTCTAATCAATATAATGGCTCATTAACATATTGAAAATCACATGCTAATTTATTCAGGTCAATAGAATTGTTGCTGTCTCCAACAATCCGACTTGATAATAATTATTACATCACAATTCCAACGCTTATCAAACCGAATGAAATTAATAGATATATAATTACCTCAGTGAAATGGGTGATTACCTTGTAGCTCGTGCTAGTTCGCTTATCGATTTTCTTAAGAGAGTTATTTTCCACTGATATTATTATGCATTATGACGGATATGTTTTATTATTTTAAATCAAATTATTAAGAACTAGATTCCTTGAAACTAACGGAAATACAAAACGTATGTAGGAAGAGATTTATACTTTAATCAAATACACATATATGATCATATAAGTTTTATAAACAGATACGATATTACTTGTTTATGCTGAAGACATGGATCGAATTATTGACACTGAAGAATTATTCTACTTTATAACTTTAAACTGAATACTGTAATGTACATTGTTAAGATACGTGCACAAAGAATCAGTAAAATACATGTATAGCACATGGTGAGTTTCAAAACTTAATTAGAAACTACGTGTCATAATACATTGTTATATCTTCTCCCATTGTTAGTTCCAAACTTAATTACAAACCACATATCAAGGTACATTGTTATATCTTCTCCTTTTGTTAGTTCCAAACTTAATTACAAATTACGTGTCAATGTACTTTGTTATATCTTCTCCCATTGTTAGTTCCAAACTTAATTACAAACCACATGTCAAGGTACATTGTTATATCTTCTCCCATTGTTAGTTCCAAACTTAATTACAAACCACATGTCAAGGTACATTGTTATATCTTCTCCCATTGTTAGTTCCAAACTTAATTACAAATCACATGTCAAGGTACCTTGTTATATCTTCTCCCATTGTTACTTCTAAACTTAATTACAAACTACATGTCAAGGTACATTGTTATATCTTCTCCCATTGTTACTTCCAAACTTAATTACAAACCACATGTCAAGGTACATTGTTATATCTTCTCCCATTGTTAGCTCCAAACTTAACTACAAACCACATACAGTGGAGCGCCGTTAAGCCGCGGTATTTGGGGGTGAACCTGCTTAACCGTGGCTTAAGTGGTCCGCGGCTAAAATCTTTGTGACTGAAAAGCCGAAGTCGCCAACAGCTCCGCCGAGGCGTCTCATCCGGGCCATTGCGTGATCATTATATCGGATTATCAAATTAAAAATAATACTTTAATTATTGATCACTTTTTTTCACGGATTTACCGCGGATTAACTTTAATGTATGGAGAGGTGTGATTCGGTAACAATGGCGGCCTCCATAAAGCTGGCATAGAGAGCGGATAAGGTAGATTAACGGTCGATTTCTATTGTAATATATTTTAGTTATTTCCCAAATTAAAGCAAATCCTTTTTAAATATCCCCTGAAGTTATAAAGCCAGGATTAAATTCGTAAGCCGCGTTTTACACGTTCTTAAATTAGCGGTGAGCCGCGATAATCCTCGCTCACAAGACTTGCTGCAGCGACTTAAGCGATTTCGCAGTTTACTGGTCCATGACTTAATGGCGCCCCACTGTATGAAGGTATATTGTTACATCTTCTCCCATTGTTAGCTCCAAATTTAATTACAAACCACATATCAAGGTACATTGTTATATCTTCTCCCGTTGTTAGCTACAAACTTAATTACAAACCACATGTCAAGGTACATTGTTATATCTTCTCCCATTGTTAGTTCCAAACTTAATTACAAACCACATGTCAAGGTACCTTGTTATATCTTCTCCCATTGTTACTTCTAAACTTAATTACAAACCACATATCAAGGTACATTGTTATATCTTCTCCCATTGTTAGCTCCAAACTTAATTACAAACCACATATCAAGGTACATTGTTATATCTTCTCCCATTGTTAGCTCTAAACTTAATTACAAACCACATGTCAAGGTACATTGTTATATCTTCTCCCATTGTTAGTTCCAAACTTAATTACAAACCACATGTCAAGGTACCTTGTTATATCTTCTCCCATTGTTACTTCTAAACTTAATTACAAACCACATGTCAAGGTACATTGTTATATCTTCTCCCATTGTTAGTTCCAAACTTAATTACAAACCACATGTCAAGGTACCTTGTTATATCTTCTCCCATTGTTACTTCTAAACTTAATTACAAACCACATATCAAGGTACATTGTTATATCTTCTCCCATTGTTAGCTCCAAACTTAATTACAAAACCACATATCAAGGTACATTGTTATATCTTCTCCCATTGTTAGCTCCAAACTTAATTACAAACCACATGTCAAGGTACATTGTTATATCTTCTCCCATTGTTAGTTCCAAACTTAATTACAAACCACATGTCAAGGTACCTTGTTATATCTTCTCCCATTGTTACTTCTAAACTTAATTACAAACCACATATCAAGGTACATTGTTATATCTTCTCCCATTGTTAGCTCCAAACTTAATTACAAACCACATATCAAGGTACATTGTTATATCTTCTCCCATTGTTAGCTCCAAACTTAATTACAAACCACATGTCAAGGTACCTTGTTATATCTTCTCCCATTGTTACTTCTAAACTTAATTACAAACCACATATCAAGGTACATTGTTATATCTTCTCCCATTGTTAGCTCCAAACTTAATTACAAACCACATATCAAGGTACATTGTTATATCTTCTCCCATTGTTAGCTCCAAACTTAATTACAAACCACATATCAAGGTACATTGTTATATCTTCTCCCATTGTTACTTTCAAAAATTAATTACAAATTACGTGTCAAGGTACATTGTTATGTCTTCTCCCATTGTTAGTTGAAAACATAATTACAAGGTACATGACACACCGCTGTTTCTTGCTTAGAATAAAATTAATGTACGAAGGCGACAGTTTTCTAGTGAATTCAACCTTCTCACCACAAGGATATTTAAAGGCTCTGCGTTTGGCGACCTGACATGTATGTAATAGCGTAAATATTCATTTTATTCTCCGGCGTCCTGAGATATGCGAGAGTAAACGAAAATATAGTGGCGTAACTTTTGTGCACGTGACCTGTGTCGCTTTCCCAATTGTCCTTCTTGGTCATTCGTAACGACGAGAAACCCACTTGAAGTAAAAAAATATTCAGGACAGTTGATACGGATATTAACATTTTACCAAAATAAAGAGAGAATATTTCGACCTTCTTACGTCATCTTCAGATTAACCTGTTAACTTTGTTAACTCTTTGTTAACCTGAGATGATCTCAGAAGGTCGAAATGTTATTCTCTACTTTATTTAAGGAAAATTGTTAACACCCATGTCAGCCGTCAGAGATACACTTCTTTAATTATGTTATCACTTAGGGCTTGTGTCACTAACGTTTTACGTTTCTCAGAGTATCACAAAACGCCCTAACTTGCTTGACAGAACAAGGTTCGAGGTCTCCTTCCGTGTTCCAAGCTGGTATGTATTTATTTGTTTTCTAATACCATTAAGCGGCCCGGCATGGCCAGGTGGTTAAGGCACTTAACTAGTGATCTGATGGTCGTGGGTTCGAATCTCCATCGTACCAAATATGCGCGCGCTTTTAGCCGTGTAGGATTTATGTGACGGTCAATATCATTATTCGTTGGTAAAAAAGTAGTAGAAAAGTTGGTGGTGATAACTACCTACCTTCCCTTTAGTCTTACACTGCTAAATTAGGGACGACTAGCGCAGATAAGCCTCGTGTATCCTTGGTGGAAATTCAAACCCAACCGAACAATTAAGCACAAGGAATATCCCATATTCTCATCCCTCCCTTGATATATCTTCATATCTCATTGTACGAGCGCCCCAGTGGCTCAACAGTATGTATGCGGACTTACAACCCTAAAAAGCGGGTTTCGATAGCCGTGGTGGGCAGAGCACAAATAGTCCATTGTGTAGCTTTGTGCTTAATTTTAAACAACAACAATTGTACGAATACTGTGATTCAGAAATAGTTTTTTTTTTATAAATATTCTTGTCAAAACAGATCAGTTGTCACACTACCCTACAGAACGACAAACAACTATAAAAAGTAGTTCTTATACATCCCTCCTCACCACAAAAATCGACTGTGACTCACGTGATTTACATGTTAAGAATCGTTTTAACATAACGTATTTAACCTTTGTATTTTTACATTGATTATTAGTGTTAGTGTGAACCAATTTTTTGTGCTGAATCTTAATTATTAATATTTTGATTATTACGTTTTTTTTTGTAGTTTCTAATTATCAGTATACCTGTGTAAAATATGTTTGAGTTTCATTGCTAAATAACCTCTATTTATCTCTGTATGTTAATAATGTGTTTTCCAGTATCCAGTTATCATCATACGTACGTAGTTATAACTTCCTGTCAGCACTAAAACAAGTAACATATTTACATATACAAAATACAGCCACGTATCAAGAATCATTAGTAGTAATAGCAGGAAGACATTTCTAATTTTTATATATAAATCTTAGAAAGGATAAAAAAACAAGATATTTTAAATTTATCCAAAACAACAGGGTGCTGAAACTGAGACAGAAATAAACAAAGAGCTTGGCAAAAAAACTGTTGTAATATGTTACAAAGATCTGGTACAATAAATTGTTTTAATATTTAACATTGTTCTGTTCTAGGTTATTAAGTAATGAGTTGTACTGTTCTAGGTTATTAAGTAATGAATTGTTCTGTTCTAGGTTATTAAGTAATGAATTGTTCTGTTCTAGGTTATTAAGCAATGAATTGTACTGTTCTAGGTTATTAAGTAATGAATTGTTCTGTTCTAGGTTATTAAGCAATGAATTGTTCTGTTCTAGGTTATAAAGTAATGAATTGTTCTGTTCTAGGTTATTAAGTAATGAGTTGTTCTGTTCTAGGTTATTAAGTAATGAATTGTTCTGTTCTAGGTAATTAAGCAATGAGTTGTTCTGTTCTAGGTTATTAAGCAATGAATTGTTCTGTTCTAGGTAATTAAGTAATGAGTTGTTCTGTTCTAGGTAATTAAGTAATGAATTGTTCTGTTCTAGGTTATTAAGCAATGAGTTGTTCTGTTCTAGGTTATTAAGTAATGAGTTGTTCTGTTCTAGGTTATAAAGCAATGAATTGTTCTGTTCTAGGTTATTAAGCAATGAATTGTTCAATTCTAGGTTATTAAGTGATGAATTGTTCTGTTCTAGGTTATTAAGCAATGAGTTGTTCTGTTCTAGGTTATTAAGTAATGAATTGTTCTGTTCTAGGTTATTAAGTAATGAATTGTTCTGTTCTAGGTAATTAAGTAATGAGTTGTTCTGTTCTAGGTTATTAAGCAATGAATTGTTCTGTTCTAGGTTATAAAGGTTAATGAATTGTTCTGTTCTAGGTTATTAAGCAATGAATTGTCCTGTTCTAGATTATTAAGCAATGAGTTGTTCTGTTCTAGGTTAAGCAATGAATTGTTCTGTTCTAGGTTATTAAGTAATGAATTGTTCTGTTCTAGGTTATTAAGCAATGAGTTGTTCTGTTCTAGGTTATTAAGCAACGAGTTGTTCTGTTCTAGGTTATTAAGCAATGAGTTGTTCTATTCTAGGCTGTAAAGTCAATGAATTGTTCTGTTCTAGGTAATTAAGTAATGAATTGTTCTGTTCTAGGTTATTAAGTAAATGAATTGTTCTGTTCTAGGTTATTTAGTAATGAATTTTTCTGTTCTAGGTTATTAAGCAATGAATTGTTCTGTTCTAGGTTATTAAGCAATGCATTGTTCTGTTCTAGGTTATTAAGTAATGAATTGTACTGTTCTTGGTTATTAAGTAATGCATTGTTCTGTTCTAGGTTATTAAGTAATGAATTGTACTGTTCTAGGTTATTAAGCAATGAATTGTTCTGTTCTATTTATTAATTAATGAATTGTTCTGTTCTAGGTTATTAAGTAATGAATTGTTCTGTTCTAGGTTATTAATTAGTGCATTGTTCTGTTCTAGGTGATTAAATAATGCATTGTTCTGTTCTAGGTTATTAAGTAATGAATTGTTCTCTTGTAGGTTATTAAGTAATGAATTGTTCTGTTCTAGGTTATTAAGTAATGAATTGTTCTGTTCTAGGATACCATTTTACTACAAGTGACAGAGTGTTTTTGAATAACCTATTTCCTGATAATCGAAGAAACGGTAAGTCTATTGGTAAAGGTTAAGTGGAAAGTAAACAAATTTACATATATATTAATCATTCTTCAGGGTGACGTTTCTTTAGCGTAACGGTTTAAACTTCCTTCAGAATAAATATTTATACCTTATTCAAGATAAATGCTTAAATAATCTTACATGTTTAAGAATTTTTCGTAGTTAATTATTACATTTGATTTACGAAAGTTGTTTAAACATTTTATCAAAATATAGTGTCGTTCTAGTAACAGCCTTAATGCAGTCATTATTTAACTGATGGTAGTCTGAGAGGGAAGCACCAAGTTCACGTCCATGTACGTTTGTCTTAACATTACCTTTAGATAAATATTGCTGTCATGAAAATACCGATGTCGTTATGGGATTAACGGTGACTCTGAACTTATCTAATGAAATTATTTCAGTTATCCTAATTAAATATTGTTGTTAACAGAATGAAATCTTAAAGTAAAATAGAAACTAGATTGAAAGAATACACCGGTTGTATTTCTTTACATCTGACGTTAATGTGTCTCAGGTTTCATTGTTTTGTCATTTGCGTTGTTTTTTCTCTCTCTAATTTAGAACATTGGCAAAAAATTGTGAAAAAAATATTTGTATCCATTCATACACAGGGTTCTATCTGTTACTTTAGTGCTAGTTTTAAAAGCATTTAAAATACATTTCTTAATGTTGTTGTCATTTCTATGTCCGTTTATGATAAGTGTATTTGCGTTGACGTGTTTTCTACCAGCGTGTCCCGGCATGGCTAGGTGATTAAGGCACTCGACTCGTAATTCGAGAGTGGCGGGTTCGAATCTCCATCACATCAAACATGCTTGCCCTTTCAGCCGTAAGGGCGTTATAATGTTATGGTCAATCCCATTATTCATTGGTAAAGAGTAGCCCAATAGTTGGCGGTGGGTGGTGATGACTAGCTGCCTTCCTCTAGTCTTACACTGCTAAATTAGGGACTGCTTATGCAGATAGCCCTCGAATAGCTTTGTGTTAAATTCCAAACAAACCAAATCTACCAGTGTTTTTATTAGTATTTTAGATAAACTAATGATATACAATATAAACTACGTATATGTTTCTTTATTTTCTACAAATATGTAAAATTTACAATGAAGTCATTTTATAATTTATTTTAATAAAGTGTGTGCAATTTATTTTTCCCGCACCTAGTTTAAATTGTTTGACGTCATAAACAATCATACGCAAGTTAACAATGAACCGACCACTACATTTATAACGACAAACTTGTAGAAAGACCGAGAAACATAATTTATTTTAATAAAGTGTGTGCAATTTATTTTTCCCGCACCTAGTTTAAATTGTTTGACGTCATAAACAATCAAACGCAAGTTAACAATGAACCGACCACTACATTTATAACGACAAACTTGTAGAAAGACCGAGAAACTGTTTTAACTGACTACACTGAAGGCCAAGAGTGCATAATCCGTTTCAAGGTTTGTATTAAGTAAGTTTTGAATTCAATTATATTTATTATAATTTTATTATATTTTATTATATTATTATATTTATTTATTATATTTTATTATATTATTATATTTATTTATTATATTTTATTATATTTATTTATTATATTTTATTATATTATTATATTTATTATTATTATATTATTTTATTATATTATATTTTATTATATTTATGTTATATTTGTAACGATTCTGGTTTGGTTTGAATTTCGCGCAAAGCTACTCAAGTGATATCTGCGTTAACCGTCCCTAATTTAGCAGTATAAGATAAGAGAGAAGGCAGCTAGCTAGTCATCACCACCCTATTTTACCAACGAATAGTGGGATTCACCGTCGAATTATAACGCCCCCACGGCTGAAAGGGCGAGCATGTTTAGTGTGACGGGGATTCAAACCTGTGACCCTCAGATTATGAGTCGAAAGCCTTATCCACCTGCCCATGTTCTAATATTCGCTGTTCTCTTCCGTTGCCAGAAAAATGATAAACAGTTTTTGTTCCTTGAAAGCAGTTTAGTAGATTATCACACACAGTCGTTACAATCCACTTGAAAATACTAGAGTAAATTATCATATACGTTGAAAATACTGTGTTAGTTTATCTTATATGCTTGAGTACGTTATGTACTGAAAAATATTT
>NW_027467777.1:20322874-20493524 GCF_004210375.1 Tachypleus tridentatus
GTCACAGAACACATGTAACAACCTCACCTTTGTCACAGAACACAATTTAAATAAAATTATTTTTTTCACAACACCACCACAACTATCACAAGGACTGTACGTTAGGGTTCAATTCTTTATTGATATAACTTTTAATGTAGTACTAGGAAACTGGAGTTCTTAAAAAACATATTTTCAATAAAGGGTACAATAAAGGTACCTCGTTTAATAGATAAGAACATTACAGTTTATATCAGAACACTTTTAACAGAAAGTGTAATAGTGTATATTATTGGTGCTTACTGAACAACACGTCCGAGAGACAACAGAAAGTGTAATAGTGTTTAATAGATAAGAACATTACAGTTTATATCAGAACACTTTTAACCTGCATTACTTCCCAGAAGAAAAATCGTTTAATGGATAAGAACATTACAGTTTATATCAGAACACTTTTAACCTGCATTACTTCCCAGAAGAAAAATCGTTTAATGGATAAGAACATTACAGTTTATATCAGAACACTTTTAACCTGCATTACTTCCCAGAAGAAAAATCGTTTAATAGATAAGAACATTACAGTTTATATCAGAACACTTTTAACCTGCATTACTTCCCAGAAGAAAAATCGTTTAATGGATAAGAACATTACAGTTTATATCAGAACACTTTTAACCTGCATTACTTCCCAGAAGAAAAATCGTTTAATAGATAAGAACATTACAGTTTATATCAGAACACTTTTAACCTGCATTACTTCCCAGAAGAAAAATCGTTTATTAGATAAGAACATTACAGTTTATATCAGAACACTTTTAACCTGCATTACTTCCCAGAAGAAAAATTATTTTTCAAGAAAATGTTCGTTTTTTCTAAGTATTTTCAATGACGTATGAATACTGTGTTTAGTAACAACTAGCACTAACAGCCGTGTTTCTGTTAATGTATCTTAATTATTGTAGAGTGTAACCCTATCAACAATGATCTTGAACCCATTATTGTAGTGTGTTATCGTATTAAATAATGTACTGTGTAATTGTTTTAAATACTGTTATATGTAATAGTATTAAGTATTGTAATTTGTTATCGTATTAATTATTGTAGTGTGTTATCGTATTAAATAATATACCGTGTAATTGTTTTAAATGCTGTTATATGTGATAGTATTAAGTATTGTAATGTGTTATCGTATTAATTATTGTAGTGTGTTATCGTATTAAATAATATACCGTTTATTTGTTTTAAATACTGTTATATGTAATAGTATTAAATATTGTGATGTGTTATCATATTAATTATTGTAATGTGTAACCTTATTAAGAATGATCTAGTCGAATTAACATTTTATTGTGATAATAAACATCGTAGCAGATAGTTCCCAAGTAATTATGTAACTGTACTAACAGAGAGATTATATAATAAACAACATATAAAAACGTATATTAAAATCTCAATTATGTTTCTATGAAGAGATATACCTTTCCTGGTTATATTTTAACACGGTAGAGACGGCTAATGTGACAGGTCGAAACGTTTTTGTCGGTTGTTTGTAACACCCATATCAGCCGTCTCTACTATATTTATATTGACTTTAAGTGGTTTCATTGACATCACCTATCATATATCAAGCTCAGATTTTGACTATATTAAAGAGCAGTCTATGCATTTTGAAACGAAAACAATTCAACATTTTAATAGAATTATGAAGACATTAGAATAAGCCATAACCTCAGTGACTCGTTACTAGCACGAGGCTCACATTCAAAGTTCCACACTAGAAAGAATGGAGTTATTTATATATATAAAATGTCGTATGCTGGGACGTTGAAACAAAGGTTTAAATAATAACTTTATAATACTTTAAAATATTTATGTTATTATATTAAAACGTTTGAGAGAAGAGATATTAGGTTTCTAAGACTTTCTGATATTTTACCTTTGTTAACGGTATTAACTGAAAAGTTGACTTATGTTTGTAATCTACCGAACCCTGAAAATAGGTTAAAATGTTGAATAAACTTAGCTTGGCACACTAATAGCCTCCTTCCAAGAGGAACCGAGCACATTAGAGAATAGAGGGCGCTTTTCGTTCATAATCAATTATGCAACAGCTTTTAACTACCAACCACTAACTGCATGGAATATTTCACTTTTCCATTGTTGTGTTTGCTTGATTTTTTGTCGACGACTCTGCTTTTCCTTTGTGAATCAAGTTTTCTGGATATTGGTCAAACAGAAGTAGTTGGACCGTCCACAACTGACCGTCAACACATTCTCGAGTTATTTACTGTAAAAATAAGTTGTTTCTTTATAGCCAATGATGTTATCGAATCTTTGATATTTCGTCCTCAGTTTGAGCTAACTGCAGAAGACAGGAAACAAACGAGATAGACATTTATCGAGGAACGAGTCTTGGTTGAAAACTCACCAGTAACACTAAAACATGTAACAACTTGTAGGTGTGGACTGGCGCCGAAGAATTCACGTTCTCTGTAAGACAAAATGGCGACGGGAAATTCAGCGATTTCTACATCAGACTGAAACGTTAAAACTAACTTATATAAACACCACTAATACAGTCTTAAGAATTCAGTATGAAGATCTTAAATATGTCATCTGGTGCCTATATGGCCCTTTAAACCTCATTTGTAAATGGATTGTGTTACAGTGACAATAATTCAGCATCGCTTGGATAGCTTGATTCCTAACCAGATCAATCCAGAAAAACTGATAAAATGTATGTTAAACTTAAAGACCAGTGGAATATCTGTCATATTTCAAACCCTGGTATTCACTGAAAGACCTCGATGTTAGTGGATAAAGCAGATGTGACGTCACGCGATTACCACGTTTTCCTCTGACTGTGTTCACGGTTTACTAGATTTAGTAAAACTCTGTGTACATCCAAATCTTGTAACATAAGTATCTAGAAAATTAATTCAAAACACGTTTTATTACAGATCTGAAGTTAATAAACAAGCTACTAGTTCAATGTGTTCAATATGTCGGTATACACAGCATGTCTACTTTCTGGTTGTATAAAATATGTCGGTATACACAGCATGTCTACTTTCTGGTTGTATAGAATATGTCGGTATACACTGTATGTCTACTTTCTGGTTGTATAGAATATGTCGGTATACACTGTATGTCTACTTTCTGGTTGTATAGAATATGTCGGTATACACTGTATGTCTACTTTCTGGTTTTATAGAATATGTCGGTACACACAGCATGTCTACTTTCTGATTTTATAGAATATGTCGGTATACACTGTATGTCTGCCTTCTGGTTGTATAGAATATGTCGGTACACAAAGCATGTCTACTTTATGGTTGTATATAATATGTCGGTATACACTGTATGTCTGCCTTCTGGTTGTATAGAATATGTCAGTACACAAAGCATGTCTACTTTCTGGTTGTATATAATATGTCGGTATACACTGTATGTCTGCCTTCTGGTTGTATAGAATATGTCGGTACACAAAGCATGTCTACTTTCTGGTTGTATATAATATGTCGGTATACACTGTATGTCTGCCTTCTGGTTGTACATTATTTATTTAGAGAACATTCTATATTTATGTTACTTGGTTTGTCTGATTGTACATTATTTATTTACAGAACATTCTATATGTATGTTACTTGGTTTGTCGTCAGACTAAACTCTGGTACCAATTACAGCAGTATAAAAAGTAATGGATACTTATATAAACAGTACAAGTGGTTAATACGTGTATATGGTAACAATACGTAAACAGTACAGGTGTTTAATATGTATATATGGTGAAAATTACATAAACAGAAGAGGTGATTAGTACGTGTATATGGTTACAATTACATTAACAGAACAGGTGGTGAGTGCATATATATATATATATATATATGTGTGGTAACAAATATAACAACACAGCAGATGGTGAGTGTATATATAGGGTAACATTTATAACAACACAGCAGGTGGTGAGTGTATATATAGGGTAACAATTATAACAACACCGCAGGTGGTGAATGTATATATATGGTAACGATTATAACAACACAGCAGGTGGTGAGTGTATATATATGGTAACGATTATAACAACACAGCAGGTGGTGAGTGTATATATAGGGTAACAATTATAACAACACCGCAGGTGGTGAATGTATATATATGGTAACGATTATAACAACACAGCAGGTGGTGAGTGTATGTACATGGTAACAATTATAACAACACAGCAGGTGGTGAGTGTATATATATATGGTAACCATTATAACAACACCGCAGGTGGTATTAAAATTTAGAATGTTATATGTTGTTCACACTTTCACGGACTTTGTTAATCAGGTTTTGTTTGTGTAAAAAGTTGTAAGAAACAACTATAGTTCCTACTTTCTCTGTTTAATGTCACTCAGTAGCTGTTTAGTTTAGTCTCTCACTTATAAACATTGGCTGTGAGAAACTTCTTTTTATGAGATCAGACATTTCAAAGGTTTCCTAACGTTTATTGGACGTTACACAAGAGTAGTCTTTGTATATTATACTTTAGTATCTTAACATTAACATTGAAAAAAATCGTTAACTTAAATTTTATTGAATAATTATATCAACCCAAGTTGAATTAGCTGTTTAGGAACAATTAAACACTTTTTACCTCACAGCTTCTGTTTACAAACAGCAGTTATATTTCTCAAGTTTAAATTCATTTTTGTTGCTGTTGCAACGTTGTTGCCATTGTTACTCACCTGGTTCAGTATCTTCCTGGTAAGGCCGAATAACGTCATCTGTATCTTTTGAACCGTGGTTTTCCTTTGGAGCTTCAAAAATAAAATACGGCTGTTAGTTACATATACATAAAAATATGCACATAATAACCATAATAAGAAAGAGTGTTTCTTGAAGACGTGAAACGAAAGTGACCAGAAGGAATTTCAATTGACATCTTTGCTGGTTGCTAAAATGGATCCCACGTTTGAATTCTGCCTGGTATCAGTCATCACGTCTTTAAGAAATTGATGTAGAGTTTGTATAGTCAGGAAAGTAAATAAGCTAAACTGAAGACATCGAAATTTAAGATGGTTCCTTTTCTTGCCAATCTTTTAATGTTCTTGACTTCAAACAGCTGTTTATATTCCCTCATCCGTTTAAATAACTTGTGAAAAAAATTCTGTCGGAGTGAAGTAAATATGGATCTCCTACTTTGTTACTTTTGTGTCGATGACAGATTCGAACCCTTGTTAACCTACTGTTTATTAAACAGTTTTCCTGCTGGTATGCTAATAAGTCAGCACTATGTTCCATTATAATCTCTGTTCTTCTGATGTCAATATACGTTTCTTGTGTAATGATCTATACCAGTACGATAACAAAACATTTCTTAGATATTTTGTACTTTTATATCTCAACTACCTCACTGGTTTATTTAATAAGTAGTGTTAAACAAATTTCTAGTTACTTCTTTGTCTCTCTAGAATATCACGTAGATTCCTATCTCTTATATCAGTACTATATCACATGTATCCATTTTATTACTTCGATAGAATATCATGTAGTGTTCTATCTATTATATCAGTACAATATCACGTTGTTTCATATCTATTATATCAGTACAATATCACGTAGTTTCCTGTCTATTATATCAGTACAATATCACGTATGTTAATTTTTATTATTTCGATAGAATATCATGTAGTTTCCTGTCTATTATATCAGTACAATATCACGTTGTTTCATATCTATTATATCAATACAATATCACGTAGTTTCCTGTATATTATATCAGTACAATATCACGTATGTTAATTTATATTACTTCGATAGATTATCATGTAGTGTCCTATCTATTATATCAGTACAATATCACGTAGTTTCATATCTATTATATCAGTATCATATTACGTCGTTTCCTGTCTTTTATATCAGTACAATATCACGTAGTTTCCTGTCTATTATATCAGTACAGTATCACGTATGTTAATTTATATTACTTTGATAGAATATCATGTAGTGTCCTATCTATTATATAAGTACCATATCACGTCGTTTTCTCTCTATTATATCAGTAGAATATCACGTAGTTTCCTATCCATGATATCAATAGAATATCACGTATATCAGTTTTATTATTTTGATAGAAGACCATGTAGTTTCCTATCTATTAATCAGTATCATATTACTTAGTTTTCTACCTATTGTGTCACTAGAATATTACGTAATTTTCTAACTCGTGCTTCAACAGAATACCACGAAGATTCCTTCAGTAGAATACCTCATTGTTACTTAGTTGTCCTGTTTCTATATCATTTAGTTCTGTACATCATGTTATCAACTAATGGTTCAACGCCATACTTATCCGAAGAAAGTTGTTCTTTCTAATTTTATTTTAACAGTTTCAACTCGTGTTTTGTAAGCGTAACCTTTTATGGTGAAAACCATGTTTTTCAAAATAATTATCTTGTTATCATTGTAAGTTGGAGATGACTTCTAGCTATTTGGATATGATTACTTTTTATTAAGGTACTTTTAACTCGAAGCAGTTTGTAAGATTGATTCTGACTCACGATCAACACTGATGTTTTCACGTCTTTCAGCTAACGTCACTGACTTTAAGTTTTACTTAAAACGATCATTTACTGTATTTATTTTCTCGATTGCCTCGCAAGCTGACACCTTATTTCTATTCATAGTCACAGAATTGAAGAAATAAAATAATTATAGAAATATCTTCGAAGCTTCCCACGTTACGTTTAACCCTGAAAAACATTGTAGAGGTACCACTTTTATCTGTTATGGAATTGTCCGAGAGGTCGTTTCTTAATTTTTCAGATATGGCGGGAAGCACTCCTCTTGCGTTACTTGGACCAGGAATTTCTGAAAGAAAAAGCGAGGAAAAAGGTAATAAATCATTAGATTTTCATTCTTTTAGTTTTTCAAACTGTCGGGAGAAATCTTTAAAGTTCTCGCGACTTAAATTCGCGAACAAATAACGTTTTCTTATCTTTCAACTAATCGCGAGTTTTTGACGTCGTTAACTAATAAAATCTATTATTAATTTATTTCTTTCAATCCTGTTTGATTTAATTAGTTTTCTTGTTTATTTAGTCCAAGTCTCGAATTGATTTTTTTATACAGAATAGTGACCATCGCTCTGTATGAATATGTTACAAAAACGTGTGTTTCAAAAGTTCGGCTACAGAATGGAGTCATCTTAATAAAACGGTTAAAACCGGTTCGAATTACTTCTACTGTACTTCAGAATGGAGTCATCTTAGTAAAACGGTTAAAACCGGTTCGAATTACTTCTACTGTACTTCAGAATGGAGTCATCTTAATGAAACGGTTAAAACCGGTTCCGAATTACTTCTACTGTACTTCAGAATTTCTGGGGCTGTTCGGGAAATTGTTTATTTTCTTATAGAACAATGGGATATCTACTTTCTTTTCACCATAGGGAATCGAACCCATGAAATTGGCATTGTTGGGAGATTGTAAACACTCAGCCGATCAACTACTATCGAACCCAAAATGTTAACGTTTTTTTAAAAAAAATATGTTACGTTTGTCGCTGACACACTGCGAGATATTTGTTACAAGTTAAAATGAAAAGTTTTTGTAGCTAAATTCGTTCGTCAGATGAATTGTGATATTTAAATATACCCTAACTACAATATCCACCTTGGGATATACGAAGGCACTGCAGGAACAGCAGACTGACATACAGACAAAGTTAGTCCAGAACACGTGTGAGAAATTATACACTTACATCACTGTACAAATGTGTTAGGATAAGAGAATAATTTGTTATTCTTTCCATTTCATGTGCCATTACTTTCCATGCCGTTACAGAATGTAATGTTACAACACTGTGGTAATGCTTCACTGATTTCTGAATAAACCACGTGACAACACTCGTAATTATTCAGAATCTTCATACACTGTTACCAATAGCATATCGTGAATGAACATACTGATTGAACTTAGGGTCTGAAATAACTGTCGTGTTACCAATAGCATATCGTGAATGAACATACTGATTAAACTTAGGGTCTGAAATAACTGTCGTGTTACCAATAGCATATCGTGAATGAACATACTGATTGAACTTAGGGTCTGAAATAACTGTCGTGTTACCAATAGCATATCGTGAATGAACATACTGATTGAACTTAGGGTCTGAAATAACTGTCGTGTTACCAATAGCATATCGTGAATGAACATACTGATTGAACTTAGGGTCTGAAATAACTGTCGTGTTACCAATAGCATATCGTGAATGAACATACTGATTGAACTTAGGGTCTGAAATAACTGTCGTGTTACCAATAGCATATCGTGAATGAACATACTGATTGAACTTAGGGTCTGAAATAACTGTCGTGTTACCAATAGCATATCGTGAATGAACATACTGATTGAACTTGGGGTCTGAAATAACTGTCGTGTTACCAATAGCATATCGTGAATGAACATACTGATTGAACTTAGGGTCTGAAATAACTGTCGTGTTACCAATAGCATATCGTGAATGAACATACTGATTAAACTTAGGGTCTGAAATAACTGTCGTGTTACCAATAGCATATCGTGAATGAACATACTGATTGAACTTAGGGTCTGAAATAACTGTCGTGTTACCAATAGCATATCGTGAATGAACATACTGATTGAACTTAGGGTCTGAAATAACTGTCGTGTTACCAATAGCATATCGTGAATGAACATACTGATTGAACTTAGGGTCTGAAATAACTGTCGTGTTACCAATAGCATATCGTGAATGAACATACTGATTGAACTTAGGGTCTGAAATAACTGTCGTGTTACCAATAGCATATCGTGAATGAACATACTGATTGAACTTGGGGTCTGAAATAACTGTCGTGTTACCAATAGCATATCGTGAATGAACATACTGATTGAACTTAGGGTCTGAAATAACTGTCGTGTTACCAATAGCATATCGTGAATGAACATACTGATTAAACTTAGGGTCTGAAATAACTGTCGTGTTACCAATAGCATATCGTGAATGAACATACTGATTGAACTTAGGGTCTGAAATAACTGTCGTGTTACCAATAGCATATCGTGAATGAACATACTGATTGAACTTAGGGTCTGAAATAACTGTCGTGTTACCAATAGCATATCGTGAATGAACATACTGATTGAACTTAGGGTCTGAAATAACTGTCGTGTTACCAATAGCATATCGTGAATGAACATACTGATTGAACTTAGGGTCTGAAATAACTGTCGTGGTAACCTATATAATGTTTTAACTATACTGTTAAAAAAAATAAAGGAACAAGTACGTTTTCTTCTATAATTTATCTCAGTGTTCCAAATGTGATAATATTTTTATTTTTATCCATTTTGTGACGAACGGTAAAACATGGAGAAATAAAAACCTTTTAAAATGACCAACATCACCAAAACTGATATCCCGTATGAAACAATACTTTGAACAATTTAAATGCGTTTATTCAAGAAACGTTTGAAACATTCAATATCTAGTGCGACATCCACGGGTTTTCACTGCTGAAACCGATTTGGTACACTTCGAATCAGTTTATCAATGTCATGTTGGGGTATGACAGCCCACTCGTCTACCAAGGCTTGCCGGAGATTCTGTACATTACGTCATGTTGGGGTATGACAGCCCACTCGTCTACCAAGGCTTGCCGGAGATTCTGTACATTACGTCATGTTGGGGTATGACAGCCCACTCGTCTACCAAGGCTTGCCGGAGATTCTGTACATTACGTCATGTTGGGGTATGACAGCCCACTCGTCTACCAAGGCTTGCCGGAGATTCTGTACATTACGTCATGTTGGGGTATGACAGCCCACTCGTCTACCAAGGCTTGCCGGAGATTCTGTACATTACGTCATGTTGGGGTATGACAGCCCACTCGTCTACCAAGGCTTGCCGGAGATTCTGTACATTACGTCATGTTGGGGTATGACAGCCCACTCGTCTACCAAGGCTTGCCGGAGATTCTGTACATTACGTCATGTTGGGGTATGACAGCCCACTCGTCTACCAAGGCTTGCCGGAGATTCTGTACAGTGCGAGGAGTGTGCTGGCGTTCACTAACGTGTCCCAACAATGTTCATCGGCTTTAAATCTGGAGATCTGGCGGGCCATTCAAAAGTCTGTATTCTTCCCTTGTCGAGGAAGTCCATACAGAGTCTGGCGACGTGGGCTCGCGCGTTAACTTGCATGAGAATGAACCCATCGCCGACAGCACCGGCAACAGGCCTCGCAATGGATTCCAGAATTTCATCTCTATATCTTCGTGCGTTTAGAACACCCCTGTCGAGCATGAGTAAGTCCGCGCGGCCACCCAAGCACGTGCCTGCCCAGACCATCTCAGAACCTCGTCCACAAGCGTCGACTTGTTACAGGCGGAAAATGGCTCTCGTCGGCGTCTCCATACTCTCACACGTCCATCATCACGAGACACAGTGAACCTGCTCTCGTCTGTCCACAGCACGGTGGTCCATTGACCAAGTTCCCAGTCTAGGTGCTGACGAGCAAACTCCAACCTGGCTTCACGGTGTCTCGCTGTCAGAATACGCCTCTTGCAGGCCGTCTGGCCCTAAAGCGTCCTTTGTGCAGACGATTGCGGACTGTTTGAGTCGACACGCGGGGTCCAGTGGAATGCTGAAGGTCATTTCGCAGTGACCGAGACGTAGCTAACCTGTCTCGCAGAGCGGTAGTCACGATGAAGCGGTCATCTCCAGCTACTGTGCAGCAATGACGGCCTTAACCTGGTCTCCTGTCATAAGAGTTCGTCTCCTGGTGGCGTCGTCAAAGTCGATTAATGAGGCTTGGTGACACATCGACGCGCTGTGCCAACGTCCTTCGGGTCTGGCCATCCTCCAGCATCTGGACCGCCCTGGCCCCACGTTCTCTGTCAGACTGCTTGAGTACACGAGATGAAGGTATATATATGCAAAAACGGCTCGTTTGGGCTGAGAAAATATTTTACGTAGAAGAGCAAACAACGAACAGTGGTGTTTGCTTCGAGAATTAATAAGGAGAGCATAGTTTTATATAGGGTACCTTAAGTTGTATTCTCCTTGAGTGAGGTGAGTTGCTTCAAACTTCACTCGCAGCTCAAAAATACACTTGTAGCCAAACAGATATGTTTTCCATACATAAATTTAGTTATAACAAAAATATACCGAAATGTGTACTTGTTCCTTTAATTTTATATATAAAAGTAAGTCAGCAAGGAGCTAGCATACGATACCGGTATATTATATAAGAAACCAGTTTAACACACCACAATTAAACCTTGATAAAACAGTGTTTAACCGTATACATTAAGTTTTATTGTCATACCACGGTCCAGAAAGTATATAGAGAATTTTCAGTAGAGCAGAGAGTTCTCATAAAGGCATTACACGATGCTTGTTGCACTCTCCAACAAATCACTGCAAACTTGTAATGCTCTCTAATCACTGTCAAGTACAACCTACATAGCGAGACCTAGATAAGCAAATTTGAAATTAGTAAAGTAAGAGGTAGATCACCCAAACTTGATGGTACTGATGTTAAGTACAGCCTTCAGGACAGAAGGAAAACTGACGCTGATCTCAAAATGTAATGAACGACCATGTACCAAATCACAGCAAAGTGTTCAGATCTACAGTGTCAAAAATTCTCAACGAGAATAAAATATTTGATTATGTATCAGTCATACTGATCCTTTACTTCGATTTCTAAATATTTTTAAGAGGCTGAAATGTGTAAAAGAGTACCAAAATGGACTGTTAATGGTTGGAAAAGGGTGTTATGGACGGATGAGTCCAAATTTGAAATATTTGGTTCAAAGCGTGGGTTGTACGTCCGGTGGAAGTGAGATGGAATATTTACTTGCTAATGAAGCAGAATGGAGGCAATGTGATGATGTTCGTCTGTTGAGACTACAGAAGATATTTGTAAAACAATTATAGAATAATGGATCAACACAAGTACCACCAGATGCTGACCCGTTGTACTACATCCAAGTGATTTGTGTATTATTGGTGAAGGATTCTACTACCAAGAAGACAATGACATCAAACACTCATCCACCCTATGCAGAAAGTATTGTTTCTAAGTAAGAAAGAAACTGCTAGAGTCGTTTAAATGATACAATGCCCTCCCACATAGGAACCCGATCTCAATCCAATTGAGCAGATCTGAGATTAGATAGGTCAAAAACATAATAAATCAAAAGTTACTTCCAAAGAAACCGTATGGAAGTGTATTAAAGATAGATGGAGTAAAATTACAAAGGACATTTTGATTAAATAAGTTGTAACCATGCCTCAAATATTGTTTGCAGTTATTAAAGTAAGAGGGAGTCTCTATTCTACTGAGAATGAAGATTAGTAAAACACTGATGTTTTACCAGAGACTTACCTGAAATCTAATCTTGTTTTAACTTTGTCCTAACATTATTGCACAGTGCTGTATCTTGAACACTGTGCAAGAAATGAAACTTTAACCATAAAAATTGACAAATAACAAAATATACTGATAATTTTTTTTGTTTTGAATTTGGCGCAAAGCTACACGAGGGCTATCGAATTAATGTAGCAAAGAAACAATGGAGTGAAGGCAGCTAGTCATCACTGCCCACCGCCAACTTTTGAGCTACTTTTTTATCAACGAATAGTTTATTTGTTTGTTTTTGAATTTCATTCAAAGCTACTCGAGGGCTATCTGTGCTAGCCGTCCCTATTTTAGCAATGTAAGACTAGAGAGACGGAAGGCAGCTAGTCATCACTACCCACCGCCAACTTTTGGGCTTTTCTTTTACCAACGAATAGTTTATTTGTTTGTTTTTGAATTTCGTTCAAAGCTACTCGAGGGCTATCTGTGCTAGCCGTCCCTATTTTAGCAGTGTACGACTAGAAAGACGGAAGGCAGCTAGTCATCACTACCCACCGCCAACTTTTAGGCTACTCTTTTACCAACGAATAGTGGGATTGACCGTCACATTATAACGCCTAAACCAGCTGACCATGTTACACCTAATGTTGTGCCAAGTACGTCATCATATCACGTTTCCTTTTTACTTTTATTTCTGTCCTATTTTATTTAGTTTCTAAATAACTAAAAATACTTACATTTATAGTTGTTTTAAGCGTATAAATTAAAACACAAAAAGATGGTGGATTGGAAAAGCAAGAGATGGAATTTATCTATTCCGAAACGCTTAGAAAATAGGAAAGTATTTGTCACTTTTGGGATTGTACTGTTCCCCACATATTATAATTTACGCCTAATGAATATGTTAACCACAACAGCTATAAAACTACAATACGATTAACCTTAACACTAATATAACCCACAAACAGTGAATAGTTTGACTTAGATACGTCACTGTTTCCTATTTGCTGAATGTTCGTGTATCGTGAGGTATCAGGATATAAGTCTGTAAGTTTTTACATTTGTAATCTGCTGTCAAAGTTTCAGTGTTACGAACATTTTATCACTGGAAAAGAACGAAGAAAAGTATATCATTGATATTCTAACACAAACTAACTTGTCTATCTTCGTATATTCTTTATTCCTAAGCGTATAGTTCAAGCTATATAGATACATTTGTACCATCCTGTGTGTGACTGCATATATGTTTCCAGATAGTTACATTTCTGTTATCCTGTGTGTGACTGTATATATGTTTCCAGATAGTTACATTTCTGTTATCCTGTGTGTGACTGTATACATGTTTCCAGATAGTTACATTTGTACCATCCTGTGTGTGACTGTATATATGTTTCCAGATAGTTACATTTCTGTTATCCTGTGTGTGACTGTATACATGTTTCCAGATAGTTACATTTGTACCATCCTGTGTGTGACTGTATATATGTTTCCAGATAGTTACATTTGTACCATCCTGTGTGTGACTGTATATATGTTTCCAGATAGTTACATTTGTACCATCCTGTGTGTGACTGTATATATGATTCCAGATAATTACATTTGTACCATCCTGTGTGTGACTGTATATATGTTTCCAGATAGTTACATTTGTACCATCCTGTGTGTGACTGTATATATGTTTCCAGATAGTTACATTTGTACCATCCTGTGTGTGACTGTATATATGTTTCCAGATAGTTACATTTGTACCATCCTGTGTGTGACTGTATATATGTTTCCAGATAGTTACATTTGTACCATCCTGTGTGTGACTGTATATATGTTTCCAGATAGTTACATTTCTACTATCCTGTGTGTGACTGTATATATGTTTCCAGATAGTTACATTTGTACCATCCTGTGTGTGACTGTATATATGTTTCCAGATAGTTACATTTGTACCATCCTGTGTGTGACTGTATATATGTTTCCAGATAGTTACATTTGTACCATCCTGTGTGTGACTGTATATATGTTTCCAGATAGTTACATTTGTACCATCCTGTGTGTGACTGTATATATGTTTCCAGATAGTTACATTTGTACCATCCTGTGTGTGACTGTATACATGTTTCCAGATAGTTACATTTGTACCATCCTGTGTGTGACTGTATATATGTTTCCAGATAGTTACATTTCTATTATCCTGTGTGTGACTGTATATATGTTTCCAGATAGTTACATTTCTATTATCCTGTGTGTGACTGTATATATGTTTCCAGATAGTTACATTTGTACCATCCTGTGTGTGACTGTATATATGTTTCCAGATAGTTACATTTGTACCATCCTGTGTGTGACTGTATATATGTTTCCAGATAGTTACATTTGTACCATCCCGTGTGTGACTGTATATATGTTTCCAGATAGTTACATTTGTACCAGCCTGTGTGTGACTGTATATATGTTTCCAAATAAAGTCGTGGTTTTATACAAGATGGAAACATTTGTTTCTGTTAATAATCTTATACATACGAGAGATGTTTCTAAGTAACAGCACTGGTCACTAACAAATAGCACTGGTCAATAAGTAACAACACTGTTCACTAACAAATAGCACTGGTCAATAAGTAACAGCACTGGTCACTAACGAATAGCACTGGTCAATAAGTAACAACACTGTTCACTAACCAATAGCACTGGTCAATAAGTAACAACACTGTTCACTAACAAATAGCACAGGTCAATAAATAACAACACTGTTCACTAACAAATAGCACTGGTCAATAAGTAACAACACTGTTCACTAACAAATAGCACTGGTCAATAAGTAACAACACTGTTCACTAACAAATAGCACTGGTCAATAAGTAACAACACTGTTCACTAACAAATAGCACTGGTCAATAAGTAACAACACTGTTCACTAACAAATAGCACTGGTCAATAAGTAACAACACTGTTCACTAACAAATAGCACTGGTCAATAAGTAACAACACTGTTCACTAACAAATAGCACTGGTCAATAAGTAACAACACTGTTCACTAACAAATAGCACTGGTCAATAAGTAACAACACTGTTCACTAACAAATAGCACTGGTCAATAAGTAACAACACTGTTCACTAACAAATAGCACTGGTCAATAAGTAACAACACTGTTCACTAACAAATAGCACTACTCAATAAGTAACAACACTGTTCACTAACAAATAGCACTGGTCAATAAGTAACAACACTGTTCACTAACAAACAGCTCTGGTCACTAAGTAACAACACTGTTCACTAACAAAGAGCACTGGTCAAACACTCACAACACTGTTCACTAACAAACAGCTCTAGTCACTAACTCACAACACTATTCACTAACAAACAGCTCTGGTCACTAAGTAACAACACTGTTCACTAACAAATAGCACTGGTCAATAAGTAACAACACTGTTCACTAACAAATAGCACTGGTCAATAAGTAACAACACTGTTCACTAACAAATAGCACTGGTCAATAAGTAACAACACTGTTCACTAACAAATAGCACTGGTCAATAAGTAACAACACTGTTCACTAACAAATAGCACTGGTCAATAAGTAACAACACTGTTCACTAACAAATAGCACTGGTCAATAAGTAACAACACTGTTCACTAACAAATAGCACTGGTCAATAAGTAACAACACTGTTCACTAACAAATAGCACTGGTCAATAAGTAACAACACTGTTCACTAACAAATAGCACTGATCAATAAGTAACAACACTGTTCACTAACAAATAGCACTGGTCAATAAGTAACAACACTGTTCACTAACAAATAGCACTGGTCAATAAGTAACAACACTGTTCACTAACAAACAGCTCTGGTCACTAAGTAACAACACTGTTCACTAACAAAGAGCACTGGTCAATAACTCACAACACTGTTCACTAACAAACAGCTCTGGTCACTAACTCACAACACTGTTCACTAACAAACAGCTCTGGTCACTAAGTAACAACACTGTTCACTAACAAATAGCACTGGTCAATAAGTAACAACACTGTTCACTAACAAATAGCACTGGTCAATAAGTAACAACACTGTTCACTAACAAATAGCACTGGTCAATAAGTAACAACACTGTTCACTAACAAATAGCACTGGTCAATAAGTAACAACACTGTTCACTAACAAATAGCACTGGTCAATAAGTAACAACACTGATCACTAAAAAATAGCACTGGTCAATAAGTAACAACACTGTTCACTAACAAATAGCACTGGTCAATAAGTAACAACACTGTTCACTAACAAATAGCACTGGTCAATAAGTAACAACACTGTTCACTAGCAAAAAGCACTGGTCAATAAGTAACAACACTGTTCACTAACAAATAGCACTGGTCAATAAGTAACAACACTGTTCACTAACAAATAGCACTGGTCAATAAGTAACAACACTGTTCACTAACAAATAGCACTGGTCAATAAGTAACAACACTGTTCACTAACAAACAGCTCTGGTCACTAAGTAACAACACTGTTCACTAACAAAGAGCACTGGTCAATAACTCATAACACTGTTCACTAACAAACAGCTCTGGTCACTAACTCACAACACTGTTCACTAACAAACAGCTCTGGTCACTAAGTAACAACACTGTTCACTAACAAATAGCACTGGTCACTAAATAACAACACTGTTCACTAACAAATAGCACTGGTCAATAAGTAACAACACTGTTCACTAACAAATAGCACTGGTCAATAAGTAACAACACTGTTCACTAACAAATAGCACTGGTCAATAAGTAACAACACTGTTCACTAACAAATAGCACTGGTCAATAAGTAACAACACTGTTCACTAACAAATAGCACTGGTCAATAAGTAACAACACTGTTCACTAACAAATAGCACTTGTCAATAAGTAACAACACTGTTCACTAACAAATAGCACTGGTCAATAAGTAACAACACTGTTCACTAACAAATAGCACTGGTCAATAAGTAACAACACTGTTCACTAACAAATAGCACTGGTCAATAAGTAACAACACTGTTCACTAACAAATAGCACTGGTCAATAAGTAACAACACTGTTCACTAACAAACAGCTCTGGTCACTAAGTAACAACACTGTTCACTAACAAAGAGCACTGGTCAATAACTCACAACACTGTTCACTAACAAACAGCTCTGGTCACTAACTCACAACACTGTTCACTAACAAACAGCTCTGGTCACTAAGTAACAACACTGTTCACTAAAAAACAGCTCTGGTCACTAACTCACAACACTGTTCACTAACAAGCAGCACTGGTCAATAACTCACAACACTGTTCACTAACAAACAGCTCTGGTCAATAACTCACAACACTGTTCACTAACAAATAGCACTGATCAATAAATAAAAACACTGTTCACTAACAAATAGCACTGGTCAATAACTCACAACACTGTTCACTAACAAATAGCACTGATCAATGAATAAAAACACTGTTCACTAACAAATAGCACTGGTCAATAACTAACAACACTGTTCACTAACAAATAGCACTGGTCAATAAGTAACAACACTGTTCACTAACAAATAGCACTGGTCAATAAGTAACAACACTGTTCACTAACAAATAGCACTGGTCAATAAGTAACAACACTGTTCACTAACAAATAGCACTGGTCAATAAGTAACAACACTGTTCACTAACAAATAGCACTGGTCAATAAGTAACAACACTGTTCACTAACAAATAGCACTGGTCAATAAGTAACAACACTGTTCACTAACAAATAGCACTGGTCAATAAGTAACAACACTGTTCACTAACAAATAGCACTGGTCAATAAGTAACAACACTGTTCACTAACAAATAGCACTGGTCAATAAGTAACAACACTGTTCACTAACAAATAGCACTGGTCAATAAGTAACAACACTGTTCACTAACAAATAGCACTGGTCAATAAGTAACAACACTGTTCACTAACAAATAGCACTGGTCAATAAGTAACAACACTGTTCACTAACAAATAGCACTGGTCAATAAGTAACAACACTGTTCACTAACAAATAGCACTGGTCAATAAGTAACAACACTGTTCACTAACAAATAGCACTGGTCAATAAGTAACAACACTGTTCACTAACAAATAGCACTGGTCAATAAGTAACAACACTGTTCACTAACAAAAAGCACTGGTCAATAGGTAACAAAACTGTTCACTAACAAATAGCACTGGTCACTAAGTAAGAACACTGTTCACTAACAAATAGCACTGGTCAATAACTCACAACACTGTTCACTAACAAATAGCACTGGTCAATAAGTAACAACACTGTTCACTAACAAATAGCACTGGTCAATAAGTAACAACACTGTTCACTAACAAATAGCACTGGTCAATAAGTAACAACACTGTTCACTAACAAAGAGCACTGGTCAATAACTCACAACACTGTTCACTAACAAACAGCTCTGGTCACTAACTCACAACACTGTTCACTAACAAACAGCTCTGGTCACTAACTCACAACACTGTTCACTAACAAACAGCTCTGGTCAATAACTCACAACACTGTTCACAAACAAACAACTCTGGTCAATAAGTAACAACACTGTTCACTAACAAACAGCACTGGTCACTAAGTAACAACACTGTTCACTAACAAACAGCACTGGTCAATAACTCACAACACTGGTCACTAACAAACAGCACTGGTCACTAAGTAACAACACTGTTTACTAACAAACAGCTATGGTCACTAAGTAACAACACTGTTCACTAACAAACAGCACTGGTCAATAACTCACAACACTGTTCACTAACAAACAGCTCTGGTCACTAACTCACAACGCTGTTCACTAACAAACAGCTCTGGTCACTAAGTAACAACACTGTTCACTAAAAAATAGCACTGGTCAATAAGTAACAACACTGTTCACTAACAAACAGCTCTGGTCACTAACTCACAACACTGTTCACTAACAAACAGCACTGGTCAATAACTCACAACACTGTTCACTAACAAACAGCTCTGTCACTATCTCACAACACTGTTCACTAACAAACAGCTCTGGTCACTAACTCACAACACTGTTCGCTAACAAACAGCTCTGGTCACTAACTCACAACACTGTTCACTAACAAACAGCTCTGGTCACTAAGTAACAACACTGTTCACTAACAAACAGCTCTGGTCACTAAGTAACAACACTGTTCACTAACAAATAGCACTGGTCAATAAGTAACAACACTGTTCACTAACAAACAGCTCTGGTCACTAACTCACAACACTGTTCACTAACAAGCAGCACTGGTCAATAACTCACAACACTGTTCACTAACAAACAGCTCTGGTCAATAACTCACAACACTGTTCACTAACAAATAGCACTGATCAATAAATAAAAACACTGTTCACTAACAAATAGCACTGGTCAATAACTCACAACACTGTTCACTAACAAACAGCTCTGATAAATAAGTAACAACACTGTTCACTGAGAAATAGCACTGATCATTAAGTAACAACACTATAATTCCCACCATAGTGTTAACCATTGTGTTAATAAACGAACTATGGATGTATAATTCCCACACATTGGGGTAACCATTGTATTAATAAACGAACTATGGATGTATAATTCCCACACTAGTGTTAATCATTGTGTTAATAAACGAACTATGGATGTATAATTCCCACACAAGTGTTAACCATTGTGTTAATAAACGAACTATGGATGCATAATTCCCACACAAGTGTTAACCATTGTGTTAATAAACGAACTATGGATGTATAATTCCCTCACTAGTGTTAACCATTATGTTAATAAACGAACTATTGATGTATAATTCCCCCACAAGTGTTAACCTTTGTGTTAATAAACGAACTATGGATGTATAATTCCCTCACTAGTGTTAACCATTGTGTTAATAAACGACCTATGGATGTATAATTCTCACACTAGTGTTAACCATTGTGTTAATAAACGAACTATGGATGTATAATTCCCACACTAGTGTTAACCATTGTGTTAATAAACGAACTATGGATGTATAATTCCCACACAAGTGTTAACCATTGTGTTAATAAACAAACTATGGATGTATAATTCCCACACAAGTGTTAACCATTGTGTTAATAGAAAATAAATATCACTAGCTTATTCTTAAGACAAACGTTTGGGTTATATTTTTGTTATCACAATACTTTCTTTACGTAAAGGCAACACAGTTTATTTTTAAATATAAAGCATCAATAAACTAATTGAATGTAGTCATTTTAAGGACACAATAAACGAGTTTCTAGATTGTGGTTATTTTTATAAAGCAATATATTTGTCCTATGTTACGATTTTCCAGTAAATTGTAAGATATCTGAACCTAAGATACCGTTACACATAGCTAAGAAACACGATTGGCCATCACGTAACAACATTAATCATTGATAAACGTCATCGGTCAATAAATAACAACATTGGTCATCATGTAACAGCATTGTTTACTGAGAAACGACACTAGTCGCTAACTAATAACATTGTTTACTGAGAAACGACACTGACCACTATGTAATAAAATTGTTTACTGAGAAACGACACTGACCACTAAGTAATAACATTGTTTACTGTGAAACGACACTGGCCGCTAAGTAATAACATTGTTTACTAAAAAACGACATTGGTCGCTAAGTAATAACATTATTTACTTAAAAAACGACACTGGCCGATAAGTAATAACATTGTTTACTAAAAAACGACACTGGTCGCTATGTAATAATATTGTTTACTAAAAAACGACAGTGGCCGATAAGAAATAACATTGCTTACTGAGAAATAACACTGGTCGCTAAGTAATAACATTGTTTACTGAGAAACGACACTGACCACTAAGTAATAAAATTGTTTACTGAGAAACGACACTGACCACTAAGTAATAACATTGTTTACTGTGAAACGACACTGGCCGCTAAGTAATAATATTGTTTACTAAAAAACAACATTGGTCGCTAAGTAATAACATTGTTTACTAAAAAAACGACACTGGCCGAAAAGTAATAACATTGTTTACTAAGAAACGACACTGGTCGCTACGTAATAATATTGTTTACTAAAAAACGACACTGGCCGATAAGAAATAACATTGTTTACTAAAAAACGACATTGGTCGCTAAGTAATAACATTGTTTACTAAAAAAACGACACTGGCCGATAAGTAATAACATTGTTTACTAAGAAACGACACTGGTCGCTACGTAATAATATTGTTTACTAAAAAACGACACTGGCCGATAAGAAATAACATTGCTTACTGAGAAACAACACTGGTCGCTAAGTAATAACATTGTTTACTAAAAAACGACACTAGACGCTAAGTAATAGCATTGTTTACTAAGAAACGACACTTGTCGCTAAGTAATAACATTGTTTACTTAGAAACGACACCGGTCGCTAAGTAATAACATTGTTCACTAAGAAACGACACTGGTCGCTAAGTAATAACATTGTTCACTAAGAAACGACACTGGTCGCTAAGTAATAACATTGTTTGCGAAGAAACGACACCGGTCGCTAAGTACTAGCATTGTTTACTAAAAAACGTCACTGGTCGCTAAGTAATAACATTGTTTACTAAAAAACGACACTTGCCGCGAAGTAATAACATTTTTACTGAGAAACGTCACTGGCCGCTAAGTAATAACATTGTTTACTAAGAAACATCACTGGTCATTAAATAACAACATTGGTTACTAAGAAACATCACTGGTCATTAAGTAACAACACTGTTTACTAAGAAACAACACTGGTCATTAAGTAACAACATTGTTTACTAAGAAACATCACTGGTCATTAAGTAACAACACTGTTTACTAAAAAACATCACTGGTCATTATGTAACAACACTGTTTACTGAGAAACATCACTGGTCATTAAGTAACAACACTGTTTTCTAAGAAACATCACTGGTCATTAAGTAAAAACATTGTTTACTAAGAAACATCACTGGTCATTAAGTAACAACACTGTTTACTAAGAAACATCACTGGTCATTAAGTAACAACATTGTTTACTAAGAAACATCACTGGTCATTAAGTAACAACACTGTTTACAGAGAAACATCACTGTTCATTAAGTAACAACATTGTTTACTAATAAACATCACTGGTCATTAAGTAACAACACAGTTTACAAAGAAACAGCACTGGTCAATAACTCACAACACTGTTCACTAACAAACTGCACTGGCCACTAAGTAACAACACTGTTCACTGAGAAATAGCACTTATCATTAAGTAACAACACTGTTCACTAACAAATAGCACTGGTCAATAAGTAACAACACTGTTCACTAACAAATAGCACTGGTCAATAAGTAACAACACTGTTCACTAACAAATAGCACTGGTCAATAACTCACAACACTGTTCACTAACAAATAGCACTGATTATTAAGTAACAACACTGTTCACTAACAAATAGCACATATCATTAAGTAACAACACTGCTCACTAACAAATAGCACTGTTCAATAACTCACAACACTGTTCACTAACAAAAAGCACTGGTCAATAACTCACAACACTGTTCACTAACAAATAGCACTGATCAATAAATAAAAACACTGTTCACTAACAAATAGCACTGGTCAATAAGTAACAACACTGTTCACTAACAAATAGCACTGGTCAATAACTCACAACACTGTTCACTAACAAATAGCACTGATCAATGAATAAAAACACTGTTCACTAACAAATAGCACTGGTCATTAAGTAACAACACTGTTCACTAACAAATAACATTGGTCAATAACTCACAACACTGTTCACTAACAAACAGCTCTGATAAATAAGTAACAACACTGTTCACTGAGAAATAGCACTGATCATTAAGTAACAACACTATAATTCCCACCATAGTGTTAACCATTGTGTTAATAAACGAACTATGGATGTATAATTCCCACACTAGTGTTAACCATTGTATTAATAAACGAACTATGGATGTATAATTCCCACACTAGTGTTAATCATTGTGTTAATAAACGAACTATGGATGCATAATTCCCACACTAGTGTTAACCATTGTGTTAATAAACGAACTATGGATGTATAATTCCCACACAAGTGTTAACCATTGTGTTAATAAACAAACTATGGATGTATAATTCCCACACAAGTGTTAACCATTGTGTTAATAGAAAATAAATATCACTAGCTTATTCTTAAGACAAACGTTTGGGTTATATTTTTGTTATCACAATACTTTCTTTACGTAAAGGCAACACAGTTTATTTTTAAATATAAAGCATCAATAAACTAATTGAATATAGTCATTTTAAGGACACAATAAACGAGTTTCTAGATTGTGGTTATTTTTATAAAGCAATATATTTGTCCTATGTTACGATTTTCCAGTAAATTGTAAGATATCTGAACCTAAGATACCGTTACACATAGCTAAGAAACACGATTGGCAATCACGTAACAACATTAATCATTGATAAACGTCATCGGTCAATAAATAACAACATTGGTCATCATGTAACAGCATTGTTTACTGAGAAACGACACTAGTCGCTAACTAATAACATTGTTTACTGAGAAACGACACTGACCACTATGTAATAAAATTGTTTACTGAGAAACGACACTGACCACTAAGTAATAACATTGTTTACTGTGAAACGACACTGGCCGCTAAGTAATAACATTGTTTACTAAAAAACGACATTGGTCGCTAAGTAATAACATTATTTACTAAAAAAAACGACACTGGCCGATAAGTAATAACATTGTTTACTAAAACGACACTGGTCGCTACGTAATAATATTGTTTACTAAAAAACGATACTGGCCAATAAGAAATAACATTGCTTACTGAGAAATAACACTGGTCGCTAAGTAATAACATTGTTTACTGAGAAACGACACTGACCACTAAGTAATAAAATTGTTTACTGAGAAACGACACTGACCACTAAGTAATAAAATTGTTTACTGAGAAACGACACTGACCACTAAGTAATAACATTGTTTACTGTGAAACGACACTGGCCGCTAAGTAATAACATTGTTTACTAAAAAACGAAATTGGTCGCTAAGTAATAACATTATTTACTAAAAAAACGACACTGGCCGATAAGTAATAACATTGTTTACTAAAAAACGACACTGGTCGCTACGTAATAATATTGTTTACTAAAAAACGACACTGGCCGATAAGAAATAACATTGCTTACTGAGAAACAACACTGGTCGCTAAGTAATAACATTGGTTACTGAGAAACGACACTGACCACTAAGTAATAAAATTGTTTACTAAAAAACGACACTGGCCGATAAGAAATAACATTGCTTACTGAGAAACAACACTGGTCGCTAAGTAATAACATTGTTTACTAAAAACGACACTAGACGCTAAGTAATAGCATTGTTTACTAAAAAACGACACCGGTCACTAAGTAATAACATTGTTTACTAAGAAACGACACTGGTCGCTACGTAATAATATTGTTTACTAAAAAACGACACTGGCCGATAAGAAATAACATTGCTTACTGAGAAACAACACTGGTCGCTAAGTAATAACATTGTTTACTAAAAAACGACACTAGACGCTAAGTAATAGCATTGTTTACTAAGAAACGACACTTGTCGCTAAGTAATAACATTGTTTACTTAGAAACGACACCGGTCGCTAAGTAATAACATTGTTCACTAAGAAACGACACTGGTCGCTAAGTAATAACATTGTTCACTAAGAAACGACACTGGTCGCTAAGTAATAACATTGTTTGCGAAGAAACGACACCGGTCGCTAAGTACTAGCATTGTTTACTAAAAAACGTCACTGGTCGCTAAGTAATAACATTGTTTACTAAAAAACGACACTGGCCGCGAAGTAATAACATTTTTACTGAGAAACGTCACTGGCCGCTAAGTAATAACATTGTTTACTAAGAAACATCACTGGTCATTAAATAACAACATTGGTTACTAAGAAACATCACTGGTCATTAAGTAACAACACTGTTTACTAAGAAACAACACTGGTCATTAAGTAACAACATTGTTTACTAAGAAACATCACTGGTCATTAAGTAACAACACTGTTTACTAAGAAACATCACTGGTCATTATGTAACAACACTGTTTACTGAGAAACATCACTGGTCATTAAGTAACAACACTGTTTTCTAAGAAACATCACTGGTCATTAAGTAAAAACATTGTTTACTAAGAAACATCACTGGTCATTAAGTAACAACACTGTTTACTAAGAAACATCACTGGTCATTAAGTAACAACATTGTTTACTAAGAAACATCACTGGTCATTAAGTAACAACACTGTTTACAGAGAAACATCACTGTTCATTAAGTAACAACATTGTTTACTAATAAACATCACTGGTCATTAAGTAACAACACAGTTTACAAAGAAACAGCACTGGTCAATAACTCACAACACTGTTCACTAACAAACTGCACTGGCCACTAAGTAACAACACTGTTCACTGAGAAATAGCACTTATCATTAAGTAACAACACTGTTCACTAACAAATAGCACTGGTCAATAAGTAACAACACTGTTCACTAACAAATAGCACTGGTCAATAAGTAACAACACTGTTCACTAACAAATAGCACTGGTCAATAACTCACAACACTGTTCACTAACAAATAGCACTGATTATTAAGTAACAACACTGTTCACTAACAAATAGCACATATCATTAAGTAACAACACTGCTCACTAACAAATAGCACTGTTCAATAACTCACAACACTGTTCACTAACAAAAAGCACTGGTCAATAACTCACAACACTGTTCACTAACAAATAGCACTGATCAATAAATAAAAACACTGTTCACTAACAAATAGCACTGGTCATTAAGTAACAACACTGTTCACTAACAAATAACATTGGTCAATAACTCACAACACTGTTCACTAACAAACAGCTCTGATAAATAAGTAACAACACTGTTCACTGAGAAATAGCACTGATCATTAAGTAACAACACTATAATTCCCACCATAGTGTTAACCATTGTGTTAATAAACGAACTATGGATGTATAATTCCCACACTAGTGTTAACCATTGTATTAATAAACGAACTATGGATGTATAATTCCCACACTAGTGTTAATCATTGTGTTAATAAACGAACTATGGATGCATAATTCCCACACTAGTGTTAACCATTGTGTTAATAAACGAACTATGGATGTATAATTCCCACACAAGTGTTAACCATTGTGTTAATAAACAAACTATGGATGTATAATTCCCACACAAGTGTTAACCATTGTGTTAATAGAAAATAAATATCACTAGCTTATTCTTAAGACAAACGTTTGGGTTATATTTTTGTTATCACAATACTTTCTTTACGTAAAGGCAACACAGTTTATTTTAAATATAAAGCATCAATAAACTAATTGAATATAGTCATTTTAAGGACACAATAAACGAGTTTCTAGATTGTGGTTATTTTTATAAAGCAATATATTTGTCCTATGTTACGATTTTCCAGTAAATTGTAAGATATCTGAACCTAAGATACCGTTACACATAGCTAAGAAACACGATTGGCAATCACGTAACAACATTAATCATTGATAAACGTCATCGGTCAATAAATAACAACATTGGTCATCATGTAACAGCATTGTTTACTGAGAAACGACACTAGTCGCTAACTAATAACATTGTTTACTGAGAAACGACACTGACCACTATGTAATAAAATTGTTTACTGAGAAACGACACTGACCACTAAGTAATAACATTGTTTACTGTGAAACGACACTGGCCGCTAAGTAATAACATTGTTTACTAAAAAACGACATTGGTCGCTAAGTAATAACATTATTTACTAAAAAAACGACACTGGCCGATAAGTAATAACATTGTTTACTAAAAAACGACACTGGCCAATAAGAAATAACATTGCTTACTGAGAAATAACACTGGTCGCTAAGTAATAACATTGTTTACTGAGAAACGACACTGACCACTAAGTAATAAAATTGTTTACTGAGAAACGACACTGACCACTAAGTAATAAAATTGTTTACTGAGAAACGACACTGACCACTAAGTAATAACATTGTTTACTGTGAAACGACACTGGCCGCTAAGTAATAACATTGTTTACTAAAAAACGAAATTGGTCGCTAAGTAATAACATTATTTACTAAAAAAACGACACTGGCCGATAAGTAATAACATTGTTTACTAAAAAACGACACTGGTCGCTACGTAATAATATTGTTTACTAAAAAACGACACTGGCCGATAAGAAATAACATTGCTTACTGAGAAACAACACTGGTCGCTAAGTAATAACATTGTTTACTGAGAAACGACACTGACCACTAAGTAATAATATTGTTTACTGTGAAACGACACTGGCCGCTAAGTAATAACATTGTTTACTAAAAAACGACATTGGTCGCTAAGTAATAACATTGTTTACTAAAAAAACGACACTGGCCGATAAGTAATAACATTATTTACTAAGAAACGACATTGGTCGCTACGTAATAATATTGTTTACTAAAAAACGACACTGGCCGATAAGAAATAACATTGCTTACTGAGAAACAACACTGGTCGCTAAGTAATAACATTGTTTACTAAAAACGACACTATACGCTAAGTAATAGCATTGTTTACTAAAAAACGACACCGGTCACTAAGTAATAACATTGTTTACTAAGAAACGACGCGGGTCGCTACGTAATAATATTGTTTACTAAAAAACGACACTGGCCGATAAGAAATAACATTGCTTACTGAGAAACGACACTTGTCGCTAAGTAATAACATTGTTTACTAAGAAACGACACCGGTCGCTAAGTAATAACATTGTTCACTAAGAAACGACACTGGTCGCTAAGTAGTAACATTGTTCACTAAGAAACGACACTGGTCCCTAAGTAATAACATTGTTTGCGAAGAAACGACACCGGTCGCTAAGTACTAACATTGTTTACTAAAAAACGTCACTGGTCGCTAAGTAATAACATTGTTTACTAAAAAACGACACTGGCCGCGAAGTAATAACATTTTTACTGAGAAACGTCACTGGCCGCTAAGTAATAACATTGTTTACTAAGAAACGACATAGGTCATTAAGTAATAACATTGTTTACTAAGAAACATCACTGGTC
The DNA here is from genome assembly GCF_004210375.1 of Tachypleus tridentatus. Taxonomy (NCBI): domain Eukaryota; kingdom Metazoa; phylum Arthropoda; class Merostomata; order Xiphosura; family Limulidae; genus Tachypleus; species Tachypleus tridentatus. The sequence goes on from NW_027467777.1 coordinate 20,351,380, forward strand.
ATTAAGTAACAACATTGGTAACTAAGAAACATCACTGGTCATTAAGTAATAACACTGTTTACTAAGAAACGTCACTGGTCATTAAGTAACAACACTGTTTACTAAAAAAGATCACTGGTCATTAAGTAACAACATTGTTTACTAAAAAAGATCACTGGTCATTAAGTAACAACACTGTTTACTAAAAAAGATCACTGGTCATTAAGTAACAACACTGTTTACTAAAAAAGATCACTGGTCATTAAGTAACAACACTGTTTACTAAGAAACATCACTGGTCATTAAATAACAACATTGGTTACTAAGAAACATCACTGGTCATTAAGTAACAATATTGTTTACTAAAAAAGATCGCTGGTCATTAAGTAACAACATTGTTTACTAAAAAAGATCACTGGTCATTAAGTAACAACACTGTTTACTAAGAAACATCACTGGTCATTAAATAACAACATTGGTTACTAAGAAACATCACTGGTCATTAAGTAACAATATTGTTTACTAAAAAAGATCGCTGGTCATTAAGTAACAACACTGTTTACTAAAAAAGATCACTGGTCATTAAGTAACAACATTGGTTACTAAGAAACATCACTGGTCATTAAGTAACAACACTGTTTACTAAGAAACATCACTGGTCATTAAATAACAACATTGGTTACTAAGAAACATCACTGGTCATTAAGTAATAACACTGTTTACTAAGAAACGTCACTGGTCATTAAGTAACAACACTGTTTACTAAGAAACATCACTGGTCATTAAATAACAACATTGGTTACTAAGAAACATCACTGGTCATTAAGTAACAATATTGTTTACTAAAAAAGATCGCTGGTCATTAAGTAACAACATTGTTTACTAAAAAAGATCACTGGTCATTAAGTAACAACACTGTTTACTAAAAAAGATCACTGGTCATTAAGTAACAACATTGGTTACTAAGAAACATCACTGGTCATTAAGTAACAACACTGTTTACTAAGAAACATCACTGGTCATTAAATAACAACATTGGTTACTAAGAAACATCACTGGTCATTAAGTAATAACACTGTTTACTAAGAAACGTCACTGGTCATTAAGTAACAACACTGTTTACTAAAAAAGATCACTGGTCATTAAGTAACAACATTGTTTACTAAAAAAGATCACTGGTCATTAAGTAACAACACTGTTTACTAAAAAAGATCACTGGTCATTAAGTAACAACACTGTTTACTAAAAAAGATCACTGGTCATTAAGTAACAACACTGTTTACTAAGAAACATCACTGGTCATTAAATAACAACATTGGTTACTAAGAAACATCACTGGTCATTAAGTAACAATATTGTTTACTAAAAAAGATCGCTGGTCATTAAGTAACAACATTGTTTACTAAGAAAGATCACTGGTCATTAAGTAACAATATTGTTTACTAAAAAAGATCACTGGTCATTAAGTAACAACATTGGTTACTAAGAAACATCACTGGTCATTAAGTAACAACATTGTTTACTAAAAAAGATCACTGGTCATTAAGTAACAACACTGTTTACTAAGAAACATCACTGGTCATTAAATAACAACATTGGTTACTAAGAAACATCACTGGTCATTAAGTAACAATATTGTTTACTAAAAAAGATCGCTGGTCATTAAGTAACAACATTGTTTACTAAAAAAGATCACTGGTCATTAAGTAACAACATTGGTTACTAAGAAACATCACTGGTCATTAAGTAACAACACTGTTTACTAAGAAACATCACTGGTCATTAAATAACAACATTGGTTACTAAGAAACATCACTGGTCATTAAGTAACAATATTGTTTACTAAAAAAGATCACTGGTCATTAAGTAACAACATTGGTTACTAAGAAACATCACTGGTCATTAAGTAACAACACTGTTTACTAAGAAACATCACTGGTCATTAAGTAACAATATTGTTTACTAAAAAAGATCGCTGGTCATTAAGTAACAACATTGTTTACTAAAAAAGATCACTGGTCATTAAGTAACAACACTGTTTACTAAGAAACATCACTGGTCATTAAATAACAACATTGGTTACTAAGAAACATCACTGGTCATTAAGTAACAATATTGTTTACTAAAAAGATCGCTGGTCATTAAGTAACAACATTGTTTACTAAAAAAGATCACTGGTCATTAAGTAACAACACTGTTTACTAAAAAAGATCACTGGTCATTAAGTAACAACATTGGTTACTAAGAAACATCACTGGTCATTAAGTAACAACACTGTTTACTAAGAAACATCACTGGTCATTAAATAACAACATTGGTTACTAAGAAACATCACTGGTCATTAAGTAACAATATTGTTTACTAAAAAAGATCGCTGGTCATTAAGTAACAACATTGTTTACTAAAAAAGATCACTGGTCATTAAGTAACAACACTGTTTACTAAAAAAGATCACTGGTCATTAAGTAACAACATTGGTTACTAAGAAACATCACTGGTCATTAAGTAACAACACTGTTTACTAAGAAACATCACTGGTCATTAAGTAACAATATTGTTTACTAAAAAAGATCACTGGTCATTAAGTAACAACACTGTTTACTAAAAAAGATCACTGGTCATTAAGTAACAACACTGTTTACTAAAAAAGATCACTGGTCATTAAGTAACAACATTGGTTACTAAGAAACATCACTGGTCATTAAATAACAACATTGGTTACTAAGAAACATCACTGGTCATTAAGTAACAATATTGTTTACTAAAAAAGATCGCTGGTCATTAAGTAACAACATTGTTTACTAAAAAAGATCACTGGTCATTAAGTAACAACACTGTTTACTAAAAAAGATCACTGGTCATTAAGTAACAACACTGTTTACTAAAAAAGATCACTGGTCATTAAGTAACAACACTGTTTACTAAAAAAGATCACTGGTCATTAAGTAACAACACTGTTTACTAAAAGATCACTGGTCATTAAGTAACAACATTGGTTACTAAGAAACATCACTGGTCATTAAATAACAACATTGGTTACTAAGAAACATCACTGGTCATTAAGTAACAATATTGTTTACTAAGAAACATCGCTGGTCATTAAGTAACAACATTGTTTACTAAGAAACATCACTGGTCATTAAGTAAGAACACTGTTTACTAAGAAACATCACTTGTCATTAAGTAACAACACTGTTTACTAAGAAACGTCACTGGTCATTAAGTAAGAACATTGTTTACTAAAAAACGACACTGGCCGCGAAGTAATAACATTTTTACTGAGAAACGTCACTGGCCGCTAAGTAATAACATTGTTTACTAAGAAACGACATAGGTCATTAAGTAATAACATTGTTTACTAAGAAACATCACTGGTCATTAAGTAACAACATTGGTAACTAAGAAACATCACTGGTCATTAAGTAACAACACTGTTTACTAAGAAACGTCACTGGTCATTAAGTAACAACACTGTTTACTAAAAAAGATCACTGGTCATTAAGTAACAACATTGTTTACTAAGAAACATCACTGGTCATTAAATAACAACATTGGTTACTAAGAAACATCACTGGTCATTAAGTAACAATATTGTTTACTAAGAAACATCGCTGGTCATTAAGTAACAACACTGTTTACTAAGAAACGTCACTGGTCATTAAGTAACAACACTGTTTACTAAAAAAGATCACTGGTCATTAAGTAACAACATTGTTTACTAAGAAACATCACTGGTCATTAAATAACAACATTGGTTACTAAGAAACATCACTGGTCATTAAGTAACAATATTGTTTACTAAGAAACATCGCTGGTCATTAAGTAACAACATTGTTTACTAAGAAACATCACTGGTCATTAAGTAAGAACACTGTTTACTAAGAAACATCACTTGTCATTAAGTAACAACACTGTTTACTAAGAAACGTCACTGGTCATTAAGTAAGAACATTGTTTACTAAGAAACATCACTGGTCATTAAATAACAACATTGGTTACTAAGAAACATCACTGGTCATTAAGTAACAATATTGTTTACTAAGAAACATCGCTGGTCATTAAGTAACAACATTGTTTACTAAGAAACATCACTGGTCATTAAGTAAGAACACTGTTTACTAAGAAACATCACTTGTCATTAAGTAACAACACTGTTTACTGAGAAACATCACTGGTCATTAAGTAACAACACTGTTTACTAAGAAACATCACTGGTCATTAAATAACAACATTGGTTACTAAGAAACATCACTGGTCATTAAGTAACAACACTGTTTAATAAGAAACATCACTGGTCATTAAGTAACAACACTGTTTACTAAGAAACATCACTGGTCATTAAGTAACAACATTGTTTACTAAGAAACATCACTGGTCATTAAGTAACAACACTGTTTACAAAGAAGCATCACTGCTCATTAAATAACAACACTGTTTACAAAAAAAACATTACTGGTCATTAAGTAACAACACTGTTTACTAAGAAAGATCACTGGTCATTAAGTAACAACATTGTTTACTAAGAAACATCACTGGTCATTAAGTAACAACATTGTTTACTAAGAAACATCACTGGTCATTAAGTAACAACATTGTTTACTAAGAAACATCACTGGTCATTAAGTAACAACACTGTTTACTAAGAAACATCACTGGTCATTAAGTAACAACACTGTTTACTGAGAAACATCACTGGTCATTAAGTAACAACACTGTTTACTAAGAAACATCACTGGTCATTAAGTAACAACATTGTTTACTAAGAAACATCACTGGTCATTAAGTAACAACACTTTTTACTAAGAAACATCACTGGTCATTAAGTAACAACACTGTTTACTGAGAAACATCACTGTTCATTAAGTAACAACACTGTTTACTAAGAAACATCACTGGTCATTAAGTAACAACATTTTTTACTAAGAAACATCACTGGTCATTAAGTAACAACACTGTTTACAGAGAAACATCACTGGTCATTAAGTAACAATACTGTTTACAAAGAAACATCACTGGTCATTAAGTAACAACATTGTTTACTAATAAACATCACTGGTCATTAAGTAACAACACAGTTTACAAAGAAACATCGCTGGTCATTAAATAACAACATTGTTTACTAAGAAACATCACTGGTCATTAAGTAACAACACTGTTTACTAAGAAACATGACTGGTCATTAAGTAACAACACTGTTTACTAAGAAACATCACTGGTCATTAAATAACAACATTGTTTACTAAGAAACTTCAGTGTTTATTAAATAACAACATTGTTTATTAAGAAACATCACTGGTCAGAAAGTAACAACACTGGTGACTATATGATACTGGTCATTAGGTAACTGAGAACATGACCAACCGTATAAGCTAATTGCTCCTTCTGTTTCGCCGAGTGAATTTTTAGCCACACAAGTGTATGTACCGTAGTCATCAGGCTCGAGGTCACGGATGGTCAGACGAAGTTGACCCTTGTAGTTCTCCTGACTGACATCAACTGACACGTATTTCTGATTTGATATTATGATAACACCAGATTCTCGCATCCAATACGTAACGGAGGTCGGATGAGCTTCAAGATGACAGTCCAGAACGACATCCGTACCCAGTGGAGCTCCTATCAGTTGGTTTGGGATCCATATCATTGGAGAGACTAAAATATCAGATAAAAACAACCGAATACACGTTTTAGTCTTGAAAACAAGTAGAAGAATCATTACAGCGTTTGATTTCTGTGTTAGGAATCTACAGAACAATTATCTTTACAGAGTGTTCGGAAAGTCACTGTGCAGTTTCGTAATCAGCATTCATTAGACTATTTCAAGACATTAACTGATAGTGGTGTTTAGAAATAAAATAAGAAGGATCCAGGCCTGTATTGATGCCAACGGGGGTCACTTTCAACATTGTTTATAATTGTCATTCATATTTACCTCCTGTATTCTGTATTGAAACATGTCTGTTAATAAATATATAAGTGTACAGTAAATTTCCGAACACCCTGTAGATTAATGGAAACAAGTGTCCTTTTCAAGGATGTGAGAAATCCATTAACTAGAACAAAGGATATAATCATTATAGTATTTAGAATACAGAACACATTCGTGGGTTGTAAACAGGTATTATTATTATATGCTCGTAACCCAAGTATGTGTCCTGTATTCTAGATACCATATTTACCTGTTCATAACACATTTATAAACAGGTAAACATGGTATCTAGAATACAGGACACATTCTTAAGTTATAAACAGATAAACATGGTATCTAGAATACAGGACATATTCTTAAGTTATAAACAGGTAAACATGGTATCTAGAATACAGGACACATTCTTAAGTTATAAACAGGTAAACATGGTATCTAGAATACAGGACACATTCTTAAGTTATAAACAGGTAAACATGGTATCTAGAATACAGGACACATTCTTGAGTTATAAACAGATAAACATGGTATCTAGAATACAGGACACATTCTTAAGTTATAAACAGGTAAACATGGTATCTAGAATACAGGACACATTCTTAAGTTAGAAACAGATAAACATGGTATCTAGAATACAGGACACATTCTTAAGTTATAAACAGATAAACATGGTATCTAGAATACAGGACATATTCTTAAGTTATAAACAGGTAAACATGGTATCTAGAATACAGGACACATTCTTAAGTTATAAACAGATAAACATGGTATCTAGAATACAGGACACATTCTTAAGTTATAAACAGGTAAACATGGTATCTAGAATACAGGACACATTCTTAAGTTATAAACAGGAAAGCATGGTATCTAGAATACAGGACACATTCTTAAGTTATAAACAGGAAAGCATGGTATCTAGAATACAGGACACATTCTTAAGTTATAAACAGATAAACATGGTATCTAGAATACAGGACATATTCTTAAGTTATAAACAGGTAAACATGGTATCTAGAATACAGGACACATTCTTAAGTTATAAACAGATAAACATGGTATCTAGAATACAGGACATATTCTTAAGTTATAAACAGGTAAACATGGTATCTAGAATACAGGACACATTCTTAAGTTATAAACAGGAAAGCATGGTATCTAGAATACAGGACACATTCTTAAGTTATAAACAGATAAACATGGTATCTAGACTACAGAACATATTGTTGGATTATAAACAGATAAAATGTAAAATGAACCCCAAGTTTACTGTTGAATATCCATAAATGTATCACTGACAAACTGGGGCACAAAAACTCTGAATAAACAATCCTCATATTTTAAAATGTTTAACGTAGTTTACACTAGATGGCAGGCTGTACTGCATAATTAAAAAGTTGTGTCAACTTTTATATATGTGTGGAAATATTATCTTATGGAAAAGTTAAAGCCACAATAATTAAAAATAAAGAATATATTTTGCATATTAACAAGAAGAAAGATAGAGAGAGTGAAAGAAAATAATGAGAGATAGAAAATTGCTTACAGTTTATTCCAAGGAAAATCCTTTTACTGACGGCTGGCGGGATTCCATTGGTGGCAATACAGAGATAAGCTCCCATATGCATTCTACTCACCTTACTTATATTGAGATAGTTGCCGCCCACGGAAAGTACTTGAAATAAAACGTTGACATGGTTACAATTATTAATAACAAGTGATAAATCATTGTCATGGTTACCAGTCTTATAAAAAGTGAAAACGCGTTGTCGTGGTTACTAGTCTTATAACAAATGAGAAAGCGTTGTCGTGGTTACTAGTCTTATAACAAATGGGAAACTTTATTGTTATTATTAACATTAAAATGTCCAGATAAAAAAATTGATATATTACAGAGAAATCGCTAGGTATTTAAAATAATCCAAGCTCCGGTCTGAACTTGCGGGTGTCTTCAGTATTATAGATTACGAGACTTTATTCTGTTCTGATTTCTCTAGAATACCAAACGGATTCGGGGTAGTGCTTAATAGAATACGGGTTACTTGTGCCAGCACCTAACAACCTCTATGTAATATTATATTAAACATTACTTGTCATTCCTGATTATGTGAGAAACGTTTCGTATTTGCTAATAATATTAATAATCCTTTCGTTGCGTTCTGTTTTGCAAAATTTTAAGTGCAAAGAAAAATTCGCTTTAAATTAAAGTTTTGTTTCTAATTAACACAACTCACCTTTTTCACTACCTAGTGAGATGGGTTCTCCGTCCTCTCGTCGCCAGGTGATTTCTGGTTCTGGTGATCCTGTGGAACTGCACAGTAGGCTAACATTATCTCCTTCCCTGACGTCAATGTCTTTGCTCGTGAGTGTTTCGTCAATATGTGGGGGCACTTTCATACAGAAAAAGAACTCGAAGTTTGTTACGAACTAAAGGCTTCTAAACATATTCGATCAGAGAACAAAAAATCCCCACTTAAAAATAAAACATTGATATACGTTTTGAAATTCTCTGCTTGTAATTGAAAAAGAAGTGAGCTGATAGCACATAAAATGGTTATACATTATCCATTAGATAGATCCTAATGCACAGTTCTTTATATACATTATCCATTAGATAGATCCTAATGCACAGTTCTTTATATACATTATCCATTAGATAGATCCTAATGCACAGTTCTTTATATACATTATCCATTAGATAGATCCTAATGCACAGTTCTTTATATACATTATCCATTAGATAGATCCTAATGCACAGTTCTTTATATACATTATCCATTAGATAGATCCTAATGCACAGTTCTTTATATACATTATCCATTAGATAGATCCTAATGCACAGTTCTTTATATACATTATCCATTAGATAGATCCTAATGCACAGTTCTTTATATACATTATCCATTAGATAGATCCTAATGCACAGTTCTTTATATACATTATCCATTAGATAGATCCTAATGCACAGTTCTTTATATACATTATCCATTAGATAGATCCTAATGCACAGTTCTTTATATACATTATCCATTAGATAGATCCTAATGCACAGTTCTTTATATACATTATCCATTAGATAGATCCTAATGCACAGTTCTTTATATACATTATCCATTAGATAGATCCTAATGCACAGTTCTTTATATACATTATCCATTAGATAGATCCTAATGCACAGTTCTTTATATACATTATCCATTAGATAGATCCTAATGCACAGTTCTTTATATACATTATCCATTAGATAGATCCTAATGCACAGTTCTTTATATACATTATCCATTAGATAGATCCTAATGCACAGTTCTTTATATACATTATCCATTAGATAGATCCTAATGCACAGTTCTTTATATACATTATCCATTAGATAGATCCTAATGCACAGTTCTTTATATACATTATCCATTAGATAGATCCTAATGCACAGTTCTTTATATACATTATCCATTAGATAGATCCTAATGCACAGTTCTTTATATACATTATCCATTAGATAGATCCTAATGCACAGTTCTTTATATACATTATCCATTAGATAGATCCTAATGCACAGTTCTTTATATACATTATCCATTAGATAGATCCTAATGCACAGTTCTTTATATACATTATCCATTAGATAGATCCTAATGCACAGTTCTTTATATACATTATCCATTAGATAGATCCTAATGCACAGTTCTTTATATACATTATCCATTAGATAGATCCTAATGCACAGTTCTTTATATACATTATCCATTAGATAGATCCTAATGCACAGTTCTTTATATACATTATCCATTAGATAGATCCTAATGCACAGTTCTTTATATACATTATCCATTAGATAGATCCTAATGCACAGTTCTTTATATACATTATCCATTAGATAGATCCTAATGCACAGTTCTTTATATACATTATCCATTAGATAGATCCTAATGCACAGTTCTTTATATACATTATCCATTAGATAGATCCTAATGCACAGTTCTTTATATACATTATCCATTAGATAGATCCTAATGCACAGTTCTTTATATACATTATCCATTAGATAGATCCTAATGCACAGTTCTTTATATACATTATCCATTAGATAGATCCTAATGCACAGTTCTTTATATACATTATCCATTAGATAGATCCTAATGCACAGTTCTTTATATACATTATCCATTAGATAGATCCTAATGCACAGTTCTTTATATACATTATCCATTAGATAGATCCTAATGCACAGTTCTTTATATACATTATCCATTAGATAGATATCCTAATGCACAGTTCTTTATATACATTATCCATTAGATAGATATCCTAATGCACAGTTCTTTATATACATTATCCATTAGATAGATCCTAATGCACAGTTCTTTATATACATTATCCATTAGATAGATCCTAATGCACAGTTCTTTATATACATTATCCATTAGATAGATCCTAATGCACAGTTCTTTATATACATTATCCATTAGATAGATCCTAATGCACAGTTCTTTATATACATTATCCATTAGATAGATCCTAATGCACAGTTCTTTATATACATTATCCATTAGATAGATCCTAATGCACAGTTCTTTATATACATTATCCATTAGATAGATCCTAATGCACAGTTCTTTATATACATTATCCATTAGATAGATCCTAATGCACAGTTCTTTATATACATTATCCATTAGATAGATCCTAATGCACAGTTCTTTATATACATTATCCATTAGATAGATCCTAATGCACAGTTCTTTATATACATTATCCATTAGATAGATCCTAATGCACAGTTCTTTATATACATTATCCATTAGATAGATCCTAATGCACAGTTCTTTATATACATTATCCATTAGATAGATCCTAATGCACAGTTCTTTATATACATTATCCATTAGATAGATCCTAATGCACAGTTCTTTATATACATTATCCATTAGATAGATCCTAATGCACAGTTCTTTATATACATTATCCATTAGATAGATCCTAATGCACAGTTCTTTAAAAATAGAAATTCGGAACTTATTCCAAGTGGATCATTCTTTTCTGCTTCTGATAGAGACAAAGAAGCCTCGTAGAATTCAAAATCATATTGCATGAGAAAGTTCAAAGATATAAGCCGCTTCTTCGAATTCTTCGAACATATTTTAAAACGATGCCATATTTAGAAAAGTTTTAAAATGTAAGTTTCATTCTAGGGTAAAATGTCAGTAACAGAAAAAAAACAAAAAACTACTTAAATCTTGGGTTACACTTGGTTATGTTTCATGGAACAAGGAGATTTCATACTCGAGTGGAAAGTAACCAACAAAAAACTAAACAACAAAAACAAAGGTCTGCATCGTAACATTGCCTTCAACTAAGTTTCTACTATTTCTTTATGAATGGATGTAAGAAACAATAGGTTTTAAAATGTATACATAAAGCACTTTCAGATATGTGCATTCTTATATCTCCTTCCCTGTTAAACTTTGGACCTCCAATGTAAAGCTTTCTTTCAAATTTTCGAAGAAACAAGACAGGTTTCGAACAGCAGTTCAGGAATAAACATACCTGATACAAACAAAACATAATACTCAGTTCAGGGAGGGTAGGATTCACGCGACCCCTTCTTCTGTCGTTTACTGTACTTCAAGGTGGCTGTTAAAATGTCACAATAATATGACATGATGGTTAGGCATCGAAAATAACATGACAGTGCTCTGTATACCATCGCTAATGATCGGTATTACAAAGTTAACAATATTATTGTGTTGTGTACACCGTCAGTAATGATCGGTATTACAAAGTTAGTAACATTATTGTGTTGTGTATAAAGTCAGTAATGATCGGTATTACAAAGTTAATAACATTATTGTGTTGTGTATACCGTCAGTAATGATCGGTATTACAAAGTTTAGTGTTTATTCTAAAGAAACAACTGGATAATAAAAACAGTAAAAATTATGAGAAATATCTCAATCTAAGAAAATATTATCATGTATATTGTTCTTGACAATATTATCATGTTTAGTGCTCCAGACGGTATTATTATGTTTATTGTTCCAGACGGTATTATCATGTATATTGTTACAGTCAATATTATCATGTATATTGTTCTTGACAATATTATCATGTTTATTGTTCCAGACGGTGTTATTATGTATATTGTTCCAGACAGTATTATCACGTATATTGTTTCAGACAATATTATCGTGTATATTGTTACAGTCAATATTATCATGTATATTGTTCCAGACAATATTATCATGTATATTGTTCTTGACAATATTATCATGTTTATTGTTCCAGACGGTGTTATTATGTATATTGTTCCAGACAGTATTATCACGTATATTGTTTCAGACAATATTATCATGTATATTGTTCTTGGCAATATTATCATGTTTATTGTTCCAGACGGTATTATTATGTATATTGTTCCAGACAACATTATTATGGGGCTTGGCATGGCCAAGCGCGTAAGACGTGTGATTCGAGGGTCGCGGGTTCGCGCCCGTATTGCGCTAAACATGCTCGCCTTCCCAGCCGTGGGGGCGTATAATGTGACGGTTAATCCCACTATTCGTTGGTAAAAGAATAGCCCAAGAGTTGGCGGTGGGTGGTGATGACTAGCTGCCTTCCCCCTAGTCTTACACTGCTAAATTAGAAACGGCTAGCACAGATAGCCCTCGAGTAGTTTTGTGCGAAATTCCAAAACAAACAAACAACATTATCACGTATATTGTTTCAAACAATATTTTCGTGAATATTGTTTCAGGCAATATTATCATGTATGTTGTTCGTTTGACGTTTGAAACTTTAAAAGTAATAATTTGTAAATCTATAATTTTATCAGAACAAATTTCATGTTTGTTTAATCCAAAATGTATTTTGTTGTTTGTTAGGCTGTAGTATAGATTTATGTATTTTGTGTGCATTATTCTATTTACATTTTCCAAACATGAACAAAGAACTACCACTGGAACAGTTATCTGAGTGACGCAGATCCATCTGCTACAACGCATGCGCTCTCTTGACATGTGAGCAAACAGAGTGCTGAACAGAGTTCCGTTACGAATAAAACTCAGCTATAATTACAAGTTTTGTTTGTTTACGTCTCTCAATAACAAGTTAATTAAAATATTGTTTATTGTCTCCTTGTTAGAAAACACCTGACAAACATGTCGGTTTAATCTCGACTTCAAAGCCTGACATTAGCTTTTAATTTCAAAGTTCTCAATGACAAGACGAGCCCAAATTAAAATCGTTGCGTATAATTGATTAATGGGAGGGTGAAGTGAAGTTATCCAGATGTAATAATGTGCATCCTTCTCAAACACTTTAACTCCGGTCACATTTTGACGATTAGTGTTTTTCCTGCAGTTTTTACGCCTGGTAATTAAGCTATTTCTGAAAATGACGGGTCTTCTCGGTAACTATCCTTCTGTTGTTCGTTTGAGAATTTTTCTCGCAAAACTACACAAAGTGTATGAGATCTGGTGATCCGCAGTCTCGACCTACATTCAATTCTCGGTGTTATAATTGGGTAGAGCAGTAACAAGATGTAACCCACACCGTCAGATTACCAGTCCTGGTACACTGGAAGTCACACCTGGCCCAGAATTGCATTTTAGAGGAACTTTCACACCAGAATGGAACGACATTCTACCTATAAAACACCAGTTAATTTAGGCCTAGTTACTACTAGCGGCTAATATGCAAAGTTATGTTAACTGAGGTATCATGGTTCATGCCCCCTCACTGATGCCTCTCCTCTATTTGCACAGTTGTATGTCTGCTAACTTACACCGCGAAAAGGTGGGTTTCAATAGATGGGTTTCACCACCCATCTGTGGTGGGCAGACCAGAGATAACCCATCGTGTAGCTTTGTGCCTAATCATATAGCAAAACAAATCCTTTACCGACAGAAACAGCTCTCCGCACTTTAAGGATATTGGTGCGTTATATGAGTGACAGTCACTTCTTACTATTATATTGGAGTGTATAAGGTTTAACAGTGGGTGCAGTTGACAAGGTGCTAACCATCTAGTCTATCACTTGAAAATTAGGGACAGCTAGTGTATACATCTCTTGTATAAGTTCGCTGTAATATCCTGAAACCCACAAACAACCAAATCATCACTTGAAAATTAGGGACAGCTAGTGTATACATCTCTTGTGTAAGTTCGCTGTAATATCCTGAAACCCACAAACAACCAAATCATAAAGCTTATCCAATTATAAAATAAAACATTGCACTTTTACAGCTTGCCAGTTATCGTTTGGTTAATTAATTTAAAAAAATCAAAATATAAACTTGATTTGTCCTGTTTAGAAAACCGGCAAGTTGAATAACTGGTGATAGCTCAGATTTCCATTATTTAGAACATGACGTCACTAAAAACAATTTGTAAAATGAATTCGACGAAACTTGAAGTGAATGGATACAAAATTGTATAAACATATTTATAATTTATTCCACAACATTTCTCAATCACTATTTAAATACCTAATTTCCATAATATCCTTACATCTAGAAAGAGGTCATTATTGTAATAAAACGTCATGTTCCTAATATCTTGGTTATTTGTTCTGTAATGACTGAAATTTCCTTGGAATTTACTATGATAAACAGACAAATCTGTGTACAGAACGCTGTACTGAATGTTAATACATTATACAGGGTTCCTGATACTCTTATTGTCTATTATTAGATACAATATACAGAATTTCTGATGCTGTTGTTGTCTATTACTAAATACAATATACAGGATTTCTGATACTGTTGTTATCTATTACTAGGTACAATATACAGGGTTCCTGATACTGTTGTTGTCTATTATTAGATACAATATACAGGATTTCTGATACTGTTGTTATCTATTACTAGATACAATACAAAGGATTTCTGATGCTGTTGTTGTCTATTACTAAATACAATATACAGGATTTCTGATACTGTTGTTATCTATTACTAGGTACAATATACAGGATTTCTGGTACTGTTGTTGTCTATTACTAGGTACAATATACAAGGTTCCTGGTACTGTTGTTATCTATTACTAGATACAATATACAGGATTTCTGGTACTGTTGTTGTCTATTACTAAATACAATATACAGGATTTCTGATACTGCTGTTGTCTATTACTAGGTACAATATACAGGATTTCTGATGCTGTTGTTATCTATTACTAGATACAATATACAGGATTTCTGGTACTGTTGTTGTCTATTACTAAATACAATATACAGGATTTCTGATACTGTTGTTGTCTATTACTAGGTACAATATACAGGACTCCTGGTACTGTTGTTGTCTATTACTAGATACAATATACAGGACTCCTGGTACTGTTGTTGTCTATTACTGGGTACAATATACAGGATTCCTGGTAATGTTGTTGTCTATTACTAGATACAATATACAGATTTCCTGGTACTGTTGTTGTCTATTACTAGATACAATATACAGGGTTCCTGGTACTGTTGTTGTCTATTACTAGATACAATATACAGGACTCCTGGTACTGTTGTTGTCTATTACTAGATACAATATACAGGACTCCTGGTACTGTTGTTGTCTATTACTAGGTACATTATACAGGGTTCCTGGTACTGTTGTTGTCTATTACTAGATACAATATACAGGACTCCTGGTACTGTTGTTGTCTATTACTAGATACAATATACAGGACTCCTGGTACTGTTGTTGTCTATTACTAGGTACATTATACAGGATTCCTGGTACTGTTGTTGTCTATTACTAGATACAATATACAGGATTCCTGGTACTCTTGTTGTCTATTACTAGGTACATTATACAGGGTTTTTGGTACTGTTGTTGTCTATTACTAGGTACAATATACAGGGTTTCTGATACTGTTGTTGTCTATTACTAGATACAATATACAGGGTTCCTGGTACTGTTGTTGTCTATTACTAGATACAATATACAGGGTTCCTGGTACTGTTGTTGTCTATTACTAGATACAATATACAGTGTTCCTGGTACTGTTGTTGTCTATTACTAGATACAATATACAGGGTTCCTGGTACTGTTGTTGTCTATTACTAGATACAATATACAGGGTTCCTGGTACTGTTGTTGTCTATTACTAGATACAATATACAGGGTTCCTGGTACTGTTGTTGTCTATTACTAGATACAATATACAGTACTGGTTCTATTACCAATATACAGGGTTCCTGGTACTGTTGTTGTCTATTACTAGATACAATATACAGGGTTCCTGGTACTGTTGTTGTCTATTACTAGATACAATATACAGGGTTCCTGGTACTGTTGTTGTCTATTACTAGATACAATATACAGGGTTCCTGGTACTGTTGTTGTCTATTACTAGATACAATATACAGGGTTCCTGGTATTACTAGATACAATATACAGGATTCCTGGTACTCTTGTTGTCTATTACTAGGTACAATATACAGGGTTCCTGGTACTGTTGTTGTCTATTACTAGATACAATATACAGGGTTCCTGGTACTGTTGTTGTCTATTACTAGGTACAATATACAGGGTTCCTGGTACTGTTGTTGTCTATTACTAGATACAATATACAGGGTTCCTGGTACTGTTGTTGTCTATTACTAGGTACAATATACAGGGTTCCTGGTACTGTTGTTGTCTATTACTAGATACACTATACAGTGTTGTTGTCACTTTTGGTGGTAATGAGTGTTTTTGTCATAAGCCTCATAAGCGAAATATAATGCAGCTCTTATCATGTATAGAATGTTTTGTAAAACAAATAATAAAAACACATATGATGTTTTGTGAAATTAAAATGTCACTAAATTACTTCCACTTAAACACTCGATAGTTTGAACTAATGTGCCTTAAGGTTTGTAAAAAGACAAATTTATATTGTGGTCAATTGCTCTGTCTCAAAATGCAAAGGGACACAATGATAGATTCTGTTCTTTGGTTTGTAACAGAAATAAAAGAACACAACAATATGTTCTGATCTGTGATTTGTACACAAGAAGGAAGGTGCACAACGTTTGGTTCTGATCTGTCGTTTGTACAGAGAAACAAAGGTGCAAAAAATCTGGTTCTATTCTGCGGTTTTACTGAAGAATACTGAGAAACAATGTTACGTACTGACCTTTGATTTGTGCGTAAAACTTAGACGTCATAAGTTTCGTAATCCCCTAGAATAAACAATCGTTCATGTAATTGTGTTCAATTCTGCTACCAAAATTATTATTTTTCTCATGGTGTTCATTTCTTTCTGGTTTATGACATACATTATCTATGTTTCTGACGTTAGGTCGCCTCCATCGAATAAAATGAAAATCCATAGAGCTAAGACTATTTCTTCCTAAATAAAAACACCCAATGCTTACCAACTACTTTTATGTAGCCAACTTGGTTCTTCATGGGAGAGGTGTTGATTTGGCACATGTATTGTCCTCTGTCCCTCATCTGTACGTGTTTAATGTGTAACCACCACGTGCGGTGGCTATTGTGTGTCACGTGGTAACGAGAGTTTCTTGTGATTACGCGCGTAGCTAGGGTTAAAAGAGTAGATCTGTCTGTGTGAATCCACGCCACCTAGAGGTATGAAAGAAATAAAAATTAGAAATGTACAATAAAAATAATGTAATAATATTTTGTCATATGGAAAACACATTAACAGCCATAAAATAATAAAAAGTCGTAAACACACAACACTCTTAAAGCACAGACTCTTGAACCGGCTTTGCTATAAATCATAATGTCCAACATTCGGACCGCGACAGGTAAATCCGTTCCTGATCAAGTCGGTATATGCAAGGGCTGTGTATTTGCTCTCCGTCTGGTCAGTAGTTCTAAATCAAGGATGGTTTTAACTGGACCTCAGATTATTCGACCTGTTCAGTTACACAGAGTGTCTCAAAAGGGTATATTAGGTTGGAAATACCACCTACTTCGTGCAGTTTATAAGTTAACCAGTAGCTAAGAAGTTAAAATAAACAAGAACGAAACAACTATTTTAAAATAACTATTGAAAAAAAAAATTCTTTCCCCAGAAAGAGGAAAAACATAACTTATCTGTGAACAAACAAGCTGGCAACATAACACATTACAAATTTATAAAACCTGAGATATATTGGAGGGTCCAGAGGAACAAATTGTCTAACATTTCAGTAGATAAGGATCTAATAATTTCAAATCAGAGTAAGAGTTTATGGACCAAAGCCCGTTTACATTAGCGACACATCCATAAGTCCTTGTAAGTTAATTTGCCTCGACGATACTTTGCACGTTTTCATAATTGATTTCAACATCTGGAATAAGACGTTCAGATAATCTAATTAATGACATGTTTCTGTTTATAATCTAAGACTTCTGACACAATCGTATATTGCTAATTATAATTTATACGTTCTATTTAGGTGTATGTAGTTAAGCGCAAAACTATGCTGAACTATCTGTATTCTGTCCACCGAAGGTATCAAAACCCAGCTTCTTGCATTGTTAGTCCGCATACATGCCGCTGTGCCACTAGAGGGGGTATAGAAATAAACAACATACTCTGAACTGACTCGTAAATTAAAATACTGAAACATCTATCAACCCGACTGCAGCGCACCCTATAACGTGAAGGTACGTACAAGCTTGAAATATTTTTGTTTATCAGATAATTTATTGACAGTATATTCGTATAACTACAAACTAACGTTTTGAAATTGCTCTAATTGATAACTTAGTATCTGAATATGTTTTTGTTTAGAGGAAGGGTATAGTCTGTCTCCATCTCTCTTTCTCTGTAAGAGGTACAAATTAGCTGTATTTTTTAACTCTGTATCTCGAAGCTATGGACCCGGGTTCGAATCCATGCGAAACTACAAAATAGTTCCCATTCACCCTTAAACTGTGGTTGCGTTATAAGAGCGACAATCAAACTGCTAGTCTTAGTCTCTCCGAACAGTAGGTTAAAATTAAGAAATGAAGTGGTTAGGGTTAGTATATTGAACACCAATACCTATCGTAGTTCTGCTTCGTAACTTATTTTGTATTAATGAGAATAATTTTGTTATATTGTGTTTTAATATTTTCATTAACTTCGTACTTTGTATCTATAGCTAATCTAAAAATATGCATTGATTTAAAGTATACATTCTATTTTAGTGTATGTGGGGTTTCAATACAGTAAAAATTGATTTACTTTTTAATAATAAATCTTTCACATCGTTGGAGCAATTTTTATTTTAAATATTATGTTACTGATTACATACTAACTGAAGATATTATGCAAACACTTTTCAAGATTTTGAAATACCGTTTTTTTGTGTTTTCTATAACGGCCACATAACACAACGTAACAATGTTTCACACGATAGCCACACCAATTTCCTTCAGCCACGTGTCTGGTGTGTGTAGAATTTTATATTATTTATGTTTTACAACGCTGATATTTGAAAATGAAAGCCATCTTTGTTCCACTTTTTGACATCATTGTGTTTTTAGAGTTATTTTCAAATGTTTTTCTACGTTATTTAAAGAAAACCTCCATCTTATACACGAATATTATGACAAGTCCTCTCGGTTTTCTTGAATCACCCCTATCCTGAGTTCACGGTGACGAGGCGAAAGTTTCCTGGATATCTGTGTTCACATCGGTATTTTTCCACGAATGTCATTTTCTGTATCATTTATATACAGTTTATATACAGATGTGTACAGTTAGGATGTATATGCCAAACTTAAATATATTCACCTTCAATAGATATACTGAAAAAAATCCAATCCTATCATCTCTATGAAGTCATGGATCAAACCTAATGACCTCCAGAAGTCGAAAATCAAACCTAATGACCTGAAGAAGTCGAAAACCAAACCTAATGATCTCCAGAAGTCAATAATCAAACCTAATGACCTTCAGAAGTCGAGAACCAAACCTAATGATCTCCAGCTATTAAGATTCAAGTCTAATGACCGCTAGAAGTCAAGAATCAAATTTGATGACATTTTACAAGTAAGTAATAAAATATGTTTAATTTAATAAATATATACCTTCACGTAACATGATTACTTTCAAATAACAAAAATAATTTCCAAATGAGATAGTTTTTGGAGGTGTCTAAAGATACCCTGCCTCGTTGGAATCGAAATCTAGCTTTTAGCGTTATAATCTTGCTGATTTACCGCTGAGTGTCGCTAGATGCTAATAATTTAAGTACAACAATGTTTAATAAATTTTACTCAACGCTTGTTTGATGACTTCCGAAAATTATCTCTCAACAATTTCAAGTTAAAATTTCAGTCTATTCAGAGAAATGTGCAACCATTAACTGATAGAACAGCGAAATATTGGTCTTGTTAAATATCAGTAGAGAACGTCGTGCAAGAGTTAATTTAAAATAATAATATTATGATTTGTAGTATACCTTATGGCTAACTATGAACTACCTCAGGGTAAAATAAGATTACTTGTTAGGTTTCACCTAATCGATTCGTCAGCTAAGTACATACAGTCATTGGACATTTGCTTTCAAAGAAAGGTTGATAAGAATATAATTTAAAATTCGGATACAGGAGAAACCATACATTTTCATCAAATATATTTAATAAAGAAACAATTTCGTGTTGTGGTGCTCAATACATACGTATGTGTATTATGTTGGATATTTTAAAAGAAAACAATATTTCCTGAATACTTTCATAACTTTAATATAACCCTATAATTAGTTATAGTACAGAAAATAATATTTTGTTTAAAGTAATTGCAAAATGATATAAAATTCACATAGCTTAGCTGCATCTTTAAACCAGCACGTGGATGCAACTCAGCACATTATAAAATATACGTTCACTAGATGGCGCCACTATAATTTAAGAAAATTATTTTAATCGATCAGCTCTCCAGTGAGAAAACGTAATTTAGGTATTAGGATTTGGTGATTAAAACTAGAAATAAATTAGTTTGTAACCTACAAATACGCACTAATACATTAATACTTGGGCCTACAATTATGATGTTTCAGTTTAGTTGTTGTAACTAAACGATCCACCAGTTTGTTTGTGTTTGTGTTTGTCTTTTGGTTTTCTTTGTATATCAAACAGTCTGTCGTATTATATGTTATGGACCAGTTTGTCTGTAAGAAACATTTTACAAGTTTTACACATTTTACAAGTTTCTATTAGTGAAGATCTACATTCTAAACACACTATACAAGGTTTGTCAGAAAAAATCTACATTCTAAACACACTTTACAAGTTTCTATTAGTAAAGATCTACATTCTAAACGCACTATGCAAGTTTCTGTCAGAGAAGATCTACATTCTAAACACACTATGCAAGTTTCTGTCAGAGAAGATCTACATTCTAAACACACTATACAAGTTTTGTCAGAGAAGATCTACATTCTAAACACACTTTACAAGTTTTGTCAGGGAAAATCTACATTCTAAACACACTTTACAAGTTTCTGTTAGAGAAGAACTACATTCTAAACACACTATACAAGTTTTGTCAGGGAAAATCTACATTCTAAACACACTTTACAAGTTTTGTCAGGGAAAATCTACATTCTAAACACACTTTACAAGTTTCTGTTAGAGAAGATTTACATTCTAAACACACTTTACAAGTTTTGTCAGAAAAATCTACATTCTAAACACACTTTACAAGTTTCTATTAGTAAAGATCTACATTCTAAACACACTTTACAAGTTTTTGTTAGAGAAGATCTACATTCTAAACACATTTTACAAGTTTCTATTAGTAAAGATCTACATTCTAAACACACTATGCAAGTTTCTGTCAGAGAAGATCTACATTCTAAACACACTATACAAGTTTTGTCAGAAAAAATCTACATTCTAAACACACTATGCAAGTTTCTGTCAGAGAAGATCTACATTCTAAACACACTTTACAAGTTTCTGTTAGAGAAGATCTACATTCTAAACACACTATACAAGTTTCTATTAGTGAAGATCTACATTCTAAACACACTATACAAGTTTTGTCAGAGAAAATCTACATTCTAAACACACTTTACAAGTTTTGTCAGGGAAAATCTACATTCTAAACACACTTTACAAGTTTTGTCAGGGAAAATCTACATTCTAAACACATTTTACAAGTTTCTATTGGTGAAGAACTACATTCTAAACACACTATACAAGTTTTGTCAGGGAAAATCTACATTCTAAACACACTTTACAAGTTTTGTCAGGGAAAATCTACATTCTAAACACACTTTACAAGTTTCTGTTAGAGAAGATTTACATTCTAAACACACTTTACAAGTTTTTTAGAGAAGATCTACATTCTAAACACACTTTACAAGTTTTTGTTAGAGAAGATCTACATTCTAAACACATTTTACAAGTTTCTATTAGTAAAGATCTACATTCTAAACACACTTTACGAGTTTTTGTCATGGAAGATCTACATTCTAAACACATTTTACAAATGTAAACATCTTTCTATCTAAGGCATGGGTATCTTATACGATACTGTAAACATCTCTCTATCTGAACCATGAGTATCTGTATGTCTCATTGTAATTACCTTACTTTTTAAGACATAGATATCTGTGTATCTCACTGTAAACATCTCCCTGTAGTCAGAGCCCTCTAAACATCTCACCATTAATTTTATCTTTGTTACCGTTACATCAAATTACCCTCTTGTTGCTATCTTAATGTTTCACAATGACGACACCCACGCCGTTTGGCCTCGTTAGGTCTGGTTACCTAATAGACATAAATTTCCACCTCTGTTTAAGATATGATTTAACATTTCTAAACATTATTTTGCTTGTGTGGAAAGCACTTATAGCTACAAATGTGCAATTTAAAAAACCCACAAGTATAAGCAGAGAATAGTACCTAATAATATGGATCGGTTTGTTTTGAACTTCGTGCAAAGCTACTCAAGGGTTATCTGCGCTAGCCGTCCCTAATATAGCAGTGTAAGACTAGAGGGAAGGCAGCTGGTTATCACCACCCACCGCCAACTCTTGGGCTACTCTCTTATCAACAAATAGTGGGATTCACCTTCACATTATAACGCTCCCACGGCTGAAAAGGCGACTATTTTTGGTGTGACGGGGATTCAAACCCGTGACCCTTGGATTGTGAGTCGAGTGCCTTAATCACCTGGCCATACCGGGCCTCTAATAATATTTTATTCAAACTACGTCTATACTTAAGAGTCCACGAGGCCTTTCGCATAATATCAGAACTCACCCGGCTTGCTGGGATAAATAATAATGGTTGAGGCGTTATTCATGTTATTAACTGCAAGAAAAGTTTCTACCAGAGTATGAACTAAGGTTGTGTTAATTATAATAAATGAATATTTTCATTTCTTTAGTGAACAAAAGAAATAATATTTTTAATATAAAACCTATTTACTCATAGAATGTAAAAAGAACAGTGAACATACAATCAAACGGTAGTTAATTTAAATTATTCTGCCGTTTTTTATGAAATTCCGAAGGTATTAGTATCTCAAGACTGTGATTCCAAAGATTTATGGTTAAAGACCCGTTGTCATATAAATGCGCCCTACGCTTCAAGGCCGCATGTGTGTCTATGACCAAGACAGGAAAATCCCACTATTCCATTAAGTCAGCCAAAAAGTTGGCAGTAAACATGGTTGGCTAACTTTCTCCCTTCTATTATAAGACCCGGACTGGTCTGTTGGTTTGGATGTTTGATTCGCATTTTGAGAGTCACTTGTTCGAATCCCGGTCAACTGAATATGTTCGCCCTTTCAGCCATGAGAACGTTATAAAGAAACTGTCAATCCACCTGTTTGTTGGCAAAGGAATAGTCTAAGAGTTGGTGGTGAGTGATATTCACTAGTTTCCTTTAATCTAGTCTATCACTGCTGAATTATAGATGACCGTCATAGTTAGCCCTCGTGTAGCTTTGCGCGAATTTGAAACAAATAAACTACAACCCTCTAATATATTAGTTGAAAATTATGTAAGATTTTGTTTATTACTGGTCGAAATCACATAAAGCTTTTGTATGTAAGTCTAGAGTTTCCTCAGAGACAATCAGTCCTTGACCCAAATTTGATTGAACTCAGAAGAAAACAATCTTCTTACACAGTGAAAGCAATGACCTCACCGTGTTTACACACAAAACAAAATCTTCGCTGTGTTTCCACACACACGAGTGAACATGGTTCGCTTGTAGTGTTTTCACCCAACACACACACACGATAAAACCAATTTCCCTGTCGTGTTTCTAGACACACACACACAAGAGTGAAAACAATACCTTTGTTGTTCGTGAAAAATAATTAAAATATTTTTATTTTCATACACTGTTTTACAACTCCGCTATTGTTGAGCGACAGAACAGGTAATAAATGAACTCACCCGGTAAGATCCCAAGTGGTCCACTACGCAAGGAATGCTCACATCTCTTCCGGCTGAAACAGTTATGTTCGGGATCGGTTCGGCAAATTCCGGCTCAAAAGAATTTTCCGATTGACCTCCGAGAGCTGAAATGAAAGATAAAGTTGATTTGATAAAGTCATATATTATATCTAAAGCTGGCTTTGTGCTGGTGAGCTAATCTGAATATTATAGCTAAAGCTGGTTTTGTGCCGGTGAGCTAATCTGAGAATATTATAGCTGAAGCTGGCTTTGTGCTGGTGAGCTAATCTGAATATTATAGCTAAAGCTGGTTTTGTGCTGGTGAGCTAATCTGAATATTATAGCTAAAGCTGGCTTTGTGCTGGTGAGCTAATCTGAATATTATAGCTAAAGCTGGTTTTGTGCTGGTGAGCTAATCTGAATATTATAGCTAAAGCTGGCTTTGTGCTGGTGAGCTAATCTGAGAATATTATAGCTAAAGCTGGTTTTGTGCTGGTGAGCTAATCTGAATATTATAGCTAAAGCTGGCTTTGTGCTGGTGAGCTAATCTGAATATTATAGCTAAAGCTGGTTTTGTGCTGGTGAGCTAATCTGAATATTATAGCTAAAGCTGGTTTTGTGCTGGTGAGCTAATCTGAATATTATAGCTAAAGCTGGTTTTGTGCTGGTGAGCTAATCTGAATATTATAGCTAAAGCTAGTTTTGTGCTGGTGAGCTAATCTGAGAACATTTGCCACCTACTGGACTATTTTACTTTCATGAGAAACAACATGACTGCTGTTTTCCTTATCTTAATTTCACTAGTTTAAATCAAAAGCTTACAAAATATTTTTCTGTTAAGTCATTGAAAAACAGACTATTAACCCTATGGTAAAGCTCTCTATCTGTTCCCCGTTCTTTAAGCTGTGAGTGCGTTGTAACAGCAACACGGATAGGTTGCTACTGGGAACTTGTCTGCAGTTCGACGGTTCGAATGGCGGTAAATATTTGTAGTAATGTTGCCATAAATACAAAAACCCCAAATGCAGTTGCTTTAGTGTGAAACTTAAGTTACCTTATCTGCGCAGTGGGGAGTCATTAAAACGAAACAAACGATGTGTTTTTTTTTCTCACACGGGTGAAACTTAATATTACGCGATGTGCACCAGGACATCGAATCTGACTTTTAGTTTTACAAGCCCTCAGGCTTGCTGCTGAGTGTCAGTACTGAACGCTTTTAAATACGGTTTGATTCCTTGGAGCACATATCTGTGTACCTCAGGACGGCTGGTATAGGTGTTAACACTTTTAGTAATAAAGCAGAGAACAACGTTTCGACCTTCCTAGGTCATCTTTAGGTTAACAAAGAGAGAGTTTGTAATTGCACGTTGCTGGGCACAGGCCTTAGGGACAATAATATAACGGATACGGAAATGTAGTGGGTGTTGCAGCTGGACGTTAGGTTATTAATTAATATGGTATATGTGTGTTTTCTTATAGCAAAGCCACATTGGGCTATCTGCTGAGTCCACCAAGGGAATCGAACCGTTGAATTTAGCGTTGTAAATCCGTAGACTTACCGCCGTACCAGCGGGGAACAATGCGTATAGGTATAAGGATGTTTCTTTATATTGGTTTAATTTTGATTTTAGTTGCTGTATAAGTAGGGATTCTTTGATTTTGCGATTGTTTATATTTGTTTCCCTAGTTAGTAGCTAGAGAGTTTTCTTTGGTTATGTTGTGTTTATTTGATTTGCAAAGTTCAAAAACGTCTGAAGGTTGTTTTTTTTTTTTCTTTGAATCTAGTTTCCATTTTTCTTATTGTTTCTCAAGAAATATTCTGTTGTGGACAAAATTGTTACACATTTACTTTTAATTGTTACATATTTACTTTTAATTGTTACACATTTACTTTTAATTGTTATACATTTACTTTTAATTGTTACACATTTACTTTTAATTGTTATACATTTACTTTTAATTGTTACACATTTACTTTTAATTGTTATACATTTACTTTTACTTGTTACACATTTACTTTTATTTGTTATACATTTACTTTTAATTGTTACACATTTACTTTTAGTTGTTATACATATACTTTTAATTGTTACACATTTACTTTTAATTGTTATACATTTACTTTTAATTGTTACACATTTACTTTAAATGGTTATACATTTACTTTTAATTGTTACACATTTACTTTTAATTGTTATACATTTACTTTTAATTGTTATACATTTACTTTTAATTGGTTAGTTTTTCATTTCTTTTCTTAGTAATCATTCACGGTCACAAAAAATTTTTTTGAATTTCGCGCAAGCTAGACGAGGGATATCAGGGCTAGCCGTTCCTAATTTAGCAGTGTAAGACAAGAGGGAAGGCAGCTAGTCATCACCACTCACCACCACCTCTTGGGCTACTCTTTTACCAACAAATAGTGGGATTGGCCGACACATTATAACCTCCCTACGCCTGAAAGGGTAAACATATTTGGTGTGACGGGGATTTGAGCCCGCGACCCTCAGATTACGAGATTTTCTAGTGATATTATTATTGTTCCCAAACCATAAGGCCATGCCGGGCCTCGCTCACAAAACGATGCATCGTCTTGATGGGTCAGCGGTTTCGGAGAAAAGTTCTAAATTCCAGAGTTCGAGTTCCCGCAGTGGACAGAGGGTAGAGAGGTCATTGTGTAGCTTTGTGTTAAAAGAAAACAAATTCCATATAACAACCTAATATATGTAAGACGGGTGTTGCTTATGTGTTCTCTTATCCAAGTCATGGGTCAAAGACCCATCTCGTTTATTGATTTGCATTCAAATCTATGTTGAACTATTATTTTATGAATTTATGTCAGTAAGTTTAGAATCAAATATAAATCAAACTTTAATATTATATATGAGTTAATTTGTTAGTTTAAAAGTAAATATTTAAAAAACACATTTAAATATAGATTTTAACAAGAAACTTTGTATGTCGTACGCAGCATTGTTTAAAATTAAATGTTAAAATAGCGTAGTCTACGAATTTGTGTTGCGCGTAGTAGCCTAAAAATGTTATTGTTTCAGATTTCATTACATTCAATTGCAGGTTCGGATCCCCGTCACTCCAAAACAATCTCGCTCTTTCAGCCGTGGGGACGTTATAAAGTGATTGTCAATCCCACTATTCGTTGGTAAAAGAGTAGCCCAGGAGTTGGCGGTGGGTGGTAATGACTAGCTGTCTTTCTTCTAGTTTTACACCGCTAAATTAGGGACGGTTAGCGCATATAGCCCTCGTGTAGCTTTGCACGAAATAAAAAAAAAACAATTACATTCATGGTGTTTAAGAATATAACAAATGATGCTACCAGAGAGCGCTGTAGAATAATTACGTTATTTTCTGCAGTGCTTGATGAATAAATGTAAATCTTTAGAATAAAACACGTGCAAAGACAAGTTTGTGTAATATTAGTAACCAACTATTGAAACGATGAATTTAATTTCAAGTCGATTTTGTTTTTATGTAATTTCGGATCTCGACAACGGGTGAAATTAATTATTTTCAACAACTCGAACCTTAAATAGAAGGAAGGTTGTTTCGAACCAATTTTCCTTTTACAACAAAAACATTCGAGACACATAATTAAACTGTCTCAGCCCACTCCACTGGTTAACAAGTCCTATAATACTCGAACTAGCTAAGCTGATGATAACTGGCACCGACTGTAACAACAATTCCCATCCGAACATCACACGGACATTCGTACCTGATGCGAACTTATGTTTTCATTTAGAACAGTTCATTAAATATACAAAATAATACGTTCTAATCATTATGAAAGATTAGCTTCGAATCGGCTTATTTCTAGGAATAAAATAACGATTTTATAACAAAGACATAAAATTAGTTTAATTTGAGTTTGAAAGGTTAAATGGAAATGTTCCTTTCTTATGATTATTTTAGATCAGGTTTGATTTGTTTCAAATTTCGCGCAAAGCTACACGAATGTTACCTGCGCTAACAGTCCCTAATTTAGCAGTTTAAGACTACAGGGAAGGCAGTTATTCATCACCACTCACCGCCATCTCTTGAGCTACTCTTTTATCAACGAATAATGAGATTAGCCCTCACATTATAACGCCCCCACGGCTGAAAGGGCAAGCATGTTTGGTGTGACGGGGATTCGAACCCGTGACCCTTAGATTACAAGTCAAGTGCCTTAACCACCTGGCCAGGCTGGAGCATTTTAGATCAGTCAGACATCGTGACGACTGCCTTGAGAAATATAATATACACTAACATTAGCGGTTTTGGGTTAGGTTTATTTACCGGTATGGCCAGATGGGTTAAGGCGTTCGACTCGAAATAAGAGGGTCGCGGGTTCGAATCCCCTTCGCACCAAACATGCTCGCCCTTTCAGCCGTGGTGGCGTTATAATGTGACGGTCAATCCCCCTATTCTTCGGTAAAAGAGAAGCCCAAGAGTCGGCGGTGAGTGGTAATGACTTGCTGCCTTCCATCTAGTCTTACACTGCTAAATTAGGAAAAGATTGCGCAGATAGCCCTCGAGTAGCTTTGCGCGAAATTCTAAAACAAACAAAAATAATGTTCCAGTGGGAATAATTATCTTGCGATTTTCGTGTAAAGAAAATAACACCTCTTTCTATTTGTTTTTTAATTTGGTTCCTACCTAAATGAAGCATCGTCGTAATTGGCTCTATTTTAT
The DNA here is from genome assembly GCF_004210375.1 of Tachypleus tridentatus. Taxonomy (NCBI): domain Eukaryota; kingdom Metazoa; phylum Arthropoda; class Merostomata; order Xiphosura; family Limulidae; genus Tachypleus; species Tachypleus tridentatus. The sequence goes on from NW_027467777.1 coordinate 20,380,305, forward strand.
TCTCTGGAATAATAGAGAAATGGGGTTCTAGGTTCGAATCTCTCCCCCGTCACTGTTCCAGATACATTTTGTCTTCCTAAAGCGTTTGCTTCTCGTAAAACCGTTTCGTGTTAGCCCGTTATTTTTAGTATGTTCTCTTTTTAACAGGTAAATTTTTAACAGTAATAATATAAATTTGTGTCATATCATCCATGGTTATTGTTGGAAACTCCAGAATATAGTAGTTCCATAAAAAACAAAAACCCAACAGAATACTATAACTGGCATGTCAAGTTCTGTTGACAATACTTAACATAAAATATTGTAAACAACTATGGGACCTAGAAACAATGAAAGCATTCACTGCTAAATGGTGGTTACGATGTAAGAGACCAGTTTCACATCATACACTGGATGATTTACTCTCACTGTTTACCACAAATTAAAAGTGTTGACTTGACACATGGAAGATATTATCTTCCACTGTCAATGATTGCCACAAGTGGCAAAACAATGGATAAAATCGGTCTATAAATATTGGATTGAAAATAGCGCAAACATTTGATATTTTTGTTGTTATTTTATTCGTTCCCTTTAATTTACCTACTCTAGATTAATTTTGATTCGAAATAACAAACATGTAGAATGTCATTTCATATCTATCCTTTGTCTGCTACAAGCCTCTGTCGAAGAGGCCTTTATGTAATACCATAATTTTACAGTTGGGCTGGACTATTGAGTGAATGGTCTCTCAGCTTGTAGCAGACAAAGGACAGATATAAGAAGATACTATTTACACACCTTTGATTTTTAATCCAAAATGGACGCATTCAGATGAATGTAATAAAAACAAATTAACCTGCAATTCAGGTGCTTTTCCACACATTTTATGCCAATCAACGAGGATTTATAGCGTTAAAATTCGGGGCTGGATACCTGCGGAGGGTTTTGTTTCTTTGTTTCTGAATTTCGTTCAAAGCTACACAAGGGCTAACTGCGGTAGCCGTCCCTAATTTAGCAGTGTGAGACTAGAGGGAAGGCAGCTAGTCATCACCACCCACCGCCAACTCTTAGGCTACTCTTTTACCAGCGAATAGTGAGATTGATTGCACATTATAACGCCCCCACGACTGAAAGGGCGAGCATGTTTGGTGCGACGGGCATGCGAAGGTTAGAGCACAAATCGTTTGTTATCTCTGTGTTTAAAAACAAACAAACAATTTATTATGCACTAACATAACCACTGAAACGTCTCAAATTGCACAGCTTTCTGTATCGCTAGTTTTCCTTTGTTCTTGTATTTGAATATTGTAGAATAAGGTACAATGAATAGGAGGCGCATACTTTTCTGTATATTATGAAAATTGTTCAGAGTCGATAAATGTGGCTCTAAACGCTAGGCGACACCACGTGCTATGAACTGTTACTAATTTAGTATTATACTTTCGCACTCTTTCTTGTTTTTATATTTTCTTAGAACTTCGAATGTAAATCAGAACTATAAAATAAACTGGTTCCCCTGGATAAGCGCCGTATGGTTTAACTGTACACATTCCAATGCCATGAAACTTGAAATTACACTAGACATTTATTGACGAAAATAATTTACTGTATCAAACGTTCTATAAAACTAGAAATCGTCAGATGAAACCCAACCATCCAACTCGCTTCTCAACCGTCACGATCTTGCATAATTTCACTCGTTATATAAAATAAATGTCTTTTTTTTTAATGCTTTGCTTAAGAGGTTTATATCAACTATAAACGTTATTCCTTGAGAAGTTGTCTGTTTGATGGACATATATTTGGACCGTTATGAGGCGCTGCCGTTAATATAAAGGATATCATAAGAATTAGTGCGTGCTTATGTTCTTTCTCAAAGTCCCTGCTAAATAGCCAAGTCATTATGTAGCATATTAGAGACCCGAGTAAAATTAGACGTTGGCGGTTAAAGAGCTCTGTAGACGGTTGACAAACGACGTTTAAACTGTACGTCCAGTAGTGTGCGGAGGATCATATAGTGAAAACATCGTTATCCGTCTCGTCATAAATCACCCGTGTATCGATCCGCTACCCAGGTGACGGTTGGAGATCTGGGGAAAGATTACAGTTTGTTCTCAGGCCACCTGATCTAACGGCTTCCGCTTAGTCTTTCTTTTGTCTCACCTAGTGTCGGCGGATTCAATTAAACAAACCCCTTGACGCCACAAGAAAACTTGACGTGTGTTGATAAATCTTTAAGAACACCTCTTTCTTCAAGAGATTTATTATTGAAAAATCTGAACTCTAAATATTTTACTTCTCTTTCTATTTGATGGTATAAAAGAACAGTTAAAGGACAAACGTGATTTAACAATTTCCGTTTGATGCGCTGTGTAAATTATTAAAATATTTCTTTTAGGCTATTATATCCTAATTATTTTAGTAAATACAGTCACACTGTACACACGACACTCTTGTCGTCATGTCAAAACTGTTAGAACATGGACTTAGACGTGTGAACTATGTTAGAATCCAAGTAACGTTAAGTTCAAACCTGATCTTTATGTAATATAATACTTAGGACGCTTTATAAAAAAACATATCTCAGTGAAGTAACATGATTTGTTCTTGCCACAAAATGTATATGATTTTTGCATATAATAACTATAGAGAGTTATATTAAAACGCTTTTGAATGTGTGGATTAGCATATTACAACAATGGAGGATACAAAGCTGCGATAAATGGTCGTGTATCGGAACTACATTTTGTCTTTGTTTGGCACTTAGATCACAAATATCTGTTACAATCGAAAATGTCAGATCACAAGCAGATATCAGGATTGGAAATTTGGTATTTCCAAGACTATGATATCTATTGTACTCAACGGCATTTGAAAACATACGAATATGGATCAATTTAGGGTTTCAGAGCCATCCAGAAATTGGAGTTCAACAAGTCGTACTCCAACCGTGACTAGCGAAGTACAGTATTTTGAAACATGACAATGAACGAGTAAAAAGGTTAATAGCAAAGACCATCCACGTGTCTCAAACAAACGTACACAGCCTAATCAAAATAGGACTCGTTCTGGAATAGTGATAAAAGTCATGTCTACAAAAGCTCTTCCATCACATTCTACAAACAGCTGGAAAGTATAACGAATATTTGAGTTATTCTGTAATAATACATATTAGCTAAATTGCCAGACACACTGCCGATACATATTTTGCAAGCAGACTGTTCAAGAGGACACCAGGAAAACATCCGTTAAATAGATTACGGAAAGCAGAAAGGATTACCTACTGTATTTTGGACATGACAACCTTACCACGGAACCTTTTGCAAGATGCATGGCTGTCAGAAAAAACATATTCAGTCATGGTGACATAAACTGTAGCGACATGTTGAGGCTCCAAAATCGTTTGAATAAAACATACTCTAACTTTGTAGATTGCATGTTTTTTTCAGTCAGTTAGCACTAAGTTTCGAGGATTTGTAAGTTTCACAACATGACTAAGGAAACTTTACTTTGTTACTGTGGCCAACTCTTCAATATACGTCACTGCTTTCGCACTTTACCATCCAACTTCAAGTTTCAATACCTGTGGTGGGCACAGTACAATAAAGCCCATTGTGGCTTAACAACAAATAAGCTAGCCAAAAATGGGCCAGGTATCGGGTATCTAAGCTAACGTTAATCAGATGCGTTGTTTTGTTAGTGATAGTTTAGTGAACTATGGTTATTTAAGTGTAGTCGCAGATAGCCCCCATGTAGCTTTGCGCGAAATTAAAAACTCAAAAAACAACAACAACATGTAAATGTACAGGGTGGCCCGTAAGTTCCTATCCATCCATATGTTATGTTACATTCAATTACGCATGTATTATAAATTTGTTTCTTTTTCAAAGAAATATGGCCGATATAAGCCCATTTGAAAAGCGTATTGTGACAAGTACGCCGCATAATATTATGCAGCGAGAATGAGGGACAGTACACAGATACACTAGATACATAAGATATATGGATGGGTAGAGACTTACGGGCCACCCTGTAGATATTTCATTAATGTTGGTATTGTTCAACATAGACGTGTTATTATGTTTGTGACCACGTGATTTAATATGGTTTTATCAAAACACCTGGCAACCTCTTTCAAAAAGTATCCAAGCTTGGCACCTTGACTTTAACACTGGTCACTTGTTTTAAAAAGTATCCAAGCTTGACACCTTGACTTTAACACTGGTAACCTGTTTTAAAAAGTATCCAAGCCTAACACCTTGACTTTAACACCGGTAACCTGTTTTAAAAAGTATCCAAGCCTAACACCTTGACTTTAACACCGGTAACCTGTTTTAAAAAGTATCCAAGCCTGACACCTTGACTTTAACACCGGTAACCTGTTTTAAAAAGTATCCAAGCCTAACACCTTGACTTTAACACCGGTAACCTGTTTTAAAAAGTATCCAAGCCTGACACCTTGACTTTAACACTGGTGACCTGTTTTAAAAAGTATCCAAGCCTGACACCTTGACTTTAACACCGGTAACCTGTTTTAAAAAGTATCCAAGCCTGACACCTTGACTTTAACACTGGTGACCTGTTTTAAAAAGTATCCAAACCTGGCACCTTGACTTTAACACTGGTGACCTGTTTTAAAAAGTATCCAAACCTAGCACCTTGACTTTAACACTGGTAACCTGTTTTAAAAGTATCCAAGCCTGACACCTTGACTTTAACACTGGTGACTTGTTTTAAAAGTATCCAAGCCTGACACCTTGACTTTAACACTGGTGACTTGTTTTAAAAGTATCCAAGCCTGACACCTGGACTTTAACACTGGTGACCTGTTTTAAAAAGTATCCAAGCCTGACACCTTGACTTTAACACTGGTGACTTGTTTTAAAAAGTATCCAAGTTTGACACCTGGACTTTAACACTGGTGACCTGTTTTAAAAAGTATCCAAACCTGGCACCTTGACTTTAACACTGGTGACCTGTTTTAAAAAGTATCCAAGCCTGACACCTTGACTTTAACACCGGTAACCTGTTTTAAAAAGTATCCAAGCCTGACACCTTGACTTTAACACTGGTGACCTGTTTTAAAAAGTATCCAAACCTGGCACCTTGACTTTAACACTGGTAACCTGTTTTAAAAGTATCCAAACCTGACACCTTGACTTTAACACTGGTAACCTGTTTTAAAAAAGTATCCAAGCCTAACACCTAGTCTTTAACACTGGTAACCTGTTTTAAAAAGTATCCAAGCCTGACACCTTGACTTTAACACTGGTGACTTGTTTTAAAAAGTATCCAAGCTTGACACCTTGTCTTTAACACTGGTGACTTGTTTTAAAAAGTATCCAAGCCTGACACCTTGACTTTAACACTGGTGACTTGTTTTAAAAGTATCCAAGCCTGACACCTTGACTTTAACACTGGTGACTTGTTTTAAAAAAGTATCCAAGCCTGACACCTTGACTTTAACACTGGTGACTTGTTTTAAAAGTATCCAAGCCTGACACCTTGACTTTAACACTGGTGACTTGTTTTAAAAAGTATCCAAGCCTGACACCTTGACTTTAACACTGGTGACTTGTTTTAAAAAGTATCCAAGACTGACACCTTGACTTTAACACTGGTAACCTGTTTTAAAAAGTATCCAAGCCTGACACCTTGACTTTAACACTGGTGACTTGTTTTAAAAGTATCCAAGCTTGACACCTTGACTTTAACACTGGTGACTTGTTTTAAAAAGTATCCAAGCTTGACACCTTGACTTTAACACTGGTGACTTGTTTTGAAAAGTATCCAAGCCTGACACCTTGACTTTAACACTGGTGACTTGTTTTAAAAGTATCCAAGCCTGACACCTTGACTTTAACACTGGTGACTTGTTTTAAAAAAGTATCCAAGCCTGACACCTTGACTTTAACACTGGTAACCTGTTTTAAAAGTATCCAAGCCTGACACCCTGACTTTAACACCGGTGATCTGTTTTAAAAAGTATCCAAGCCTGACACCTTGACTTTAACACTGGTAACCTGTTTTAAAAAGTATCCAAGCTTGACACCATGACATTAACACTGGTGACTTGTTTTAAAAGTATCCAAGCCTGACACCTTGACTTTAACACTGGTGACTTGTTTTAAAAGTATCCAAGCCTGACACCTTGACTTTAACACTGGTGACTTGTTTTAAAAAAGTATCCAAGCCTGACACCTAGACTTTAACACTGGTGACCTGTTTTAAAAGTATCCAAGCCTGACACCTTGACTTTAACACTGGTGACTTGTTTTAAAAAAGTATCCAAGCCTGACACCTTGACTTTAACACTGGTGACTTGTTTTAAAAGTATCCAAGCCTGACACCCTGACTTTAACACTGGTAACCTGTTTTAAAAGTATCCAAGCCTGACACCTTGACTTTAACACTGGTGACTTGTTTTAAAAAGTATCCAAGCCTGACACCTTGACTTTAACACTGGTGACCTGTTTTAAAAAGTATCCAAGCTTGACACCTTGACTTTAACACTGGTGACCTGTTTTAAAAAAAGTATCCAAGCCTGACACCTTGACTTTAACACTGGTGACTTGTTTTAAAAAGTATCCAAGCTTGACACCTTGACTTTAACACTGGTGACTTGTTTTGAAAAGTATCCAAGCCTGACACCTTGACTTTAACACTGGTGACTTGTTTTAAAAAGTATCCAAGCCTGACACCTTGACTTTAACACTGGTGACTTGTTTTAAAAAGTATCCAAGCCTGACACCTTGACTTTAACACTGGTGACTTGTTTTAAAAAGTATCCAAGCCTGACACCTTGACTATAACACTGGTAACCTGTTTTAAAAAGTATCCAAGCCTCACACCCTGACTTTAACACCGGTGATCTGTTTTAAAAAGTATCCAAGCCTGACACCTAGACTTTAACACTGGTAACCTGTTTTAAAAAGTATCCAAGCCTGACACCTTGACTTTAACACTGGTGACCTGTTTTAAAAGTATCCAAGCCTGACACCTTGACTTTAACACTGGTGACCTGTTTTAAAAAGTATCCAAGCCTGACACCTTGACTTTAACACTGGTGAACTGTTTTAAAAAGTATCCAAGCCTGACACCTTGACTTTAACACTGGTGACCTGTTTTAAAAGTATCCAAGCCTGACACCTTGACTTTAACACTGGTGACTTGTTTTAAAAAGTATCCAAGCCTGACACCTTGACTTTAACACTGGTGACTTGTTTTAAAAAGTATCCAAGCCTGACACCTTGACTATAACACTGGTAACCTGTTTTAAAAAGTATCCAAGCCTGACACCTTGACTTTAACACTGGTGACTTGTTTTAAAAAAGTATCCAAGCCTGACACCTTGACTTTAACACTGGTAACCTGTTTTAAAAACTATCCAAGCCTGACACCTTGACTTTAACACTGGTGACTTGTTTTAAAAAGTATCCAAGCCTGACACCTGGACTTTAACACTGGTAACCTGTTTTAAAAAGTATCCAAGCCTGACAACTGGACTTTAACACTGGTGACTTGTTTTAAAAAGTATCCAAGCCTGACACCTTGACTTTAACACTGGTGACTTGTTTTAAAAAGCATCCAAGCCTGACACCTTGACTTTAACACTGGTAACCTGTTTTAAAAAGTATCTAAGCTTGACACCTTGACTTTAACACTGGTGACCTGTTTTAAAAAAGTATCCAAGCCTGACACCTTGACTTTAACACTGGTGACCTGTTTTAAAAAAGTATCCAAGCCTGACACCTTGACTTTAACACTGGTGACTTGTTTTAAAAGTATCCAAGCCTGACACCTTGACTTTAACACTGGTGACCTGTTTTAAAAGTATCCAAGCCTGACACCTTGACTTTAACACTGGTGACTTGTTTTAAAAGTATCCAAGCCTGACACCTTGACTTTAACACTGGTGACTTGTTTTAAAAAGTATCCAAGACTGACACCTGGACTTTAACACTGGTAACCTGTTTTAAAAAGTATCCAAGCCTGACAACTGGACTTTAACACTGGTGACTTGTTTTAAAAAGTATCCAAGCCTGACACCTTGACTTTAACACTGGTGACTTGTTTTAAAAAGCATCCAAGCCTGACACCTTGACTTTAACACTGGTAACCTGTTTTAAAAAAGTATCCAAGCTTGACACCTTGACTTTAACACTGGTGACTTGTTTTAAAAGTATCCAAGCCTGACACCTGACTTTAACACTGGTAACCTGTTTTAAAAGTATCTAAGCCTGACACCTTGACTTTAACACTGGTGACCTGTTTTAAAAAGTATCCAAGCTTGACATCTTGACTTTAACACTGGTGACCTGTTTTAAAAAAGTATCCAAGCCTGACACCTTGACTTTAACACTGGTGACCTGTTTTAAAAAGTATCCAAGCCTGACACCTTGACTTTAACACTGGTGACTTGTTTTAAAAAGTATCCAAGCCTGACACCTTGACTTTAACACTGGTGACCTGTTTTAAAAAGTATCCAAGCCTGACACCTTGACTTTAACACTGGTGACTTGTTTTAAAAAGTATCCAAGCCTGACACCTTGACTTTAACACTGGTGACTTGTTTTAAAAAGTATCCAAGACTGACACCTTGACTTTAACACTGGTAACCTGTTTTAAAAAGTATCCAAGCCTGACACCTTGACTTTAACACTGGTGACTTGTTTTAAAAAAGTATCCAAGCTTGACACCTTGACTTTAACACTGGTGACCTGTTTTAAAAAGTATCCAAGCCTGACACCTTGACTTTAACACTGGTGACCTGTTTTAAAAAGTATCCAAGCCTGACACCTTGACTTTAACACTGGTGAACTGTTTTAAAAGTATCCAAGCCTGACACCTTGACTTTAACACTGGTGACCTGTTTTAAAAAAGTATCCAAGCCTGACACCTTGACTTTAACACTGGTGACTTGTTTTAAAAGTATCCAAGCCTGACACCTTGACTTTAACACTGGTGACTTGTTTTAAAAAAGTATCCAAGCCTGACACCTTGACTTTAACACTGGTAACCTGTTTTAAAAGTATCCAAGCCTGACACCTTGACTTTAACACTGGTGACTTGTTTTAAAAAGTATCCAAGCCTGACACCTTGACTTTAACACTGGTAACCTGTTTTAAAAAGTATCCAAGCCTGACACCTTGACTTTAACACTGGTGACTTGTTTTAAAAAGTATCCAAGCCTGACACCTTGACTTTAACACTGGTAACCTGTTTTAAAAAGTATCCAAGCCTGACACCTTGGACTTTAACACTGGTGACTTGTTTTAAAAAAGTATCCAAGCCTGACACCTTGACTTTAACACTGGTGACTTGTTTTAAAAAGTATCCAAGCCTGACACCTTGACTTTAACACTGGTAACCTGTTTTAAAAAGTATCCAAGCTTGACACCTTGACTTTAACACTGGTGACCTGTTTTAAAAAGTATCTAAGCCTGACACCTTGACTTTAACACTGGTGACCTGTTTTAAAAAGTATCCAAGCCTGACACCTTGACTTTAACACTGGTGACTTGTTTTAAAAAGTATCCAAGCCTGACACCTTGACTTTAACACTGGTGACCTGTTTTAAAAGTATCCAAGCCTGACACCTTGACTTTAACACTGGTGACTTGTTTTAAAAGTATCCAAGCCTGACACCTTGACTTTAACACTGGTGACTTGTTTTAAAAAGTATCCAAGCCTGACACCTGACTTTAACACTGGTAACCTGTTTTAAAAGTATCCAAGCCTGACACCTTGACTTTAACACTGGTGACTTGTTTTAAAAAAGTATCCAAGCCTGACACCTTGACTTTAACACTGGTGACTTGTTTTAAAAGCATCCAAGCCTGACACCTTGACTTTAACACTGGTAACCTGTTTTAAAAAAGTATCCAAGCTTGACACCTTGACTTTAACACTGGTGACTTGTTTTAAAAAAGTATCCAAGCCTGACACCTTGACTTTAACACTGGTAACCTGTTTTAAAAGTATCCAAGCCTGACACCTTGACTTTAACACTGGTGACCTGTTTTAAAAAGTATCCAAGCTTGACACCTTGACTTTAACACTGGTGACCTGTTTTAAAAAAGTATCTAAGCCTGACACCTGACTTTAACACTGGTGACCTGTTTTAAAAGTATCCAAGCCTGACACCTTGACTTTAACACTGGTGACTTGTTTTAAAAAAGTATCCAAGCCTGACACCTTGACTTTAACACTGGTGACCTGTTTTAAAAAGTATCCAAGCCTGACACCTTGACTTTAACACTGGTGACTTGTTTTAAAAGTATCCAAGCCTGACACCTTGACTTTAACACTGGTGACTTGTTTTAAAAAAGTATCCAAGACTGACACCTTGACTTTAACACTGGTAACCTGTTTTAAAAAGTATCCAAGCCTGACACCTTGACTTTAACACTGGTGACTTGTTTTTAAAAGTATCCAAGCTTGACACCTTGACTTTAACACTGGTGACCTGTTTAAAAAAGTATCCAAGCCTGACACCTTGACTTTAACACTGGTGACCTGTTTTAAAAGTATCCAAGCCTGACACCTTGACTTTAACACTGGTGACTTGTTTTAAAAAAGTATCCAAGCCTGACACCTTGACTTTAACACTGGTGACTTGTTTTAAAAGTATCCAAGCCTGACACCTAGACTTTAACACTGGTAACCTGTTTTAAAAAAGTATCCAAGCCTGACACCTTGACTTTAACACTGGTGACTTGTTTTAAAAGTATCCAAGCCTGACACCTTGACTTTAACACTGGTGACCTGTTTTTTAAAAGTATCCAAGCCTGACACCTTGACTTTAACACTGGTGACTTGTTTTAAAAGTATCCAAGCCTGACACCTTGACTTTAACACTGGTGACTTGTTTTAAAAAGTATCCAAGCCTGACACCTTGACTTTAACACTGGTGACTTGTTTTAAAAGTATCCAAGCCTGACACCTTGACTATAACACTGGTAACCTGTTTTAAAAAGTATCCAAGCCTCACACCCTGACTTTAACACCGGTGATCTGTTTTAAAAAGTATCCAAGCCTGACACCTAGACTTTAACACTGGTAACCTGTTTTAAAAAGTATCCAAGCCTGACACCTTGACTTTAACACTGGTGACCTGTTTTAAAAAGTATCCAAGCTTGACACCTGACTTTAACACTGGTAACCTGTTTTAAAAAAGTATCCAAGCTTGACACCATGACTTTAACACTGGTGACTTGTTTTAAAAGTATCCAAGCCTGACACCTTGACTTTAACACTGGTGACCTGTTTTAAAAAGTATCCAAGCTTGACACCATGACTTTAACACTGGTGACTTGTTTTAAAAAGTATCCAAGCCTGACACCTTGACTTTAACACTGGTGACCTGTTTTAAAAAGTATCCAAGCTTGACACCTTGACTTTAACACTGGTGACCTGTTTTAAAAAGTATCCAAGCTTGACACCATGACTTTAACACTGGTGACTTGTTTTAAAAAGTATCCAAGCTTGACACCATGACTTTAACACTGGTGACTTGTTTTAAAAAGTATCCAAGCTTGACACCATGACTTTAACACTGGTGACTTGTTTTAAAAAGTATCCAAGCTTGACACCATGACTTTAACACTGGTGACCTGTTTTAAAAAGTATCCAAGCTTGACACCATGACTTTAACACTGGTGACTTGTTTTAAAAAGTATCCAAGCCTGACACCTTGACTTTAACACTGGTAACCTGTTTTAAAAAGTATCCAAGCTTCACACCTTGACTTTAACACTGGTGACCTGTTTTAAAAAGTATCCAAGCTTCACACTTTGACTTTAACACTGGTAACCTGTTTTAAAAAGTATCCAAGCTTCACACCTTGACTTTAACACTGGTGACCTGTTTTAAAAAGTATCCAAGCCTGACACCTTGACTTTAACACTGGTAACCTGTTTTAAAAAGTATCCAAGCTTGACACCATGACTTTAACACTGGTGACTTGTTTTAAAAAGTATCCAAGCCTGACACCTTGACTTTAACACTGGTAACCTGTTTTAAAAAGTATCCAAGCTTGACACCATGACTTTAACACTGGTAACCTGTTTTAAAAAGTATCCAAGCTTGACACCATGACTTTAACACTGGTGACTTGTTTTAAAAAGTATCCAAGCCTGACACCTTGACTTTAACACTGGTAACCTGTTTTAAAAAGTATCCAAGCTTGACACCATGACTTTAACACTGGTGACTTGTTTTAAAAAGTATCCAAGCCTGACACCTTGACTTTAACACTGGTGACTTGTTTTAAAAAGTATCCAAGCCTGACACCTAGACTTTAACACTGGTGACTTGTTTTAAAAAGTATCCAAGCCTGACACCTAGACTTTAACACTGGTAACCTGTTTTAAAAGTATCCAAGCTTGACACCTTGACTTTAACACTGGTGACTTGTTTTAAAAAAAAGTATCCAAGCCTGACACCTTGACTTTAACACTGGTAACCTGTTTTAAAAAGTATCCAGCTTGACACCATGACTTTAACACTGGTGACTTGTTTTAAAAAATATCTAAGCTTGACACCATGACTTTAACACTGGTAACCTGTTTTAAAAAGTATCCAAGCCTGACACCTTGACTTTAACACTGGTAACCTGTTTTAAAAAGTATCCAAGCTTGACACCTTGACTTTAACACTGGTGACTTGTTTTAAAAAGTATCCAAGCCTGACACCTTGACTTTAACACTGGTAACCTGTTTTAAAAAGTATCCAAGACTGACACCTTCACTTTAACACTGGTAACCTGTTTTAAAAAGTATCCAAGCTTGACACCATGACTTTAACACTGGTAACCTGTTTTAAAAAGTATCCAAGCCTGACACCTTGACTTTAACACTGGTGACCTGTTTTAAAAAGTATCTAAGCTTGACACCATGACTTTAACACTGGTAACCTGTTTTAAAAAGTATCCAAGCTTGACACCTTGACTTTAACACTGGTAACCTGTTTTAAAAAGTATCTAAGCTTGACACCTTGACTTTAACACTGGTAACCTGTTTTAAAAAGTATCTAAGCTTGACACCTTGACTTTAACACTGGTGACCTGTTTTAAAAAGTATCTAAGCTTGACACCATGACTTTAACACTGGTAACCTGTTTTAAAAAGTATCCAAGCCTGACACATTGACTTTAACACTGGTAACCTGTTTTAAAAAGTATCTAAGCTTGACACCATGACTTTAACACTGGTGACCTGTTTTAAAAAGTATCTAAGCCTGACACATTGACTTTAACACTGGTAACCTGTTTTAAAAAGTATCTAAGCCTGACACATTGACTTTAACACTGGTAACCTGTTTTAAAAAGTATCCAAGCTTGACACCTTGACTTTAACACTGGTAACCTGTTTTAAAAAGTATCTAAGCTTGACACCTTGACTTTAACACTGGTGACCTGTTTTAAAAAGTATCTAAGCTTGACACCTTGACTTTAACACTGGTGACTTGTTTTAAAAAGTATCCAAGCTTGACACCTTGACTTTAACACTGGTGACTTGTTTTAAAAAGTATCCAAGCCTGACACCTTGACTTTAACACTGGTGACCTGTTTTAAAAAGTATCTAAGCTTGACACCTTGACTTTAACACTGGTGACTTGTTTTAAAAAGTATCCAAGCCTGACACCTGGACTTTAACACTGGTAACCTGTTTTAAAAAGTATCTAAGCTTGACACCTTGACTTTAACACTGGTGACCTGCTTTAAGAAGTATCTAAGCTTGACATCTTGACTTTAACATTGGTGACCTGTTTAAAAAAGTATCTAAGCCTGACACCTTGACTTTAACACTGGTGACCTGTTTTAAAAAGTATCCAAGCCTGACACCTTGACTTTAACACTGGTGACTTGTTTTAAAAGTATCAAAGCCTGACACCTTGACTTTAACACTGGTGACTTGATTTAAAAAGTATCCAAGCCTGACACCTAGACTTTAACACTGGTAACCTGTTTTAAAAAGTATCCAAGCCTGACACCTTGACTTTAACACTGGTGACTTGTTTTAAAAAGTATCCAAGCCTGACACCTTGACTTTAACACTGGTGACCTGTTTTAAAAGTATCCAAGCCTGACACCTTGACTTTAACACTGGTGACTTGTTTTAAAAAAGTATCCAAGCCTGACACCTTGACTTTAACACTGGTGACTTGTTTTAAAAGTATCCAAGCCTGACACCTTGACTTTAACACTGGTGACTTGTTTTAAAAAGTATCCAAGCCTGACACCTTGACTATAACACTGGTAACCTGTTTTAAAAAGTATCAAAGCCTCACACCCTGACTTTAACACCGGTGATCTGTTTTAAAAAAGTATCAAAGCCTGACACCTAGACTTTAACACTGGTAACCTGTTTTAAAAAAGTATCAAGCCTGACACCTTGACTTTAACACTGGTGACCTGTTTTAAAAGTATCCAAGCATGACACCTGGACTTTAACACTGGTAACCTGTTTTAAAAGTATCCAAGCTTGACACCATGACTTTAACACTGGTGACTTGTTTTAAAAAGTATCCAAGCCTGACACCTTGACTTTAACACTGGTGACCTGTTTTAAAAAGTATCCAAGCTTGACACCATGACTTTAACACTGGTGACTTGTTTTAAAAGTATCCAAGCCTGACACCTTGACTTTAACACTGGTGACCTGTTTTAAAAGTATCCAAGCTTGACACCTTGACTTTAACACTGGTGACCTGTTTTAAAAGTATCCAAGCTTGACACCATGACTTTAACACTGGTGACTTGTTTTAAAAGTATCCAAGCTTGACACCATGACTTTAACACTGGTGACTTGTTTTAAAAGTATCCAAGCTTGACACCATGACTTTAACACTGGTGACTTGTTTTAAAAAGTATCCAAGCTTGACACCATGACTTTAACACTGGTGACCTGTTTTAAAAAGTATCCAAGCTTGACACCATGACTTTAACACTGGTGACTTGTTTTAAAAAAGTATCAAGCCTGACACCTTGACTTTAACACTGGTAACCTGTTTTAAAAAGTATCCAAGCTTCACACCTTGACTTTAACACTGGTGACCTGTTTTAAAAAGTATCCAAGCTTCACACTTTGACTTTAACACTGGTAACCTGTTTTAAAAGTATCCAAGCTTCACACCTTGACTTTAACACTGGTGACCTGTTTTAAAAAAGTATCCAAGCCTGACACCTTGACTTTAACACTGGTAACCTGTTTTAAAAGTATCAAGCTTGACACCATGACTTTAACACTGGTGACTTGTTTTAAAAAAGTATCCAAACCTCACACCTTGACTTTAACACTGGTAACCTGTTTTAAAAAAGTATCCAAGCTTGACACCATGACTTTAACACTGGTAACCTGTTTTAAAAGTATCCAAGCTTGACACCATGACTTTAACACTGGTGACTTGTTTTAAAAGTATCCAAGCCTGACACCTTGACTTTAACACTGGTAACCTGTTTTAAAAGTATCAAGCTTGACACCATGACTTTAACACTGGTGACTTGTTTTAAAAGTATCCAAGCCTGACACCTTGACTTTAACACTGGTGACTTGTTTTAAAAGTATCAAACCCTGACACCTAGACTTTAACACTGGTGACTTGTTTTAAAAAGTATCCAAGCCTGACACCTAGACTTTAACACTGGTAACCTGTTTTAAAAAGTATCCAAGCTTGACACCTTGACTTTAACACTGGTGACTTGTTTTAAAAAGTATCCAAGCCTGACACCTTGACTTTAACACTGGTAACCTGTTTTAAAAAGTATCCAAGCTTGACACCATGACTTTAACACTGGTGACTTGTTTTAAAAAGTATCTAAGCTTGACACCATGACTTTAACACTGGTAACCTGTTTTAAAAGTATCCAAGCCTAACACCTTGACTTTAACACTGGTAACCTGTTTTAAAAAAAGTATCCAAGCTTGACACCTTGACTTTAACACTGGTGACTTGTTTTAAAAAAGTATCCAAGCCTGACACCTTGACTTTAACACTGGTAACCTGTTTTAAAAAGTATCTAAGCTTGACACCTTGACTTTAACACTGGTGACCTGTTTTAAAAAGTATCTAAGCTTGACACCATGACTTTAACACTGGTAACCTGTTTTAAAAAGTATCTAAACTTGACACCATGACTTTAACACTGGTGACTTGTTTTAAAAAAGTATCAAGACTGACACCTTCACTTTAACACTGGTAACCTGTTTTAAAAAGTATCCAAGCTTGACACCATGACTTTAACACTGGTAACCTGTTTTAAAAAGTATCCAAGCCTGACACCTTGACTTTAACACTGGTGACCTGTTTTAAAAAGTATCTAAGCTTGACACCATGACTTTAACACTGGTAACCTGTTTTAAAAAGTATCCATGCTTGACACCTTGACTTTAACACTGGTAACCTGTTTTAAAAAGTATCTAAGCTTGACACCTTGACTTTAACACTGGTAACCTGTTTTAAAAAGTATCCAAGCTTGACACCTTGACTTTAACACTGGTAACCTGTTTTAAAAAGTATCTAAGCTTGACACCTTGACTTTAACACTGGTGACCTGTTTTAAAAAGTATCTAAGCTTGACACCATGACTTTAACACTGGTAACCTGTTTTAAAAAGTATCCAAGCCTGACACATTGACTTTAACACTGGTAACCTGTTTTAAAAAGTATCTAAGCTTGACACCATGACTTTAACACTGGTGACCTGTTTTAAAAAGTATCTAAGCCTGACACATTGACTTTAACACTGGTAACCTGTTTTAAAAAGTATCTAAGCCTGACACATTGACTTTAACACTGGTAACCTGTTTTAAAAAGTATCCAAGCTTGACACCTTGACTTTAACACTGGTAACCTGTTTTAAAAAGTATCTAAGCTTGACACCTTGACTTTAACACTGGTGACCTGTTTTAAAAGTATCTAAGCTTGACACCATGACTTTAACACTGGTAACCTGTTTTAAAAGTATCCAAGCCTGACACATTGACTTTAACACTGGTAACCTGTTTTAAAAAAGTATCTAAGCTTGACACCATGACTTTAACACTGGTCACTTGTTTTAAAAAGTATCTAAGCTTGACACCATGACTTTAACACTGGTAACCTGTTTTAAAAAAGTATCTAAACTTGACACCTTGACTTTAACACTGGTGACCTGTTTTAAAAAGTATCTAAGCTTGACACCATGACTTTAACACTGGTAACCTGTTTTAAAAAGTATCCAAGCCTGACACATTGACTTTAACACTGGTAACCTGTTTTAAAAAGTATCTAAGCTTGACACCATGACTTTAACACTGGTCACTTGTTTTAAAAGTATCTAAACTTGACACCATGACTTTAACACTGGTCACTTGTTTTAAAAAAAGTATCTAAGCTTGACACCATGACTTTAACACTGGTAACCTGTTTTAAAAAAGTATCTAAGCTTGACACCATGACTTTAACACTGGTAACCTGTTTTAAAAAGTATCTAAGCTTGACACCATGACTTTAACACTGGTCACTTGTTTTAAAAAGTATCTAAGCTTGACACCATGACTTTAACACTGGTAACCTGTTTTAAAAGTATCTAAGCTTGACACCATGACTTTAACACTGGTGACTTGTTTTAAAAGTATCCAAGACTGACACCTTCACTTTAACACTGGTGACTTGTTTTATAAAGTATCTAAACTTTGATTACTGTACAAAATGCCACTTTGCAGCATATCCAATACTGTGATTTTCCACGAGAAATATTCTATTGTGTTTGTGCAATAGTTTGTTATGTAATTTAACGTTACAATCGTTCTGATGTCTCATTGCTAAGTTTTTCCGACATGCAAAAACAAGAAGCAATCTTAATTACGTATTACCCCTGTTGAAGCCGAATTTAAGGTTAGCTCACGAGCGCTGGAGAGTTGCGTGTCGCTATCCGCTTTTCAAATTGTTTCCTTGTAATAAAACGGCAATATTGTACCCAGAATAAAAATACTCTAGAACACAGTAGGCGTGGAATCGGAGATGCGACCGATTATTGCTACGTGATCTTATAGAGTCACGTGCCTATATCAAGCTTCTGAGGAAAATCGTTGTTACATTAAAACTGTGGCTGGGAGCTAGGTATCTACTTATCTTTTATAGCTTAAGAAGGACGTATAAATCATGTTTATGTTTTATGTCAAGTTGAAGCTTTTAAAACATTTAATGTTTACAGGCTTATTACATCAGTCTCTTCCTCACAATTTGATTATTGTCAGATGAACACGGGCCTGGCATGGCCAAGTGCGTAAGGCGTGCGACTCGTAATCCGCGGGTTCGCGCCCGCGTCGCGCTAACCATGCTCGCCCTTCCAACCGTGGGGGTGTATAATGTGACGGTCAATCCCATTATTCGTTGGTAAAAGAGTAGCCCAAGAGTTGGCGGTGGGTGGTGATGACTAGCTGCCTTCCCTTTAGTCTTACACTGCTAAATTAGGGACGGCTAGCACAGATAGCCCTCGAGTAGCTTTGTGCGAAATTCCCAAACAAACAGATGAACACAATTACTGTAAAATATATATATATAGACAAAATAAATACAATATTTATTGTTTTAAGTAGCAAAACATTTTAGCTTTATTATCAGCTATCCCACTCCTGGTGACTCACCCCGATAAGTCCCATGACTTATAGCGTTACAAATACGATTTCGATACCCGTAATGGGCACAATATAGATAGCCCATTGTTTGACTTTAAGCTCAATGACAGACAAACAGGTAAAACTACACAACCTACAAAAATTAAAATAAAACTTCACCAGTCTAAAGAGAAAAAAGACGATGAAATAAAATAATAAAACGATTTAAATTCATTTATTCACCAGTTGGCTGTTAGCGGTACTTTCGACCAAAATCCCAACAGTATATTACAACGTTCTATTAGTTTAGATGTGGCTTACTACTAAATTTATATACATGTACTAAACTTTTTTTTTTGTTGCTAAGCGCAAAGTTGTATAATAGACTACCTGTGCTGTGCCCACCACGGGTATCGAAACCTCGTTTCTTAACGTCATAATTTTTCGGACTTATCGATTTGTCAATAAGGGACCATATATAAAGTTATCAATGTAAACATACTCATATTTATATGTACAAAACAGTTATTACATATACACACACACATTAAACATAGCACACTTTTAATAGAACTGAAGTCCATCTAATGCTTTTAGTTCCAAAACAACAAATAACAAATGTAAAGTGGTCAGTACATTTAGTGTTAACGTTTATTTAACTTGATAAAATAAAGTGTTCTTCGTGCAAAGTTGTATTAGTATGGGTTTAGTGACGAATCAGTTCGATATATCACAAGCTGTGATTACTATCTCTCTTTAACACAGTCCCATCAAATTGGGCCCCCCGCTAGTACAGCGGTATGTCTTCGGATTTACAACGCTAAAATTAGGGGATCGATTCCCCTCGGTGTACAAATATACACGCCCATCAAATTGGTTTTATTGTTAGGTTCTCAGTCCCAAATACAAATGTTTCACTTACACGGGCCTATCTTTAGTTTGTCTGTTGTTTAGCACAAGGCTACATACACAATTAATAAGGATCTAAATCCATAGTTTTACCATTGAGCCACCAGAGGGCTGTCATACGACATAAAGTTTAAATATGAATTATATTAAAACTTTACAGTACCAAAACTGTATTTTCTATAACTCCTTCCTCCCCCAAGAAAACACCAAAAACAAATATAATTGCAGTGAGTTCAAAGAATGTTATTCCAAAATTAACAAAACTATGTTTTAGTCATCATGGTATTGTTTACGAATTACCCACCAGCTATTTATTGGTCTATTAATTTACTTGGAAGTGGCCTAATACTAGAATTACCATGATGTGAATTCGATAATTAAGAGTTCGTGTCCCGTTGCTAGAAAAAATCGCTCCCCAATGTGGAACCATGGTGGCACTTATTCGATCAAATAGAAGAAGCCAAAGAGCTGGTGATGGGTACTCTTGAGTAGGTTGCTTCTCACTAGTCTAGATTTTTAAAGGAGAAAATATACTAGGTGGCAGCACAGAACACAACATTAAAGTTCTGCGATATATCTGTACACAAGGTGGCAGCACATAACACAACATTAAGGCTCTGCGACATATCTGTACACTAAGTGGCAACACAGAACACAACATTAAGGCTCTGCGACATATCTGTACATGATGTGGCAGCACATAACACAACATTAAGGCTCTGCGACATATCTGTACATGATGTGGCAGCACATAACACAACATTAAGGCTCCGCGTTATATCTGTACATGATGTGGCAGCACATAACACAACATTAAAGTTTTGCGATATATCTGTACCTTAACAGCACATAACACAACCTCAAGGCCCTACGATATATTCCGGTAATATCTTCTTTCTATAACATAACCTCTGAAGAGACTAGGAACAATGATAAAACTAGTAGTTGTAGCAGTGATTACTATAAACAATGATAAAATTGGTAGTTTTACACACGCAACATGTAGGAGTGATAATAAAGGTACAAAAGCGACTTCATCGCTTTCCAGAAGGGTGTGCAACAGCCCTCTAGATTATCCATTCCATTTAAAAAAAAACAGAAAATAAAGGAATATGGATTAATTTGGGACACCAGGACCATCTAAAAAAAGTCTTTCAACAATTCCTAACTCAGCCATCCAAAACAAATTGCATTGTTTTGTAACAAAGGAACATCCACGTACAGAAAGGTGGGTGGGAAGGACTTTCATTTTATCCTTTAATCCGCATTCACACGTTTTAGTCATTTTTACCACATTCTCAGTTTTCATAAAAAGTCTTGCTCGTGGATCTTTAAGATTGCTCCATTCACAGTGAAGCAACCAGCACATCTGTCATGCACAAAAATAACTCTTTACAGTTTTCTATAAATGACTTATTAACTTTTCACAACAAATTATACTCTATTAAACATTTTAAAATATTTGTTTTACTAGTCGAATCATGATAATAAAGCTGAGATAACTAGTTTTGTCTAACAGGATAAATGAGCTGCTCCAAGATATGAATTTGTCGAATACAAGATATGTTAAAAGTAAATTTTGATTTAACACTTCAGTACAAAGCAACTCACGACGATCTCCACCAGAAAGAGACACTAAAGTAAAACACTCTATATGGATTATTAATGTGTTGCAGTTGTTATTAAGCACAAAACTACACTAAGCGTTGGCTACGTTTTACGCACGGCGGGTATCCAAACAAGATTTTTAGCGATATAAGCCCTCAGAATAGACCAACACTCCAGGTATTAAGGCAATGTTTCTACTCCCGCTGAGGTGTTGGTTTTTTTATAATTAAACACAAAGCAACTTTCAGTTTTATATTCCTTAAGAATTGCTTCTGAGCAACCATAGTAGGAAAACAAACCACTTACTAGTGTTATCAACAAACCACTTACTAGTGTTCATAACAAACCATTTACTAGTGTTCGTAACAAACCAATTATTCGTTTTATCAACAAACCACTTACAAGTGTTCCTAACAAACCACTTACTAGTGTTATCAACAAACCACTTACTAGTGGACACAAAACTGAGGTCTATACTATGTAAAAACTACACTGACAAACACCACACCAACATTATTTATAAAATACAATGTGATAACTGCCACGACTTCTATATTGGAGAAACAAGTAGAAAAATGGAAACCAGATTTAATGAACATAAAAAGTCACCTTCACACGTTATCGAACACTGCAAGTCAAATAAACACATCATAACCATAGAAAACACTCAAATACTAAATAAAGAACAAACATAAACAAACGCAAAATTAAAGAAGCCTTACTTATACAACAACTTAAACCCAAAATAAACCAATATAAAGGAACGCCTTTATACCTATATTAATATAATAAAATAAATAAAATTATATATTCAAACATCTAACAACGCCCACTACATTCCAACACTCAGTTACACAATCCCTTTCAAACATGTGGTCAGATTCCAAACAGTTACCTCTTTCTTTGTGAACCTGAGGATGACCGAAGAAGGTTGAAACGTTGTTCGCTCTTCTTTGTAAAATATTTTCTTAACCCAACGAGCCGTTTTTGCATATAAACCACTTACTAGTGTTATCAACAAACCACTTACTAGTGTTCAAAACAAACCACTTACTAGTGTTCATAACAAACCACTTACTAGTGTTATCAACAAACCACTTACTAGTGTTCGTAACAAACCACTTACTAGTGTTCATAACAAACCACTTATTCGTTTTATCAACAAACCACTTACTAGTGTTCGTAACAAACCACTTACTAGTGTTCATAACAAACCACTTATTCGTTTTATCAACAAACCACTTACTAGTGTTCATAACAAACCACTTACTCGTGTTATCAACAAACCACTTACTAGTGTTCAGAACAACCACTTACTAGTGTTATCAACAAACCACTTACTAGTGTTCGTAACAAACCACTTACTAGTGTTCATAACAAACCACTTATTCGTTTTATCAACAAACCACTTACTAGTGTTCATAACAAACCACTTACTAGTGTTACCAACAAACCACTTACTAGTGTTCACAACAAACCACTTTCTAGTGTTCACAAGAAACCACTTACTAGTGTTCACAACAAACCACTTAATTGTGTTCATAACAAACCACTTACTAGTGTTCATTACAAACCACTTACTAGTGTTCACAACAAACCACTTACTAGTGTTCACAACATACAACTTTCTGGTGTTCATAAGAAACCACTTACTAGTGTTCATAACAAACCACTTACTAGTGTTCGTAACAAACCACTTACTAGTGTTCTTAACAAACCACTTACCAGGGTTCATTGACTTTACTCCGATATAAACTAAATATATTCGGATGTTGGTTTTCTCTAGCTTTTGCTAGACACAGTTTAGAAGAACATTTGGGAAATAAGAAGTCGACAAAGACATTTGTAAAAATAACAATTTTCTAACTAAAACAATAAAGCTATAGCATTCTGATAGCTTCTATTTAGTAATAAAATAATATATGTGAAGCTTAATCACAGTTTCGTCAAACTGACAATACGTCTGTCAGAGTAAGTGACTCAATCTTCCAGATATGATGTTCTTTCCCGCGAAAACAATAACTGTTTTTCTTTTCCGTCTTCTGAACTTTAAATGAGTTGATTTACAGTAATATAAATTAAAATTTAGATTATCTAGTTGAATCAAAGAAAGTTCTCACGTTACGTGTTATACTATAATTCATATCGGTTTTTACAAACTCTGTACTGAGTTAAGATGTCTTAACTTCTTGGGACAAAATTTACATAAAAAAACTTTTATGGTGTGAAAGGATAACAGATAGACTACATGAGTGTAGTTCAAGATATTCTGTATTTTAAGGAATTATTCATGAACAACGAGTCGTCGTGTATCGTTTCGTTAAACATTTTGGAAAAGAGAATGCGTCCTCGAATTTGGTATTGTTACATTTTCTGAAAACTGTCTCATCGTATTATGCGACGTTTACTTTGTGAAAAATGGGGGTTTTGCCTAGTTTAATGTTCTGACACAGTGTTTCGTTATATAATATATCGTTTAATACTCTGGAGAAATGGGTCGTTATGTGTTTAGTTTAATATTTGGTATTTCTATGAGTCCTGGTCGAAGAAAGACTGGTATGTGACAAGAACAACCATAATTTAAGTGAAGCCCAAAAAGGTTGAATCAGACGAGTCTTATTTCAAAAACGGTTTAAAACTCTTGAGAAACCAAGAATGTTTAAAGAAAACTCAAGGACACTGAAAACAGTAACAAGTAACCAAATGGGACTGAGGAACAAGCCCGACATTGTAAACAAACATGTTAGCAGACGATTTTGCTTTTCTTGACAATTACGTATATTATAAAGTGGAAGACGTTTCGTGATTTTTAAAAATGGCATGTATTACAAACTGGAAATTGTCTCGTTGTTTTTAACAATTATACACATTAAAAATGTAAACGTTTCGATGGTGTTAACAGCTACATACATTATAAACTGGTAAACGTTTCGATGGTGTTAACAGCTACATACATTATAAACTGGTAAACGTTTCGATGGTGTTAACAGCTACATACATTATAAACTGGTAAACGTTTCGATGGTGTTAACAGCTACATACATTATAAACTGGTAAACGTTTCGATGGTGTTAACAGCTACATACATTAACTGTTAAATGCTGCTTGATTTTTATTAACGTTTGGTATCCAATACAGCTTGATCAAAGTTTCGCTATTTTAAGCAACCCTATAACTGGAGAAAATTAGTCGACGTTTCTCCGTTATTAACAATTGTACAAGCAACCTGGTACACGTTTCACTGTTGTTAGAAACCTCGTGCGTCACAAAACCCTTGTATTTTAAGAAAAACGAAACGTTAATCCAGTTTTTTATATGTGTTTGTTTTTTTAAAAAATTCCAAATTATCCCTTCCCTATGGTCAGCGGTAAGTCTCTAGACTTACAATGCTAAATTCTGGGGCTCGATTCCCCTCGACACATCCAACAAATAGCCCATTGTGAATATGCTCTATATTAACAGACCTTATCCCGTTCTTGTCTCATATTTCTCTACTGTACCCCTGTATTTCTCCTGTCTTTCTCTATTGACTCTCTAGGAGATTAGGCCTAAAATATGTCTGAGTGTAAAAACAAACGTTAATTTGAAACGTACTAATATACACCCCCTAAAAGTTATATTCTTCCCGAAGATAGTATCTTGTTTGGAATATTGAAGAGGGGAGAACTTGAAATGTTTAGTTTAATTGTCAAATTATCAAAGTTAAATATGGTGTGGGCAGTACTTATAAGTTCCAACTATTCACCCTATGTTATGAGATATAATAAATATTATGTTAAAACGGAATAACTCTAGATGACCAGTTTCTGGTGCCTACTCTCCGAGTAGGTACTTGTTTAACATGAAGCCAGATTCGTGTCTATATAAATTATTCACACTTTGGTTTGTCCGTCGAGTTAGTGACACGTGTGTCTGTGTTTCTAACTGCCTGAAAATTCTGTTAGCTGTTTATCTGTATTTCTATTGTTCTGTGTGTCTGTCTGTTTAGGTAATTGTTATATAGTCTGTCTGTGAGCTTGTTATCTTCTAACAATATGTATATCTTTCTGTCTATCAATGTTTATCTATCCATAACACTGAACTCATACGGGAAACATTTACGTTACATGTAAAACCATGTACCAACTGCTAGAAATCCACTACGTCTACAATGGTAGGATGCGTGGTAGACATGGCTGCTTTTTGTTATTATGCTTTGTGAGTAATATATAGATCTTACTGTTTCATCAGATCATTATGCGGTTTGTGTGATAAGAAAAACAGAATGGAATCTGCCAGTTCGGGTAGCTAGTTGTGTGTGGTTTCGGTGCATGTTTTCGTCACCGACAACACGTTTCGATTGGTCCTGACTGTTTCTCCTATTTTCCTAACCTTTTTCTTTTTTCCAAAAATGCGATGTTTTAATATCTTAATCTCTAAGTCAAGTCTTTGTTTACCATATAGTTATTATGTAACCTGATACTAGTTTCAATTAACAGGAAAAATGAAACTTGAGATACAAGTTTGTACATATATTATTATATGTTCTCACGAACAACATTAAGTAATCAAACTTTATTTCGTATACACGTAACAATTGGTGAATTCAAGATGCTTAAAGAAACATCACGTTCATAATAACCTCACCAAGGACTTTATATTCTGAACTAAAACCAGTTACCAACGCAGATTTCTTAGAGTTGGTTTCTCGTCTATTGTAAGATTAACGGAATATTGAATAATTCGTCACCATTCTCTGTTACACGTACACAGAATAGAATTCTTGTTTATAATAAATAGGAAACAGTTGTTCCTAGAAATAAAATTTAATAATATAAATAAACGCTTAACTTTTTCCGATAAAATTCCCTTTAACGTATTTTAAATATTTAGTACGTTACCAGGGTGTTTTCACAGACTAACGTATTATAACGACTGCTGCAAATGCACGTGGGATGGGAAAGTCGGTGAAGTATTTGAACCTTGGGCGTGTAAAAGATTGTAGCATGTGTATATTTAACGCTTTTCCTCGACGTTAAACTGTTAGTGTGTTTAACTTCGATTTAAAAATTGTAGTTAAAATTCTTTATAGTGGCTTCCTGGAAATAATCATCACATTATTACGCACAATATTCGTTCTTCTAGTTGATAAACGTTACCAAACGCCCAACACACAAACACATATACCCAGATAAAGAACCTCCATCTTTTAACAACTTGTAGGAGTTGACGTGTTAAAATTTTCTATCATAGTTTATACGAACTGGTTATCTATTATCCGTCGTGATTAACAAAATATAAATAACATAAACACGTGCACAAGAGAAATATGTGGTAATTATAATAGTAATGTATCGAAACGTATGGTATTCAAGGGTAATTTAAGGTTATCGTAATAATATGGAGAGTAAATACTAGTATGTCTGAACGTATTACGTCTTGTAGCTAAACTTACAGTATAGTATATATGTGTGTGTGTGTGTATGTCTGAACGTATTACGTCTTGTAGCTAAACTTACAGTATAGTATATATATGTGTGTGTGTGTGTCTGAACGTATTACGTCTTGTAGCTAAACTTACAGTATACTATATATATGTGTGTGTATGTATGTCTAAACGTATTACGTCTTGTAGCTAAACTTACAGTATAGTATATATATGTGTGTGTATGTATGTCTAAACGTATTACGTCTTGTAGCTAAACTTACAGTATAGTATATATATGTGTGTGTGTATGTATGTCTAAACGTATTACGTCTTGTAGCTAAACTTACAGTATAGTATATATATGTGTGTGTGTGTGTATGTCTGAACGTATTACGTCTTGTAGCTAAACTTACAGTATAGTATATATGTGTGTGTGTATGTCTGAACGTATTACGTCTTGTAGCTAAACTTACAGTATAGTATATATGTGTGTGTGTGTGTATGTCTAAACGTATTACGTCTTGTAGCTAAACTTACAGTATAGTATATATATGTGTGTGTGTGTCTGAACATATTACGTCTTGTAGCTAAACTTACAGTATAGTATATATGTGTGTGTGTGTATGTCTGAACGTATTACGTCTTGTAGCTAAACTTACAGTATAGTATATATATGTGTGTGTGTGTATGTCTGAACGTATTACGTCTTGTAGCTAAACTTACAGTATAGTATATATGTGTGTGTGTGTGTATGTCTGAACGTATTACGTCTTGTAGCTAAACTTACAGTATAGTATATATATGTGTGTGTATGTATGTCTAAACGTATTACGTCTTGTAGCTAAACTTACAGTATAGTATATATGTGTGTATGTCTGAACGTATTACGTCTTGTAGCTAAACTTACAGTATAGTATATATATATGTGTGTGTGTATGTCTAAACGTATTACGTCTTGTAGCTAAACTTACAGTATAGTATATATATGTGTGTGTATGTATGTCTAAACGTATTACGTCTTGTAGCTAAACTTACAGTATAGTATGTATGTGTGTGTGTATGTCTGAACGTATTACGTCTTGTAGCTAAACTTACAGTATAGTATATATGTGTGTGTGTGTATGTCTAAACGTATTACGTCTTGTAGCTAAACTTACAGTATAGTATATATGTGTGTGTGTGTGTATGTCTGAACGTATTACGTCTTGTAGCTAAACTTACAGTATAGTATATATATGTGTGTGTATGTATGTCTAAACGTATTACGTCTTGTAGCTAAACTTACAGTATAGTATATATATATGTGTGTGTATGTATGTCTAAACGTATTACGTCTTGTAGCTAAACTTACAGTATAGTATATATATGTGTGTATGTATGTCTAAACGTATTACGTCTTGTAGCTAAACTTACAGTATAGTATATATATGTGTGTATGTATGTCTAAACGTATTACGTCTTGTAGCTAAACTTACAGTATAGTATATATATATGTGTATGTATGTCTAAACGTATTACGTCTTGTAGCTAAACTTACAGTATAGTATATATGTGTGTATGTCTGAACGTATTACGTCTTGTAGCTAAACTTACAGTATAGTATATATATATGTGTGTGTATGTCTAAACGTATTACGTCTTGTAGCTAAACTTACAGTATAGTATATATATGTGTGTGTATGTCTAAACGTATTACGTCTTGTAGCTAAACTTACAGTATAGTATATATGTGTGTGTGTGTGTATGTCTGAACGTATTACGTCTTGTAGCTAAACTTACAGTATAGTATATATATGTGTGTGTATGTATGTCTAAACGTATTACGTCATGTAGCTAAACTTACAGTATAGTATATATATGTGTGTGTATGTATGTCTAAACGTATTACGTCTTGTAGCTAAACTTACAGTATAGTATATATGTGTGTGTATGTATGTCTAAACGTATTACGTCTTGTAGCTAAACTTACAGTATAGTATATATATGTGTGTGTATGTATGTCTAAACGTATTACGTCTTGTAGCTAAACTTACAGTATAGTATATATGTGTGTATGTATGTCTAAACGTATTACGTCTTGTAGCTAAACTTACAGTATAGTATATATGTGTGTATGTATGTCTAAACGTATTACGTCTTGTAGCTAAACTTACAGTATAGAATATATGTGTGTGTGTGTGTATGTCTGAACATATTACGTCTTGTAAGTTAACTTATATCATAGTATATATACATACATATATCTGTTTCTGTTTGTATAACGTTGTGTAACCGAACTCACATTATAAATAAAAGTAGAAACGTCACCATAGAAATTTAAAACAATGACAGCAAACGAACTCTCATGAGAAACTTAGTTACTTTCCACTGCTATAACACCGTTAAGAAGCCAAATTTAAATAAAAACTGAAAGTTTAACACAAGTTACCATGAGCTACAAAACAGCGTATTTTGTTGTGACGTACAAGACTTTGTAGCCAACTGACCCCACAAGAGTTTTCTTGTCATAGTGAGACAGGAGAATTACATGAAAGCAACATCATACAAGCCTAATACAACAAGACTCACTTTCTTAGTCGTGTCTTACGTCGTACATCCGATGAAATTCGCTTCTCACGAGATGGAACAGAAAATAAGAGTCTTTTTATTTCCAATGTGCGTTGAAACATTTTGATAAACGTTTCATAATAATAGTTAAATGAAATTAGGTTCGTGTTGGAGAAAACGTATTTGAAATACCTTGAGGATTCCAGTTTAAAGAAACAAAACCTACGAAATAACTGAATGAAACAATAAAATTTGAGTAATGAATAATTTATTATATTTTAGTAAATTAAAACTATCTAATAAATACTTTAGTTTTTAGTACATTAAAACTACAAACGTTAAACAATAATTAATCTACTTTTAGTAATTAATTCTACAAACTTCAAACAATAATTAATTTAGTTATAGTAATTAATTCTAGAAAATTTAAACAATAATTAATCTAGTTTTTAGTAATTAAAACTACAAACGTTAATCAATAATTAATCTAGTTTTAGTAATTAATTCTACAAACTTTAAACAATAAATAATTTCGTTTTTAGTAATTAAATCTATAAACTATAAAGAATAAATAATTTAGTTTTTAGTATATTAAAACAACAAAACTTAATGGAAAAATCATTAATATTTTTTCTTAATTCATTTCTAAACACTTCTTTTCAACAATAACTATCAGATTATAGATTTTTACTCATAATAAATTCGCTTATAATCAGAAAAAAATCTAAGTTGTGTGTTTTAAGGCAGTCATTAAAATATTTCTAGCCTGATAAAATTCTTTTAACTTATATACTCTGAAAAGGTTGTTAAAATATTTATTGGTTGTGTATTTTAATAAGGTTGTTAGACTAGTTATTACCTGTGTATTTTAATAAGGTTGTTAGACTAGTTATTACTTGTGTATTTTGATAAGGTTGTTAGACTAGTTATTACTTGTGTATTTTAATAAGGTTGTTAGACTAGTTATTACTTGTGTATTTTAATAAGGTTGTTAGACTAGTTATTACTTGTATATTTTAATAAGGTTGTTAGAATAGTTATTACCTGTGTATTTTAATAAGGTTGTTAGACTAGTTATTACTTGTGTATTTTAATAAGGTTGTTAGACTAGTTATTACTTGTGTATTTTAGTAAGGTTGTTAGACTAGTTATTACTTGTGTATTTTAATAAGGCTGTTAGAATAGTGTATTTTGTGTTTCAGTACTGTTGCTATTGTTTTATAATACAGCCATTAAAACTTGTTCAGGTGGCGTTTTTAACACAGCAGTTCAAAGTATTGTAAATTGTGTATTTTCTGAAAATATTAATTAAATGTGTTCACAGTTATAAACATATTTTACTTTCTTTCACTAAATGTTAAATAAAGACGGTACAAGAAATCTCTCTCTACTTTCCTACTTACAGTCGAAATTTGTTGGCATCAGGTGTTGAAAGCACTAATGACGAAGACGAATCTGATATCACGAGACAAAACAATGTAATAGAATTTATTAATTTTTAGTTTTTTACTTTTATTGTGTTACAAAATGTTCGTGATGAACAAACAGTTACCGCAGAATAGTTTATTGCAATATGCAGTTTGGGAGAGACAGCGCGTGTATTTTTATTTCACTTGATTGGTTTTCTGTGTTCGACACTCAAGATAAACATATTCAAGTATTCTCACTTTCTAGACTTCAAGAACTGTTTGTCATATTAAAGTAAAACGAAACGTTTCATTCTACCCATTATTCAAGTCAAATACAAATATCTCCTCAATTCTACCCTCAATCTACTTACAAATAAAAGTCCTTTGAAACTTAACACGTTCGCTAACGTGTGTTTCAATTTTGATAATCTATTATACGTCAGTCTACATTCACTACATATATCAACACACAACACTTAACTAATTACAGTCACTACCTTCATTACCACACAACACTTAACTAATTACACTCACTACCTTCATCACCGCACAACACTTACCTAATTACAGTCACTACCTTCATCACCACACAACACTTAACTAATTACAGTCACTACCTTCATCACCACACAGCACTCAACTAATTAGTCACTACCTTCATCACCACACAACACTTAATCTAATTACGGTCACTACCTTCATCACACACACTGGCACTTTTACTGGTTACGGTCACTGCCTTCATCACCACACAACACTCAGCCTGATTGGTCGCTGCCTTCATCACCGCACAACACTTAACTAATTGCACTCACTGCTGGCTCTATCACCGCACAGCACTTACCTAATTACGGTCACTGCCTTCATCACCGCACAACACTTAACTAATTACAGTCACTACCTTCATCACCACACAGCACTTACCTAATTACAGTCACTACCTTCATCAACACACAACACTTAACTAATTAGTCACTACCTTCATCACCACACAACACTTAACTAATTACAGTCACTACCTTCATCACCACACAACACTTTACTAATTACAGTCACTACCTTCATCACCACATAACACTTACCTAATTACAGTAACCTCCTACGTTAATATAATAATAATATAGTAACGTGACTGAGACCTTCACTAACTTTGTAAGTTACGAAACAAAATAACTTTCAGTTAGATATTTGAGACTCACTCTGTGTGAATTGATCCAAAGGGAGACGTTATTAGTTTAAATATCAAGGACTATTTATAAAAGCTCGGCACGATAAGTATTAATACAAGACATACGTTCTTGTATTTTTAAACTTATGAAATATTATATATGCACAGTATTTCGTTTTCTTCGGGATTTCTCTACATATTTCCGTTCGACATATTGTTCACAAAGAGAACACCCAACTGATAAAGCAATGTATTTTGATCTTTATAAGCAAGAACATAAGATATTACGACCTGCTGGCAGACTCAAACAAACACGAGGTATTAAACGTCAGAATATTTATTCAAGGTAAAAAATATTATTTTAACTTTTTTCTTAATTTGTGCACAATACCGAAACATGAAAAAGGGATCTGAAACAGTCAGTAAATATTTTTCATCTGTTGTGGTGACTGTAACAAAGTAGAAGACTATGGTGCAAACAATACTGATCAGAGCTTTAATTTAACGTTTAAAGTGCCAGTAATCTGATGAGACACATACACGTGACTGGACGTTTGTACTAATTTATTATAATGGTATAATAAAAAATAAGATGCATCTAACGACACGTGTGATTGGATGTTTATAGTAGTGCCAATAATAGTAATAACAACATATGATACATCTGACGAGATGTGTGGCTGGATGTTTATAGTAGTGCCAATAATAGTAATAATAACATATGATACATCTACGAGATGTGTGATTGGATGTTTATAGTAGTGCCAATAATAGTAATAACAACATATGATACATCTGACGAGATGTGTGATTGGATATTTATAATAGTGAAAAGAATAGTAATAATAACATATGATACATCTGACGAGATGTGTGATTGGATGTTTATAATAGTGAAAAGAATAGTAATAATAACATATGATACATCTAACGACACGTGTGATTGGATGTTTATAGTAGTGCCAATAATAGTAATAACAACATATGATACATCTGATGAGATGTGTGATTGGATGTTTATAGTAGTGCCAATAATAGTAATAACAACATATGATACATCTGACGAGATGTGTGGTTGGATGTTTATAGTAGTGCCAATAATAGTAATAATAACATATGATACATCTGACGAGATGTGTGATTGGATGTTTATAGTAGTGCCAATAATAGTAATAACAACATATGATACATCTGACGAGATGTGTTATTGGATATTTATAATAGTGAAAAGAATA
This sequence comes from Tachypleus tridentatus, assembly GCF_004210375.1. Classification (NCBI taxonomy): domain Eukaryota; kingdom Metazoa; phylum Arthropoda; class Merostomata; order Xiphosura; family Limulidae; genus Tachypleus; species Tachypleus tridentatus. The sequence goes on from NW_027467777.1 coordinate 20,413,171, forward strand.
GTAATAATAACATATGATACATCTGACGAGATGTGTGATTGGATGTTTATAGTAGTGAAAAGAATAGTAATAACAACATATGATCCATCGACGAGATGTGTGATTGGATGTTTATAATAGTGAAAAGAATAGTAAAAATAACATATGATACATCTGACGACACATGTGATTGGATGTTTATAATAGTGAAAAGAATAGTAATAATAACATATGATACATCTGACGACATGTGTGATTGGATGTTTATAATAGTGAAAAGAATAGTAATAATAACATATGATACATCTGACGAGATGTGTGATTGGATGTTTATAATAGTGAAAAGAATAGTAATAATAACATATGATACATCTGACGAGATGTGTGGTTGGATGTTTATAGTAGTGCCAATAATAGTAATAATAACATATGATACATCTGACGAGATGTGTGATTGGATGTTTATAGTAGTGCCAATAATAGTAATAACAACATATGATACATCTGACGAGATGTGTTATTGGATATTTATAATAGTGAAAAGAATAGTAATAATAACATATGATACATCTGACGAGATGTGTGATTGGATGTTTATAGTAGTGAAAAGAATAGTAATAACAACATATGATCCATCGACGAGATGTGTGATTGGATGTTTATAATAGTGAAAAGAATAGTAAAAATAACATATGATACATCTGACGACACATGTGATTGGATGTTTATAATAGTGAAAAGAATAGTAATAATAACATATGATACATCTGACGACATGTGTGATTGGATGTTTATAATAGTGAAAAGAATAGTAATAATAACATATGATACATCTGACGAGATGTGTGATTGGATGTTTATAATAGTGAAAAGAATAGTAATAATAACATATGATACATCTGATGAGATGTGTGATTGGATGTTTATAGTAGTGCCAATAATAGTAATAACAACACATGATACATCTGACGAGATGTGTCTTTGGATGTGTATAGTAGCGCCAATAATAGTAATAATAACATATGATACATCTGACGAGATGTGTGATTGGATATTTATAGTAGTGCCAATAATAGTAATAATAACATATCATACATCTGACGAGATGTGTGGTTGGATGTTTATAGTAGTGCCAATAATAGTAATAACAACATATGATACATCTGACGAAATGTGTGATTGGATGTTTATAGTAGTGCCAATAATAGTAATAATAACATATGATACATCTGACGAGATGTGTGGTTGGATGTTTATAGTAGTGCCAATAATAGTAATAATAACATATGATACATCTGACGAGATGTGTGATTGGATGTTTATAGTAGTGCCAATAAGAGTAATAATAACATATGATACATCTGACGAGATGTGTGATTGGATGTTTATAGTAGTGCCAATAATAGTAATAACAACATATGATACATCTGACGAGATGTGTGATTGTATGTTTATAGTAGTGCCAATAATAGTAATAACAACATATGATACATCTGATGAGATGTGTGACTGGACTACTATAGATTTCACAATAATTGTAATAACAACATATGATACATCTGATGAGATGTGTGACAGGACTACTATAGATTTCACAATAATAGTAACAACAACATATGATACATCTGATGAGATGTGTGACTGGATGTTTATAGTAGTACCAATAATAGTAATAACAACATATGATACATCTGATGAGATGTGTGATTGGATGTTTATAGTAGTGCCAATAATAGTAATAACAACATATGATACATCTGACGAGATGTGTGGTTGGATGTTTATAGTAGTGCCAATAATAGTAATAATAACATATGATACATCTGACGAGATGTGTGATTGGATGTTTATAGTAGTGCCAATAATGGTAATAACAACATATGATACATCTGACGAGATGTGTGATTGGATATTTATAATAGTGAAAAGAATAGTAATAATAACATATGATACATCTGACGAGATGTGTGATTGGATGTTTATAGTAGTGAAAAGATTAGTAATAATAACATATGATACATCTGACGACACGTGTGATTGGATGTTTATAATAGTGAAAAGAATAGTAAAAATAACATATGATACATCTGACGACACGTGTGATTGGATGTTTATAATAGTGAAAAGAATAGTAATAATAACATATGATACATCTGACGAGATGTGTGGTTGGATGTTTATAGTAGTGCCAATAATAGTAATAATAACATATGATACATCTGACGAGATGTGTGATTGGATGTTTATAGTAGTGCCAATAATAGTAATAATAACATATGATACATCTGATGAGATGTGTGATTGGATGTTTATAGTAGTGCCAATAATAGTAATAACAACATATGATACATCTGACGAAATGTGTGATTGGATGTTTATAGTAGTGCCAATAATAGTAATAATAACATATGATACATCTGACGAGATGTGTGATTGGATGTTTATAGTAGTGCCAATAATAGTAATAATAACATATGATACATCTGACGAGATGTGTGGTTGGATGTTTATTGTAGTGCCAATAATAGTAATAACAACATATGATACATCTGACGAAATGTGTGATTGGATGTTTATAGTAGTGCCAATAATAGTAATAACAACATATGATACATCTCATGAGATGTGTGATTGGATGTTTATAGTAGTGCCAATAATAGTAATAACAACATATGATACATCTGACGAGATGTGTGGTTGGATGTTTATAGTAGTGCCAATAATAGTAATAATAACATATGATACATCTGACGAGATGTGTGGTTGGATGTTTATAATAGTGAAAAGAATAGTAATAATAACATATGATACATCTGACGACATGTGTGATTGGATGTTTATAATAGTGAAAAGAATAGTAATAATAACATATGATACATCTGACGAGATGTGTGATTGGATGTTTATAATAGTGAAAAGAATAGTAATAATAACATATGATACATCTGACGAGATGTGTGGTTGGATGTTTATAGTAGTGCCAATAATAGTAATAATAACATATGATACATCTGACGAGATGTGTGATTGGATGTTTATAGTAGTGCCAATAATAGTAATAACAACATATGATACATCTGACGAGATGTGTTATTGGATATTTATAATAGTGAAAAGAATAGTAATAATAACATATGATACATCTGACGAGATGTGTGATTGGATGTTTATAGTAGTGAAAAGAATAGTAATAACAACATATGATCCATCGACGAGATGTGTGATTGGATGTTTATAATAGTGAAAAGAATAGTAAAAATAACATATGATACATCTGACGACACATGTGATTGGATGTTTATAATAGTGAAAGAATAGTAATAATAACATATGATACATCTGACGACATGTGTGATTGGATGTTTATAATAGTGAAAAGAATAGTAATAATAACATATGATACATCTGACGAGATGTGTGATTGGATGTTTATAATAGTGAAAAGAATAGTAATAATAACATATGATACATCTGACGAGATGTGTGGTTGGATGTTTATAGTAGTGCCAATAATAGTAATAATAACATATGATACATCTGACGAGATGTATGATTGGATGTTTATAGTAGTGCCAATAATAGTAATAATAACATATGATACATCTGATGAGATGTGTGGTTGGATGTTTATAGTAGTGCCAATAATAGTAATAACAACATATGATACATCTGACGAGATGTGTGATTGGATATTTATAATAGTGAAAAGAATAGTAATAATAACATATGATACATCTGACGAGATGTGTGATTGGATGTTTATAGTAGTGAAAAGATTAGTAATAATAACATATGATACATCTGACGACACGTGTGATTGGATGTTTATAATAGTGAAAAGAATAGTAAAAATAACATATGATACATCTGACGACACGTGTGATTGGATGTTTATAATAGTGAAAAGAATAGTAATAATAACATATGATACATCTGACGACACGTGTGATTGGATGTTTATAATAGTGAAAAGAATAGTAATAATACATATGATACATCTGACGAGATGTGTGATTGGATGTTTATAATAGTGAAAAGAATAGTAATAATAACATATGATACATCTGACGAGATGTGTGGTTGGATGTTTATAGTAGTGCCAATAATAGTAATAATAACATATGATACATCTGACGAGATGTGTGATTGGATGTTTATAGTAGTGCCAATAATAGTAATAATAACATATGATACATCTGATGAGATGTGTGATTGGATGTTTATAGTAGTGCCAATAATAGTAATAACAACATATGATACATCTGACGAAATGTGTGATTGGATGTTTATAGTAGTGCCAATAATAGTAATAATAACATATGATACATCTGACGAGATGTGTGATTGGATGTTTATAGTAGTGCCAATAATAGTAATAATAACATATGATACATCTGACGAGATGTGTGGTTGGATGTTTATAGTAGTGCCAATAATAGTAATAACAACATATGATACATCTGACGAAATGTGTGATTGGATGTTTATAGTAGTGCCAATAATAGTAATAACAACATATGATACATCTGACGAGATGTGTGGTTGGATGTTTATAGTAGTGCCAATAATAGTAATAATAACATATGATACATCTGACGACACATGTGTTTGGATGTTTATAATAGTGAAAAGAATAGTAATAATAACATATGATACATCTGACGACATGTGTGATTGGATGTTTATAATAGTGAAAAGAATAGTAATAATAACATATGATACATCTGACGAGATGTGTGATTGGATGTTTATAATAGTGAAAAGAATAGTAATAATAACATATGATACATCTGACGAGATGTGGTTGGATGTTTATAGTAGTGCCAATAATAGTAATAATAACATATGATACATCTGACGAGATGTGTGATTGGATGTTTATAGTAGTGCCAATAATAGTAATAACAACATATGATACATCTGACGAGATGTGTTATTGGATATTTATAATAGTGAAAAGAATAGTAATAATAACATATGATACATCTGACGAGATGTGTGATTGGATGTTTATAGTAGTGAAAAGAATAGTAATAACAACATATGATCCATCGACGAGATGTGTGATTGGATGTTTATAATAGTGAAAAGAATAGTAAAAATAACATATGATACATCTGACGACACATGTGATTGGATGTTTATTATAGTGAAAAGAATAGTAATAATAACATATGATACATCTGACGACATGTGTGATTGGATGTTTATAATAGTGAAAAGAATAGTAATAATAACATATGATACATCTGACGAGATGTGTGATTGGATGTTTATAATAGTGAAAAGAATAGTAATAATAACATATGATACATCTGACGAGATGTGTGGTTGGATGTTTATAGTAGTGCCAATAATAGTAATAATAACATATGATACATCTGACGAGATGTATGATTGGATGTTTATAGTAGTGCCAATAATAGTAATAATAACATATGATACATCTGATGAGATGTGTGGTTGGATGTTTATAGTAGTGCCAATAATAGTAATAACAACATATGATACATCTGACGAGATGTGTGATTGGATATTTATAATAGTGAAAAGAATAGTAATAATAACATATGATACATCTGACGAGATGTGTGATTGGATGTTTATAGTAGTGAAAAGAATAGTAATAACAACATATGATCCATCGACGAGATGTGTGATTGGATGTTTATAATAGTGAAAAGAATAGTAAAAATAACATATGATACATCTGACGACACGTGTGATTGGATGTTTATAATAGTGAAAAGAATAGTAATAATAACATATGATACATCTGACGACACGTGTGATTGGATGTTTATAATAGTGAAAAGAATAGTAATAATAACATATGACACATCTGACGAGATGTGTGATTGGATGTTTATAATAGTGAAAAGAATAGTAATAATAACATATGATACATCTGACGAGATGTCTGGTTGGATGTTTATAGTAGTGCCAATAATAGTAATAATAACATATGATACATCTGACGAGATGTGTGATTGGATGTTTATAGTAGTGCCAATAATAGTATTAATAACATATGATACATCTGATGAGATGTGTGATTGGATGTTTATAGTAGTGCCAATAATAGTAATAATAACATATGATACATCTGACGAGATGTGTGATTGGATGTTTATAGTAGTGCCAATAATAATAATAATAACATATGATACATCTGACGAGATGTGTGGTTGGATATTTATAGTAGTGCCAATAATAGTAATAACAACATATGATACATCTGACGAGATGTGTGATTGGATGTTTATAGTAGTGCCAATAATAGTAATAATAACATATGATACATCTGATGAGATGTGTGATTGGATGTTTATAGTAGTGCCAATAATAGTAATAACAACACATGATACATCTGACGAGATGTGTCTTTGGATGTGTATAGTAGCGCCAATAATAGTAATAATAACATATGATACATCTGACGAGATGTGTGATTGGATATTTATAGTAGTGCCAATAATAGTAATAATAACATATCATACATCTGACGAGATGTGTGGTTGGATGTTTATAGTAGTGCCAATAATAGTAATAACAACATATGATACATCTGACGAAATGTGTGATTGGATGTTTATAGTAGTGCCAATAATAGTAATAATAACATATGATACATCTGACGAGATGTGTGGTTGGATGTTTATAGTAGTGCCAATAATAGTAATAATAACATATGATACATCTGACGAAATGTGTGGTTGGATGTTTATAGTAGTGCCAATAATAGTAATAATAACACATGATACATCTGACGAGATGTGTGATTGGATGTTTATAGTAGTGCCAATAAGAGTAATAATAACATATGATACATCTGACGAGATGTGTGATTGGATGTTTATAGTAGTGCCAATAATAGTAATAACAACATATGATACATCTGACGAGATGTGTGATTGTATGTTTATAGTAGTGCCAATAATAGTAATAACAACATATGATACATCTGATGAGATGTGTGACTGGACTACTATAGATTTCACAATAATTGTAATAACAACATATGATACATCTGATGAGATGTGTGACTGGACTACTATAGATTTCACAATAATAGTAACAACAACATATGATACATCTGATGAGATGTGTGACTGGATGTTTATAGTAGTACCAATAATAGTAATAACAACATATGATACATCTGATGAGATGTGTGATTGGATGTTTATAGTAGTGCCAATAATAGTAATAACAACATATGATACATCTGACGAGATGTGTGGTTGGATGTTTATAGTAGTGCCAATAATAGTAATAATAACATATGATTCATCTGACGATATGTGTGGTTCGATGTTTATAGTAGTGCCAATAATAGTAATAATACCATATGATACATCTGACGAGATGTGTGATTGGATGTTTATAGTAGTGCCAATAATAGTAATAACAACATATGACACATCTGACGAGATGTGTGATTGGATATTTATAATAGTGAAAAGAATAGTAATAATAACATATGATACATCTGACGAGATGTGTGATTGGATATTTATAATAGTGAAAAGAATAGTAATAATAACATATGATACATCTGACGAGATGTGTGATTGGATGTTTATAGTAGTGAAAAGATTAGTAATAATAACATATGATACATCTGACGACACGTGTGATTGGATGTTTATAATAGTGAAAAGAATAGTAAAAATAACATATGATACATCTGACGACACGTGTGATTGGATGTTTATAATAGTGAAAAGAATAGTAATAATAACATATGATACATCTGACGACACGTGTGATTGGATGTTTATAATAGTGAAAAGAATAGTAATAATACATATGATACATCTGACGAGATGTGTGATTGGATGTTTATAATAGTGAAAAGAATAGTAATAATAACATATGATACATCTGACGAGATGTGTGGTTGGATGTTTATAGTAGTGCCAATAATAGTAATAATAACATATGATACATCTGACGAGATGTGTGATTGGATGTTTATAGTAGTGCCAATAATAGTAATAATAACATATGATACATCTGATGAGATGTGTGATTGGATGTTTATAGTAGTGCCAATAATAGTAATAACAACATATGATACATCTGACGAGATGTGTGATTGGATGTTTATAGTAGTGCCAATAATAGTAATAATAACATATGATACATCTGACGAGATGTGTGATTGGATGTTTATAGTAGTGCCAATAATAGTAATAATAACATATGATACATCTGACGAGATGTGTGGTTGGATGTTTATAGTAGTGCCAATAATAGTAATAACAACATATGATACATCTGACGAAATGTGTGATTGGATGTTTATAGTAGTGCCAATAATAGTAATAACAACATATGATACATCTCATGAGATGTGTGATTGGATGTTTATAGTAGTGCCAATAATAGTAATAACAACATATGATACATCTGACGAGATGTGTGGTTGGATGTTTATAGTAGTGCCAATAATAGTAATAATAACATATGATACATCTGACGAGATGTGTGGTTGGATGTTTATAGTAGTGCCAATAATAGTAATAACAACATATGATACATCTGACGAGATGTGTGATTGGATATTTATAATAGTGAAAAGAATAGTAATAATAACATATGATACATCTGACGAGATGTGTGATTGGATGTTTATAGTAGTGAAAAGAATAGTAATAACAACATATGATCCATCGACGAGATGTGTGATTGGATGTTTATAATAGTGAAAAGAATAGTAAAAATAACATATGATACATCTGACGACACGTATGATTGGATGTTTATAATAGTGAAAAGAATAGTAATAATAACATATGATACATCTGACGAGATGTGTGATTGGATGTTTATAATAGTGAAAAGAATAGTAATAATAACATATGACACATCTGACGAGATGTGTGGTTGGATGTTTATAGTAGTGCCAATAATAGTAATAATAACATATGATACATCTGACGAGATGTGTGATTGGATGTTTATAGTAGTGCCAATAATAGTAATAATAACATATGATACATCTGATGAGATGTGTGATTGAATGTTTATAGTAGTGCCAATAATAGTAATAACAACATATGATACATCTGACGAGATGTGTGATTGGATGTTTATAGTAGTGCCAATAATAGTAATAATAACATATGATACATCTGACGAGATGTGTGATTGGATGTTTATAGTAGTGCCAATAATAGTAATAATAACATATGATACATCTGACGAGATGTGTGGTTGGATGTTTATAGTAGTGCCAATAATAGTAATAACAACATATGATACATCTGACGAGATGTGTGATTGGATGTTTATAGTAGTGCCAATAATAGTAATAATAACATATGATACATCTGATGAGATGTGTGATTGGATGTTTATAGTAGTGCCAATAATAGTAATAACAACACATGATACATCTGACGAGATGTGTGGTTGGATGTGTATAGTAGTGCCAATAATAGTAATAATAACATATGATACATCTGACGAGATGTGTGATTGGATGTTTATAGTAGTGAAAAGAATAGTAATAATAACATATGATACATCTGATGAGATGTGTGATTGGATATTTATAGTAGTGCCAATAATAGTAATAATAACATATGATACATCTGATGAGATGTGTGATTGGATATTTATAGTAGTGCCAATAATAGTAATAATAACATATCATACATCTGATGAGATGTGTGGTTGGATGTTTATAGAAGTGCCAATAAGAGTAATAATAACATATGATACATCTGACGAGATGTGTGATTGGATGTTTATAGTAGTGCCAATAATAGTAATAACAACATATGATACATCTGTCGAGATGTGTGATTGTATGTTTATAGTAGTGCCAATAATAGTAATAACAACATATGATACATCTGATGAGATGTGTGACTGGACTACTATAGATTTCACAATAATAGTTATAACAACATATGATACATCTGATGAGATGTGTGACTGGACTACTATAGATTTCACAATAATAGTTATAACAACATATGATACATCTGATGAGATGTGTGACTGGACTACTATAGATTTCACAATAATAGTAATAACAACATATGATACATCTGATGAGATGTGTGACTGGACTACTATAGATTTCACAATAATAGTAATAACAACATATGATACATCTGATGAGATGTGTGACTGGACTACTATAGATTTCACAATAATAGTAATAACAACATATGATACATCTGATGAGATGTGTGACTGGACTACTATAGATTTCACAATAATAGTAACAACAACATATGATACATCTGATGAGATGTGTGACTGGACTACTATAGATTTCACAATAATAGTAATAACAACATATTATACATCTGATGAGATGTGTGACTAGACTACTATAGATTTCACAATAATTGTAATAACAACATATGATACATCTGATGATATGTGTTACTGGACTACTATAGATTTCACAATAATAGTTATAACAACATATGATACATCTGATGAGATGTGTGACTGGACTACTATAGATTTCACAATAATAGTTATAACAACATATGATACATCTGATGAGATGTGTGACTGGACTACTATAGATTTCACAATAATAGTAATAACAACATATGATACATCTGATGAGATGTGTGACTGGACTACTATAGATTTCACAATAATAGTAATAACTACATATGATACATCTGATGAGATGTGTGACTGGACTACTATATGTTTCACAATAATAGTAATAACAACATATTATACATCTGATGAGATGTGTGACTGGACTAGTATAGATTTCACAATAATACTAATAACAACATATGATACATCTGATGAGATGTGTGACTGGACTATTATATAGATTTCACAATAATTGTAATAATAATAAAGTGTTCTACATTAACATAACCCTACATTTGTTCATAGCATTGTTTCACACTATTACTGTTGCTCTTATAACGCATGGTTTTATTACTAGTTCTTTAACAACTGCTCTGTTTGTTTCATTCCATGTGCGTGGTGAGTTCTACAATAAACGTGGGGAACTCAGAACTGTTGAAATATTGTCATTATGCACTCTTCCAGTTTATAAGAGCTTATATAAAAAATAAAGTAAAATGAGTTTATAACAATATATGTTACTAAAAACTAATTCAAGACTTTAAGTCAGTAATTCCTTTCCAACAACAATTCACATTAACAAGACCAACTTATAAGAGAGATATATAATGCTCCTAAAAACGTCTCAACCCTTAAAATACACTTTGAAAGGTTGTTTTCTATCCGATAACAGATTGTCTGTTTCATCAACACTGCCAATCCGCTAAATGACACTCACAGAACACGCTTGAGACACAGGCCTTTAAACAAACAACACCATTGTAGAATACAGTATTCTAAAAACGTTACGACCTATCCAAACGCTCAATATACGTTAGCAGAGGTTAAGGTTTTGCCCTTGGGAACTGTTCTTATTGCAACGAAAACAACCGTAAAATAACAGGTAAACGGCTTGCCTGTAGTGACGTGTTACGGACATTACGATATAGCACAGTGATTACGTATTGGCTTTAAACCAAAATCATTTGTCACAGAGTGGCAGTTCATAAGTGATGGACACGTGAAATCGTTTAATTAGGGTTATGTCTTTGAGAAAGGAAACCTAGAGAGTTTCCATAGTGATCAAAGGACTCCACATATTAGGCAAAGGGGTCCTGAGGGGAAGTCCACAGACCATAACAGGATTTTGATTTTATATAATAAATATATATATGACGTCATAAGAATCACTATATTACATGATCGCCAAAAGAGTGTTAAATTATAATTATTAAGAATGCATTACAGACAATTGTGAAGACATCAAATATAAACCACACATTGTAACTTTCCTGTACTGTACCCGACTAATACTAAGTTATTCTTCAGGTTTATCGTCTGAATCAGTTTCCATGTTTCATCTTTCAGTTCTGTTAGAAGTAACACAACGTCACGTACAAGTGTCATCATATTTAAGAACCTGAGAATAAGTGTAAAAAAAAAACCGAAAAGCTACAGAGGTTTGTGTTCAAGTAAACAAAGGTCTGAAGGAACGTTATGTGATGACAGTGACGTAAGAATTTCTTTAGCCAACCACCAAGCCTTGTACAATAAACGTAAAATATGTGTGGTAATGGTATGACAATAACACAAAACAAAGTACTAAAGTTATAACAGTGGTTGTGGTATGACAATAACTCAGAACAAAGTACTAAAGTTATAACAATGGTTGTAGTATAACAATAACACAGAACAAAGTACTAAAGTTATAACAATGGTTGTGGTATGACAATAACACAAAACAAAGTACTAAAGTTATAACAATGGTAATGGTATGACAATAACTCAGAACAAAGTACTAAAGTTATAACAATGGTTGTAGTATAACAATAACACAGAACAAAGTACTAAAGTTATAACAATGGTTGTGGTATGACAATAACACAAAACAAAGTACTAAAAGTCATAACAATGGTTGTGGTATGAAAATAACACAGTACAAAGTACTAAAGTTATAACAATGGTTGTGGTATGATAATAACACAAAACAAAGTACTAAAAGTCATAATAATGGTTGTGGTATGACAATAACACAAAACAAAGTACTAAAGTTATAACAATGGTTGTGGTATGACAATAGCACAAAAAAAAGTACTAAAAGTTATAACAATGGTAGTGGTATGACAATAACACAAAACAAAGTACTAAAAGTCATAACAATGGTTGTGGTATGACAATAGCACAGAACAAAGTACTAAAGTTATAACAATGGTTGTGGTATGATAATAACACAAAACAAAGTACTAAAAGTCATAACAATGGTTGTGGTATGACAATAACACAAAACAAAGTACTAAAGTTATAACAATGGTTGTGGTATGACAATAACTCAGAACAAAGTACTAAAGTTATAACAATGGTTGTGGTATGACAATAACACAAAACAAAGTACTAAAGTTATAACAATGGTTGTAGTATAACAATAACACAGAACAAAGTACTAAAGTTATAACAATGGTTGTGGTATGACAATAACTCAGAACAAAGTACTAAAAGTCATAACAATGGTTGTGGTATGACAATAACACAAAACAAAGTACTAAATGTTATAACAATGGTTGTGGTATGACAATAACACAAAACAAAGTACTAAACGTTATAACAATGGTTGTGGTATGACAATAACACAGAACAAAGTACTAAATGTTATAACAATGGTTGTGGTATGACAATAACACAAAACAAAGTACTAAACGTTATAACAATGGTTGTGGTATGACAATAACACAGAACAAAGTACTAAAGTTATAACAATGGTAATGGTATGACAATAACACAGAACAAAGTACTAAAAGTCATAACAATGGTTGTGGTATGACAATAACACAAAACAAAGTACTAAACGTTATAACAATGGTTGTGGTATGACAATAACACAGAACAAAGTACTAAACGTTATTACAATGGTAGTGGTATGACAATACCACAGAACAAAGTACTGAAAGTTATAACAATGGTAATGGTATGACAATAACACAAAACAAAGTACTGAAAGTTATAACAATGGTTGTGGTATGACAATAACACAAAACAAGGTATTAAAAGTCATAACAATGGTTGTGGTATGACAATAACACAAAACAAAGTACTAAACGTTATAACAATGGTTGTGGTATGACAATAACACAGAACAAAGTACTAAACGTTATTACAATGGTAGTGGTATGACAATACCACAGAACAAAGTACTGAAAGTTATAACAATGGTAATGGTATGACAATAACACAAAACAAAGTACTAAACGTTATTACAATGGTTGTGGTATGACAATAACACAAAACAAGGTATTAAAAGTCATAACAATGGTTGTGGTATGACAATAACACAAAACAAAGTACTAAAGTTATAACAATGGTAATGGTATGACAATAACACAAAACAAAGTACTAATAGTTATAACAATGGTAGTGGTATGACAATAACACAAAACAAAGTACTAAACGTTATTACAATGGTAGTGGTATGACAATAACACAAAACAAAGTACTAAAAGCTATAACAATGGGTAGTGATATGATAAAACATATAATAAAGTAATTAAGTTTATTACAATGGGCAATGGTATTTCCTAAGTTTATATGGTGATTGTAATATAAGATGTGATATATATAACAATCTTTTATCCTGGAAATTAACTATTCGATAAATGCATTAACAAATTAAGGTGTTTTTTTAAACATAAATTATTCACTTGAAGAATTTTTTTATTAATTTAGTGTTTCTATTCAAATAAGTTATTATGAATTTGTGGCTAATATTTCAATTTTCTGAATACATGTTGCTTTTAAAAATATATTTTGTATTTAAAGTTTATTTAGTGAATTAATAATATTGATATATATATTCAACTTATTTATTCCTTTGTTTCCTTTCTACTCTTAAAACAGTTGTACTGAGGCTGAAATAATGCGGTCAGTTCAACTGTATAACATATGTACTATTAGCTACAGTAGTATTTAATGTTAGGGTTAGTGATGAAACAAAATATTTAACGTCGTCCTTAAACATCAAACTAACGTAATTACAGTGATTTACCAAAGTATGGATCTTTTTTTTTTTATTTTTTATAAGTCGGTAGTTTTAACATTTTGTAGATTCATATATTTTATATTACTACACTTATATAGGTTTATCTGAATTTCAATCCCTCCTTTGTCTTTATAACATTCAAAAATATTTTTTGTGCATGTATTATTAACATTATTATGAGCTTATAACCCAGAAGTTAACACCAATAACAGATAAAGTTTCTGTGCTAGCTTACCAGTTATTACAACCACGCATGCGCAAAATTGCCTCATTTCCTCTTGTAATAAAATTTTTTTTGTTAAATTTCGCGCAAAGCTATAGGAGAGCCATTTTCACTAGAACGCTGGAAGCCACATTTTAATAAACAAGAAATGCAGCCTTTAATCTAGAGTTCGATACCTCTCTTGAGCAAAGATATTTTTATTTCCAATAATATCTCACGAGGTTCGGATATCCTAAAAAATGTTGATTACTTCTAAACTTACAGTTTAAGCGATGACATGTAGAGAAAATATGCTAAAATATCAGGTCAAAGAACTTATGTTTCAAATATCCTCGTTCCCAGTTTTGAACTGCAGACTAAAGAGAAAATAACCATATTGTCTAAAGTGATTGCTCTAAACAAATAGCAGTACCATGTCTCGAACCCCAGATCTTTCATTAGGCAATATTTACCACAAATAATATTGTAAACTAAGAATTTACAATAATATTCGTAAGCGTCAAAATAAGACAAAATGAATAATACCCATATTTTGTGCATTTTAACCAACACTATTAATGAACATAACTTTACAGAGAAAAGTAACAGTTACAAAAAAACCGAAAGAAAACGGTTACGTTCTGGTTCTGTGAATAATAACCAAAACCACAAATTAAAATAAAAAAAAACGGTTAGTTACTTTCTGGTTCTGTGAATAATAACCAAAACCACAAATTGAGATAAAAAAAACGGTTAGTTACTTTCTGGTTCTGTGAATAATAACCAAAATCACAAATTGAAATAAAAAAACGGTTAGTTAACTTCTGGTTTTGTGAATAATAACCAAAACCACAAATTGAGATAAAAAAACGGTTAGTTACTTTCTGGTTCTGTGAATAATAACCAAAATCACAAATTGAGATAAAAAAACGGTTAGTTAACTTCTGGTTCTGTGAATGATAACCAAAACCACAAATTGAGATAAAAAACGGTTAAGTAACTTTTGGTTCTGTGAATAATAACCAAACCCACAAATTCAGATAAAAAACAATAAAATCCATTACAATTTTATCATTAAAGGTAGAAAAAGAACAGCTTTAACTGCAGACTTGTAATATATATTGGTTACTTTGTACTGGTATTAAATTCTTGTAAGTTGTGTTGGTTACTTTTTGTTGTTGTGTTGTTAACTTTCATTTTTATTAGACTTAAGTCCCGTAATTCATTGTTAACGTTGTATCGAGAATTTCGCTTTACTAGTGTTTGTTCTTCACTTGCACACTAGGGGACAATATGTGCTCAGTAAACTTGTCTTGGTCCTCCAGGTAATCCAGCCTTTAAATCAAAACAACAGTACTGTCCAAAGTGCCTTTCGTTTCTTTTGAGAACAACGACCGTTTCTCCCTTAGAAAACACTAAGATATGATAGGAGAGCTTCGTTTATTGCACGTCAAAGTAGGTTAAAATAATTTTTTTTTTCATATTGGGGCCGTATAATAATTCTTTAATTGTTTGTGCGAATTAATTTTTTCCTTTGCTTCCAAATAAATCTAGTTTTTAAGTCTTCTTTTCGAACATCTCGTTGCATTGGCCGGCAGTGATCAGCCATCATTCTGACTTTCCACATTCCCTGGTATCTCCTTTCCATGTCTCTAATATCTTGATGAAAACTTTTCCCTGGTTCTTTGTTTAAAGCACTGAGAGGTTCAGGGAAATAGTCAGTATGTGAATGTAAGAACTGAACTTTCAAGTTTATACTAAAACCAATTCCATGAAATTATCGAACATGTTATTGGCAGTATTTTCGTAATTTATAACCTTGTTGTTTCCTAACCAATTGTTAATAACATCTTTTAAATCCAACTAACGCTTCTTTTATCAACTTCCCTCATTGTTCTTTCGATCTGTTCGTCCAAAGTCAGTTTCCTAATCTGGAGCACAACAAAAATTCTTTTTCTAAGTCTCGCCTCTGAAGGATCTGGGAATTTCTTACATAGATACTTGAAACAGTCGCCATTTTTATCTAAGGTCTCTACAACCTGTTTCATCAGGCCCAGTTTTGTATGAAGTGTAGGTAACAGGACTTTCTTTGTATCAACCAAACTTTCATGTTCAATGTTTTTTGAACCTAGTATCAGGTTGACTCTGTGTGACCACTGTTTATTTATTCACTGTTGATTTCGTGGTCTGTGTCTCAATCACACAAAAAATATGGAAACTCTGTATGACCTAACTGTTGACCCAACAGCATACAAGTAGCTATTAAGTCTTCGCAAAGTTCTCATCCATGTTCTTTGTTTCTGAACTTATTATAAAGAAAAATGAGACTTTCACACAGTTCCTTGAAGTGTGTCGAACAGACAATAGAGAAATAGAAACAGATGCATTCCTGTTACCATTATGAAGAAGAAAACACTTCAGACAATAGAGAAATAGAAACAGATGCATTCCTGTTACCATTATGAAGAAGAAAACACTTTAAACTTCTTTTGCAAGAGGCAATGAGCACTTACTAGATTCATAGACTGTAGCTTCTAGCAATGATATTAATTCAACAATATTGTTGAAATAAAACTGTAAACTTTATTGCAATATGATATAAATTCTTTCTCACGATTTTAGTACCAGTAAAATGATGACCCTGGAGAAAGTACGTTCTTAGCCCAAAATCTGGGTACTAAAATTTCTGAAGACCCAAATTTCTCACCAAATCATTAAGTTCACCTTAATGTGAAAAGATTGAGATTGAAAACAATCCTTATTATCATTTAAACTGACATCGTGTTGAAGGTTTGGGTAAAAATATTACTTTTGATCTTAAAGAAAAATATCTGTGGTTTTTAGGCTTACGATAGATCATTGAAATTCCAAAATAGCTATTATCTCTGTAGTTTCTAGGCTTACGATAGATCATTGAAATTCCAAAATAGCTATCATCTCTGTGGTTTCTAGGCTTACGATAGATCATTGAAATTCCAAAATAGCTATCATCTCTGTGGTTTCTAGGCTTACCATAGATCATTGAAATTCCAAAATAGCTATCATCTCTGTGGTTTCTAGGCTTACGATAGATCATTGAAATTCCAAAATAGCTATCATCTCTGTGGTTTCTAGGCTTACCATAGATCATTGAAATTCCAAAATAGCTATCATCTCTGTGGTTTCTAGGCTTACGATAGATTATTGAAATTCCAAAAGGCATAGCCTTTTCTTACGTTTAATCTGTTGTCTCAACTATCTGACACAAGTGGTGCAAACTTTGTGCAGGGCCTTTGGTACGTCTTGGTACCCAAATTTCATCACAAAATACAAATTGTAAGTTTTGCATTTATTTCTTCATAACAAATTTAACACAAATATAACAGAATATGTTTGGCTCATGTATACAATCTCTTGCTGCCGTAGCGACGAATAAATAATATTGAAAAAAAATTATATCGAAGTGCACGCACAAACAAATACTCCTTTAAAATGATATGACATGTGGCCTTTAACTGTTTATATACTAGCGGTGTGTTTCTGGTGCGTGCTAGAACGATCGATAAGGCTCGCAGCGTGTTTGATCTAGAACTGTCTAGAGACAGTTGTTGTTAACATTTTAAGCATAACAACATGTGACCCGATTTCAATGAAAGTGATTCACTTATGTAAAAGTACATACGACGTTCTGTGTAAAATATGTACGTGATTAAGAAAAACAATTATTTTCGGAATATGTTATCTTTTGGATCACAACGCATCATGGAAACAGTAAATAGCATACTTTCCCTCTTGTTTTCAGCTACTGTGTCAAAAAAGATGTGCAAACTGTACAAACACATGCGGAACCCAATGTTTCTTCATGGCCACTAATTTTACACATAAAATATTGAGAGAACGCTATCTTTACCTAGTATGTGATGTTTCTCCTTTGTGAAACTGTAATATGTTTTCCAAAAACTTAGTAGAAACTATTTGAGAATATTTTGCGCTTTACTTGAACTGGAAATAGACAGAATTTCGAATACTTTTCTGAAGAAAAAATAATTCATATTTACGGAACTAGAGTTTAAAATATTAAAACAGAAAGTTTCACAGAATTTTATTGTATCGTAAGTACTATGTAAGGAAGAAGATCGAACATTTTCCTGACCGTGCGCGAGCCGTGGCGAAGTGACCAACTGAGTTAGTGGGAGGCAACACGAAAAGAGACGTCTGACTCCGCCCCTTTAGTTAAGCTTTTTGAAGTTTTTAGCATACTGAGCACGTGAGGGTTTCATGATTCAAGGAGAAACCCGGCAATGAAGTAAAAATTGGTGTAATTTGCTACAGTTAAGTCTATGGATCTAGAACGCTAAAATCAGTGGCTCTATTTTCCATGGTAGACACAGCAAATAGCCCGATGTGGCTTTGTTATAAGAAATAAAACAAACACACAATATATTTGGAACATCAATACAATAAGTAACTGTTTGAAATTATCAAAAATATTTATGTTCCTTTTGCCAATTAAGCTGTCCAAGTAAACTTAATTTCATAGCATGAATCTATTTTACTGAATTTATTGCAAGGTATTTCACATAATGCTCATAAAATATCGAAACATTAAAATAATTCAAAACCCAGAGATGACGAACAAATCCCGGTATCCGCACCGTCAAATTATCATGAAACACTTGAATTTTCTACAGCAACAAATTTATTGTTCACAAATACTATCTTAAAGGAAACGCTACACTAACCGGATATGCGGACCAAAACCCAAAACATCAGTCTGAAATGTTACAAAACTCGGTATAGTTATGTGAGATGTTACAAATCACATTACAGTAATCGGAGATTTATGACAAATTATAACAGTTATCAGAAATGATACATATTGGTAATATCATGGTATAACAAAAGTAATTATTGTAATTTGTGTGGGGTTACCGTAACAGCAATCTGAGACGATATTAAGTTATTACAGTAATTTGAGATTATGTCAAAAGTCAGAGTTTGGGAATAAACACTATATTCTAAACACTGTAATATCTACATTTTTCTTCCTTAGTTTTCGAACTTAAGGTACGTCTGTGTCTCTTGTGTATCTTTATTTTTATTGCCGCTTCTGTGTGAGCCAGAAATCGAATATATATATAAAACAACAATGCACAAATCAGCTGGAAAAACGGAAGAGAAAAGTTAACGAGAGATTTGAAAGAACAAAGTCTAAACTGAAAGGAGAAATTGTTACGGGCTATCAGGCCGAAAAAAAACTAATTCTCTCTTTAGCAAGTGGGCCCTCAGCGAATTTCACAGACTAGTCACCTAACATAATTATCACACTCATGAGGAACTTTTAGTTGGGTAAATAATTTTAATCAAGTATTATATAAATAAATAACCAGTATTCAAGTAAAACTGAATACATTTAAATTATCATTGTTGAATTATTGTTAGCACTTTCAGCTAATCAAAATGATATAATACAGGAAAGTTACTGTGCACTTATATATTTATTAACAGACGAAACTGCACAGTGACTTTCCGAACACCCTGTACAATGTATAAAATGGTATAAGGATATATAATACACAATGTGTATCGATACAGTACATAACTAGTACTGGTTGGAGTATATGTAACATAAATGGTGAGAAATAGCCAAAAATGGAAAATAGATTATACTATTATACTGGTACATGTAACAATGGAAGATAGATTATACTATTATACTGGTACATGTAACAATGGAAGATAGATTATACTATTATACTGGTTCATGTAACAATGGAAGATAGATTATACTATTATACTGGTACATGTAACAATGGAAGATAGATTATACTATTATACTGGTACATGTAACAATGGAAGATAGATTATACTATTATACTGGTACATGTAACAATGGAAGATAGATTATACTATTATACTGGTACATGTAACAATGGAAGATAGATTATACTATTATACTGGTACATGTAACAATGGAAGATAGATTATACTATTATACTGGTACATGTAACAATGGAGATAGATTATACTATTATACTGGTACATGTAACAATGGAAGATAGATTATACTATTATACTGGTACATGTAACAATGGAAGATAGATTATACTATTATACTGGTACATGTAACAATGGAGATAGATTATACTATTATACTGGTACATGTAACAATGGAAGATAGATTATACTATTATACTGGTACATGTAACAATGGAGGATAGATTATACTATTATACTGGTACATGTAACAATGGAAGATAGATTATACTATTATACTGGTACATGTAACAATGGAAGATAGATTATACTATTATACTGGTACATGTAACAATGGAAGATAGATTATACTATTATACTGGTACATGTAACAATGGAAGATAGATTATACTATTATACTGGTACATATAATAATGGAAGATAGATTATACTATTATACTGGTACATGTAACAATGGAAGATAGATTATACTATTATACTGGTACATGTAACAATGGAAGATAGATTATACTATTATACTGGTACATGTAACAATGGAAGATAGATTATACTATTATACTGGTACATGTAACAATGGAAGATAGATTATACTATTATACTGGTACATGTAACAATGGAAGATAGATTATACTATTATACTGGTACATGTAACAATGGAAGATAGATTATACTATTATACTGGTACATGTAATAATGGAAGATAGATTATACTATTATACTGGTACATGTAACAATGGAGATAGATTATACTATTATACTGGTACATGTAACAATGGAAGATAGATTATACTATTATACTGGTACATGTAACAATGGAGATAGATTATACTATTATACTGGTACATGTAATAATGAAAGATAGATTATACTATTATACTGGTACATGTAACAATGGAAAATAGATAATACTATTATACTGGTACATGTAATAATGAAAGATAGATTATACTATTATACTGGTACATGTAACAATGGAGATAGATTATACTATTATACTGGTACATGTAACAATGGAAAATAGATTATACTATTATACTGGTACATGTAACAATGGAGATAGATTATACTATTATACTGGTACATGTAACAATGGAAGATAGATTATACTATTATACTGGTACATGTAACAATGGAAGATAGATTATACTATTATACTGGTACATGTAATAATGAAAGATAGATTATACTATTATACTGGTACATGTAACAATGGAAGATAGATTATACTATTATACTGGTACATGTAACAATGGAAGATAGATTATACTATTATACTGGTACATGTAACAATGGAAGATAGATTATACTATTATACTGGTACATGTAACAATGGAAGATAGATTAAACTATTATACTGGTACATATAATAATGGAAGATAGATTATACTATTATACTGGTACATGTAACAATGGAAGATAGATTATACTATTATACTGGTACATGTAACAATGGAAGATAGATTATACTATTATACTGGTACATGTAATAATGGAAGATAGATTATACTATTATACTGGTACATGTAACAATGGAAAATAGATTATACTATTATACTGGTACATGTAACAATGGAGATAGATTATACTATTATACTGGTACATGTAACAATGGAAGATAGATTATACTATTATACTGGTACATGTAATAATGGAAGATAGATTATACTATTATACTGGTACATGTAATAATGGAAGATAGATTATACTATTATACTGGTACATGTAACAATGGAAGATAGATTATACTATTATACTGGTACATGTAATAATGGAAGATAGATTATACTATTATACTGGTACATGTAACAATGGAAGATAGATTATACTATTATACTGGTACATGTAACAATGGAAGATAGATTATACTATTATACTGGTACATGTAACAATGGAAGATAGATTATACTATTATACTGGTACATGTAACAATGGAAGATAGATTAAACTATTATACTGGTACATATAATAATGGAAGATAGATTATACTATTATACTGGTACATGTAACAATGGAAGATAGATTATACTATTATACTGGTACATGTAACAATGGAAGATAGATTATACTATTATACTGGTACATGTAATAATGGAAGATAGATTATACTATTATACTGGTACATGTAACAATGGAAAATAGATTATACTATTATACTGGTACATGTAACAATGGAGATAGATTATACTATTATACTGGTACATGTAACAATGGAAGATAGATTATACTATTATACTGGTACATGTAACAATGGAAGATAGATTATATTAATGTATTAGTATAATATATAACAATAAAAGATAGATTATATTAATGTACTGTCGCATAATGAAAATAGATTATACTATTGTTGTGGCACATGTAACAATAAGAGATAAATTATACTGTTGTACTGATATGATATTTATCAACAGAAGACAGATTATATTATTGTACTGGTATAATATATAACAAATGAAAATACATTACTCTACTGTACTTGGAAAGAGAGAAACAGTCTACTCACCATTCGACTGTATGTTGAATGTTTATAAAAATGTATAATTTGATACAGAAATTAATTGTCGTCAAAAACCGGTAAAATATTGTTTCGAAATTCACATTAAAGAAAACAAGACAATATGCTGAAAAATCTGACTTCTTAAGGAGAACTGAGGAAATATACCCTTGTATAGAAAAACTGACTCCTTAAGCAGAGTTGAGGAAACACACCCTTGTATAGAAAACCTGACTCCTTAAGGAGAACTGAGGAAATACACCCTTGTATAGAAAAACTGACTCCTTAAGGAGAATTGAGGAAATACACCCTTGTGCAGAAAATCTTACTCCTTAAGAAGAGTTGAAAAAATACACCCTTGTATGGAAAAACTGACTCCTAAATGAGAGTTGAGGAAACACACCCTTGTATAGAAAAACTGACTCCTTAAGAAGAACTGAGGAAATTCACCCTTGTATAGAATAACTGACTCCTTAAGGAGAATTGAGGAAATACACCCATGTGCAGAAAAACTTACTCCTTAAGAAGAGTTGAGGAAATACACCCTTGTATAGAAAAACTGACTCCTTAAGAAGAGCTGGGGAAACACACCCTTGTATAGAAAAACTGACTCCTTAAGGAGAACTGAGGAAATACACCCTTGTATAGAATAACTAACTCCTTAAAGAGAGCTGAAGAAACACACCCTTGTATAAAAAAACTGACTCCTTAAGCAGAGTTGAGGAAACACACCCTTGTATAGAAAAATTGACTCCTTAAGGAGAACTGAGGAAATACACCCTTGTATAGAAAAACTGACTCCTTAAGGAGAGCTGAGGAAACACACCCTTGTATAGAAAAACTGACTCCTTAAGAAGAGTTGAGGAAACACACTCTTGTATAGAAAAACTGACTCCTAAAGAAGAGTTAAGGAAACACACCCTTGTATAGAAAAACTGACTCCTTAAGCAGAGTTGAGGAAACACACCCTTGTATAGAAAAACTGACTCCTAAAGAAGAGTTGAGGAAACACACCCTTGTATAGAAAAACTTACTCCTTAAGAAGAGCTGAGGAAACACACCCTTGTGCAGAAAAACTGACTCCTTAAGAAGAGTTGAGGAAACACACCCTTGTATAGAAAAACTTACTCCTTAAGAAGAGCTGAGGAAACACACCCTTGTGCAGAAAAACTGACTCCTTAAGAAGAGTTGAGGAAACACACCCTTGTATAGAAAAACTGAATCCTAAAGAAGAGTTGAGGAAACACACCCTTGTATAGAAAAACTTACTCCTTAACCAGAGTTGAGGAAACACACCCTTGTGCAGAAAAACTGACTCCTTAAGGAGAGCTGAGGAAATACACCCTTGTATAGAAAAACTGACCCCTTAAGGAGAGCTGAGGAAACACACCCTTGTATAGAAAAACTGACTTCTTACGCAGAGTTGAGGAAACACACCCTTGTATAGAAAAACTCCCTCCTTAAGGAGAACTGAGGAAATACACTATTGTATAGAAAAACTGACTCCTTAAGCAGAGTTGAGGAAACACATTCTTGTATAGAAAAACTGACTCCTAAAGAAGAGTTGAGGAAACACACACTTGTATAGAAAAACTGACTCCCAAAGAAGAGTTGAGGAAACACACCCTTGTATAGAAAAACTGACTCCTTAAGGAGAATTGAGGAAACACACCCTTGTGCAGAAAACTGACTCCTTAAGGAGAACTGAGGAAACACACCCTTGTATAGAAAAACTGACTCCTAAAGAAGAGTTGAGGAAACACACCCTTGTATAGAAAAACTGACTCCTTAATTAGAACTGAGGAAATACACCATTGTATAGAAAAACTGACTCCTTAAGCAGAGTTGAGGAAACACACCCTTGTATAGAAAAACTGACTCCTAAAGAAGAGTTGAGGAAACACACCCTTGTATAGAAAAACTTACTCCTTAAGGAGAGCTGAGGAAATACACCCTTGTATAGAAAAACTGACTCCTTAAGGAGAGCTGAGGAAACACACCCTTGTATAGAAAAACTGACTCCTTAAGGATATCTGAGGAAGCCTACCCTTGTATAGAAAAACTGACTCTTTAAGCCGAGTTGAGGAAGCATATCCTTGTATAGAAAAACTGACTCCTTAAGGAGAACTGAGGAGACACACTCTTTCTTGTATATGAAAACTGACTTTTTAAGGATATCTGATGAAACACACCCTTATGGTAAATAGTCAAATAAAACACAGGTTATTCTTTCTGATTGATTATTTATAGTGAGATGTTGTAACGGTCTTGTAAAACTATCTACAACATAAATTACTTCAGACCGTCTTATCCGTATTGGTAAAATATGTGGTTTATGTTTATAACCTCGTTTTTCATAAGAGTTATTTACCATGGAAAGTTGTTACAAATAATACATAAAAATTCCCTCTAAATAATTATCATTGACAACTGGGTAAGTAATTCTAAGGCTATGACGGGACCTGAACCATCATTTTTATAAACCATAACCATCAGAATGAGAGGGAATGACAACTGGGTAAGTAATTCTAAGGCCGTCAAGGAAAGTGAAGCACTCTTCTTATAAATAGTAGATAACTCTCAGACGACTTCTGGTGTAATCAGATGAAGTAATAATTTAGGTACTTTTATTCTAAAACGTCTAAGTAGCAATAATAAACAATGCTTCAGGTACTCCATACTGTAACAATATACATCGGATACAGACATCACAAAGGTGACATGAATAGCATATTTTACACCATGATTCTTATCTTTATTTTCGTGTAGATAGGTTTTGATATCTTCAAAGCTCACAGAAAGATTTCATTTCCATATTCACACATTACACTTACATTTTAACTGATTGGTTCTCAAAACTTTACTGTTTAGCTGGATGTATATAACTGATACTAAGTTATCAGTTTCCTGGGAAACATGTGTGAGAGAAAAAGCTGATAATAGTATGAAACCAACGATTCACACCAATGACAGAAAGTGTAACGTATTGGATACTAAACTTACAGGAGAGGAGATAAGAGTTGTGGATCGAAGCAGTGATGAAACGAACGTTCAAGAAAAATGGAACAAAAGGGGGGAACGCACACACAGTGATAAAGGACACAGGAGGGAGCACATACACTGATAAAAAACACAGGGGGACAACACACACATAGTGATAAAGGACACATGAGGGAACACACACACAGTGATAAAAGACATAGGGGAGAACACACACAGTGATTAAGGACAAAGGGGAACACACACACAGTGATAAAAGACACAGGGGGAACACACACATCGTGATAAAGGACACAGGGAAAACACACACACAGTGATAAAGGACGCAGAGAGAACACACACATAGGGATCAAGGACGCAGGGAGAACACACACATAGTGATAATGGACACAGGGGGAACACACACACAGTGATAAAAGACACAGGGGGAACACACACATAGTGATAAAGGACACTGGGGAACACACACACAGTGATAAAGGACACAGGGGAACCCACACACAGTAATAAAAGACACAGGGGGAGAACACACACATAGTGATAAAGGACACAGGGGAGAACACACACATAGTGATAAAGGACACAGGAGGGAACACATACACAGTGATAAAGGACACAGGGGAACACACACATAGTGATAACGGACATAGGAGGAACACACACACATTGTGATAAAGGACACAGGGGAACCCACACACAGTTATAAAAGACACAGGGGGGAACACACACACAGTGATAAAGGACACAGAAGGAAAACACACACATTGTGATAAAGGACACAGGGGAAACACACACACAGTGATAAAGGACACACGGGGAACACACACAGAGTAATAAAATACACAGAAGGAAAACACACACATTGTGATAAAGGACACAGGGAAACCCACACACAGTTATAAAGGACATAGGGGGGAACACACACAGTGATAAAGGACACAGGAGGAAAACACGCACAGTGATAAAAAACAAAGGGGGAACACACGCACAGTGATAAAAAACAAAGGGGGAACACACACACAGTGATAAAGGACACATGGAGAGAACGCACACACAGTGATAAAAGACACAGGAGGGAACACACACACAGTGATAAAGAACACATTGGGAACACACACATAGTGATAAGGGACACAGGAGGAACACACACAGAGTGATAGAGGACACAGGAGAGAACACAGACACAGTGATAAAGAACAAAGGGGGAACACACACACAGTGATAAAAGACTCAGGAGGGAACACACACACAGTGATAAAGGACACAGGACGAACACACACAGAGTGATAAAAGACACAGGGGGAACACACACATAGTGATAAAGGACACAGAAGGAACACACACAGAGTGATAGAGGACACAGGAGGGAACACACACACAGTGATAAAGGACACAGGGGTAGAACACACAAACAGTGATAAAGGACACATGAGGAACACACACACAGTGATAAAAGACATAGGGGAAAACACACACAATGATAAAGGACACAGGGGGAACACACACACAGTGATAAAGGACACAGGGGAACACACACATAGTAATAACGGACCCAAGGGGAACACACACACAGTGATAAAGGACACAGGGGAACACACACACAGTGATAAAAGACATAGGGGAAAACACACACAATGATAAAGGACACAGGGGGAACACACACACAGTGATAAAGGACACAGGAGAACACACACATAGTAATAACGGACCCAGGGGGAAAACACACACAGTGATAAAGGACACAGGGGAACACACACACAATGATAAAGGAAACAGGGGGAACAAACACACAGTGATAAAGGACACAGGGGAACACACACATAGTAATAACGGACCCAAGGGGAACACACACACAGTGATAAAGGACACAGGGGAATCCACACACAGTTATAAAAGACACAGGGGGGAACACACACACAGTGATAAAGGACACAGAAGGAAAACACACACATTGTGATAAAGGACACAGGGCGAACACACACACAAAGATAAAGGACACATGGGGAACACAAACACAGTGATAAAATACACAGAAGGAAAACACACACATTGTGATAAAGGACACAGGGGAACCCACACACAGTTACAAAAGACACAGGGGGGAGCACACACACAGTGATAAAGGACACAGAAGGAAAACACACACATTGTGACAAAGGACACAGGGGGAACACACACACAGTGATAAAGACACATGGGGAACACACACAGGTGTGATAGGGGACCTGGGAGAGAACACAAACACAGTGATAAAAGACACAGGGGGAACACACACACAATGATAAAAGACACAGGGGGAACACACACATAGTGATAAAGGACACAGGAGGAACACACACAAAGTGATAGAGGACACAGGGGGAACACACACACAGTCATAAAGGACACAGGGAGAACACACACATAGTGATAAAGGACACAAGAGGGAACACACACAGTGATAAAGGACACAGGGGGAACACACACACACAGTGATAAAGTACACAGGGGAACCCACACACAGTTATAAAAGACACAGGGGAAACACACACACAGTGTTAAATGTCACAGGGGGAACACACACACAGTGATAAAGGACACAGGAGGGAACACACACACAGTGATAAAGGACACAATGTTGTAAATTGAGCACAAAACGGAAGGGAAAATCAGCTAAAAATTGTTTTATCATCGAACGTCTTCTGAACCGCTCGAGGAGACAAAATAGCAAAAACAACATGGAGCACCCTGACATGTTTATTCACATATATAGCTTATAACGACTTTAAGAAATTGAAACTTATTGAACTGTTATAAAAGATGTGGTAACATCCGACTTTTCCTCATTGTATTCATCATAAAATAAGATGTTTTTTTTAGAACTTCAATCATGTCATGACAAAAAGAAACGCCGAAAGACAGATATGTGTTTGTTAAAAAGAAAACTTGTCATTTCAGGTTCGCAACATTATTAACCACGTGCCCTTATTCAAACAAAATATATATGTTATAATGCAGATATGTTTAGGAAACGCTGTTGCCTTACCATTGGTAATCATAAAAGTGCAGAGTTTATATAAAGTTACTTATGTTACTCTCGACGCAGGGGCTCTTCGCATAAAAAGTATGTGCTAACTCTTCTTGTATATTAGCATATCTCCTACCGTGATATATAATTCAATGACAAAGGAAGTTTTAACTTATGCTTTGAGATTTGTTGTGAAAGCAAATATTAAAAGTTTCATAAAAGGAATTCTCACCAGTAAAAACATCATTTTTCTTACCTAAGGCAATGTCTGTTGAGAAGTGACACTTGGAAGTTTCCATTCTCAACATAGTTGGTGTACGCTTTTTATTTATAATACTCTTATACGGTTGGCTTGTTTGTTTGTTTAAATTTCGTGCAAAGCTACTCGAGGGTTATGTGCGCTAATGGTCCCTAATTTAGCAGTGTAGTACCAGAGGGAAGACAGCTAGTCATCAACACTCACCGCCGACTCTTTGACTACTCTTTTATCAAAGAATAGTGGGATTGACCATAACGTTATAACAACTGAAAGGGTAAGCATCTTTGGTGTAACGGATATTCGAACCCACAACCCTCAGCATACGAGTTAAGCGCGCTAACTACGTGACCGTGCTGGGCCTAATACGACTGGCATGCAGGGAATGAAATTTAGCAGTGTAGTACTAGAGGGAAGACAGCTAGTCATCAACACTCACCGCCGACTCTTTGACTACTCTTTTATCAAAGAATAGTGGGATTGACCATAACGTTATAACAACTGAAAGGGTAAGCATCTTTGGTGTTACGGATATTCGAACCCACAACCCTCAGCATACGAGTTAAGCGCGCTAACTACGTGACCGCGCTGGGCCTAATACGACTGGCATGCAGGGAATGAAATTTAGCAGTGTAGTACTAGAGGGAAGACAGCTAGTCATCAACACTCACCGCCGACTCTTTGACTACTCTTTTATCAAAGAATAGTGGGATTGACCATAACGTTATAACAACTGAAAGGGTAAGCATCTTTGGTGTAACGGATATTCAAACCCACAACCCTCAGCATACGAGTTAAGCTTGAATGAAAGTTTGAAGAAACAGTTTTCATGTTCGTTCTTTTGAATTCGCACTCATGCTTTCGATGTTATAAGAGTAGTAGTCAAATCTCATTATTCGATTAAAGTAACCCAAGAGTTAGCAGCCAATGTTATCGAGCAGCTGTCTTCTCTATTAGCTTATTGGCCAAAAGCTATAAATGGTTTTGGCTCAAGTGGCCCTTTTTGCGAGAATGTACGAAGCCATCAATATGTCGAAGTGCTTCTGTCTATATGTGTGCCTACATTCGATCTGTTGAGGCTTAACTACTGTGTATAAATGTACATATATTATAACAGTTTTTATCTTTTTATTTACTTGTTTAATTCTGACTAATAAATCAGTTAGTTTATAGAAAAATATTTCGTGAGAGAAGTGAGATTTATCCTTTTTAATTATTCGCTCTATTGGGTACGAAATTCACTAAGTTTAATAGTGAGTTAGGCCTACATAGCATCTGTCTCGGAACTTTTATTAACACGTTTTATGTCTATTTATATCTTCAAGAACAACCTACAGTAGTCGTAAACTTTAAAGAAATAACAAACTAATTCGTTATCGTGACAGAAACTTTATATTATTTTAAACAAATAATCGAACAGATTACATTGCAAGAATATAAACTGAAATCTGTCCTGGCGGAAACTAATGGAACAAAGGTGAAATATCGTGACATGACACAAACCGACGACCATGTATTATGGAAAACCACACATTCTGTATCAATACACGATACAAAGTTTACCATTTTTAATGGTCCACAGTGTTCCAAACATGAAATTTGATAGTTACTACAAAACATGAAATTTGATAGTTACTGCAAAACAAGAAATTTTGTAATTACTACAAAACATGAAATTTGACAGTTACTGCAAAATACAAAATTTGGTAGTTACTACAAAACATCTTTCTGGTAATTAGTGCAAAACATGAAATTTAGTGGTTACTACAAAACAAACTTGTTACTCCAGTTTTCTCTTCGCAGGATAATTTTACGTTGGTTTGGTATGAACAGGTGGTTAAGGCTTAACTCGCATTATGAGGGTCGCTGGTTGAAATCCTCGTCTCACCAAACGTTCTCGCTCTTTCAGCCGAGAGAGTGTTATAATGTGGCAGTTAATCCCACTATTCATTGATAAAATAGTAACCCAAGAGTTGGCGGTTGGTGATGATGACTGGTTGCCTTTCTTCTAGTCTTTCACTCTAAATTAGGGACGCTTAGCTCAGATATACTTCGTGTAACTTTGCGCAAAATTCAAAAATAAACAAATTCCTTTCACGTATACCCAAGTTACGAGTGCTGCTGAATACAGATTGTAATGATGTCATAATATTGTGAGCTCAATGTATTTGTAAGTCATCAACATAAGGATATGTGCCACGCACGTGCTTCTGGAGAAAGATTAGACGACGGTAATGTTATTTATTTTGACTTGTTTGTTACTTGTGGGCTATTTAAACAGATTAAAAATAGAATACCGTGGGGTGTTTTTGTTTCTGTAATCCGATGATTATAGATTCAGTGTGTACGTTTGTTAAGATAATGATTTTTACAAACGCAAACAATCGATGCTATTTGAATATTTAGATCAATATATTTTTTATTCCCCAAATGATCTCATTTTCAAAGTGACGTCACCAAGCTCACTTGGTACTTTAAACTGTGAAAGCGTTATAAGAGTGACAATCAATCCTGCTTGTTATTCGTTAAAAACGACGGTTCATATAGATGATACTTCTGACTGGTTGCCATCCTTCTTTTCCCTAGTTCAGAATTAGGGATCTCTGATTGGTCGTTTAGTCCATAGGGATTTCTGATTGGTCGGTTTAGTTTATAGAGATCTCTGATTGGTCGTTTAGTCCATAGGGATTTCTGATTGGTCGTTTAGTCCATAGAGATCTCTGATTGGTCGTTTAGTCCATAGGGATATCTGATTGGTCGTTTAGTCCATAGGGATCTCTGATCGGTCGTTTATTCCATTATGTTCATAAAGTAGACAAAAAAAGTAATGCCATCTTTAAAATAATTTTTAATATAATAATGAATGGTTAAGTGCCTTAATAAACAATGTTATATGCACAATCTGATTCCACAGTACGAAATTCATAGAATGAACTAATTATTCGACTTAAATAATATTTAAAACGTCACTAACTTGGTTAAGGCTAAAAATCTAACCAGAAACAAATGTTATTGAAATAGAAGAGATTTCATTTGTTTGTTTTGGACTTTCGTGCAAAGATACACGAAGGCTATCTGCGCTAGCCATCCCTAGTTTAGCAGTTTAAGACGAGAGGGAAGGCAACTTGTCATTAACACCCACCGCCAACTCTTGGACTACTCTGTTACCAGAGAATAGTGGAATTGACTGTAACATTACAACGCCCCCACAGCTGAAAAGGGCAAGCATGTTTGGTGCAACGGGGATTCGAACCCGCCACACTCAGATAACGAGTCAAGCGCCTTACTTAACCCACCTGGCCATGCCGGGCCTCAATAGAAGAGATAAAGATAAGCTAACTTTAAACCAAGAGAAGGGTTTATTAAACCAGACAAAATTTCAATCTTATATATCACAAACAAATTAGTATCAGGTAAAACAATTAAAGTAGAAAGATATACAAATATTTCTAACCAACATTGTTTCCCAAGGTATACCTCAATACATACATTTTAATCATGATGTTGCCAGAATATACCTGAAAAAATTCACTTTTTACACGTGATACTACAAGAGTATGTTTAAATACACTCACATGTAACCTGTGGTTTTGTTCAGAGTAAACTTTAGACGTTGGAATACAAATAATGTTCATGTGTAAAGTTACCAAGAGTACATCTCTACGGAAATTAACTTTTACCCTCCTCAAATGAACTACGTTTACGTTTCGATAGCTACATGTTGAACCTACACCTTGTTTGTGTTTTCATAGTTACATATAGAACCTACACCTTGTTTGTGTTTTCATAGCTACATGTTGAACCTACACCTTGTTTGTGTTTTCATAGCTACATGTTGAACCTACACCTTGTTTGTGTTTCGATAGCTACATGTTGAACCTACACCTTGTTTGTGTTTTCATAGTTACATATAGAACCTACACCTTGTTTGTGTTTCGATAGCTACATGTTGAACCTACACCCTGTTTGTGTTTCGATAGCTACATGTCGAACCTACATCCTGTTTGTGTTTCGATAGCTACATGTTGAGCCTACATCCTGTTTGTGTTTTGATAGCTACATGTTGAGCCTACATCCTGTTTGTGTTTTGATAGCTACATGCTGAACCTACATCCTGTTTGTGTTTTGATAGTTACATATAGAACCTACACCCTGTTTGTGTTTTGATAGCTACTTGTTGAAACCTACATCCTGTTTGTGTTTTGATAGCTACTTGTTGAACCTACACCCTGTTTGTGTTTTGATAGCTACTTGTTGAAGCCTACACCCTGTTTATGTTTTGATAGCTACTTGTTGAAACTTACACCCTGTTTGTGTTTTGATAGCTACATGTTGACCTACACCCTGTTTGTGTTTTGATAGCTACATGTTGAGCCTACATCCTGTTTGTGTTTTGAT
This sequence comes from Tachypleus tridentatus, assembly GCF_004210375.1. Taxonomy (NCBI): domain Eukaryota; kingdom Metazoa; phylum Arthropoda; class Merostomata; order Xiphosura; family Limulidae; genus Tachypleus; species Tachypleus tridentatus. The sequence goes on from NW_027467777.1 coordinate 20,447,073, forward strand.
AGCTACATGTTGAGCCTACATCCTGTTTGTGTTTTGATAGCTACATGTTGAGCCTACATCCTGTTTGTGTTTCGATAGCTACATGTTGAGCCTACATCCTGTTTGTGTTTTGATAGCTACATGTTGAGCCTACATCCTGTTTGTGTTTTGATAGCTACATGTTGAGCCTACATCCTGTTTGTGTTTTGATAGCTACATGTTGAACCTACATCCTGTTTGTGTTTTGATAGCTACATGCTGAACCTACATCCTGTTTGTGTTTTGATAGTTACATATAGAACCTACACCCTGTTTGTGTTTTGATAGCTACTTGTTGAAACCTACATCCTGTTTGTGTTTTGATAGCTACTTGTTGAACCTACACCCTGTTTGTGTTTTGATAGCTACTTGTTGAAGCCTACACCCTGTTTATGTTTTGATAGCTACTTGTTGAAACTTACACCCTGTTTGTGTTTTGATAGCTACATGTTGAACCTACACCCTGTTTGTGTTTTGATAGCTACTTGTTGAACCTACACCCTGTTTGTGTTTTGATAGCTACATGTTGAAACCTACACCCTGTCTGTGTTTTGATAGCTACTTGTTGAAACTTACACCCTGTTTGTGTTTTGATAGCTACTTGTTGAACCTACACCCTGTTTGTGTTTTGATAGCTACTTGTTGAAACCTACATCCTGTTTGTGTTTTGATAGCTACTTGTTGAACCTACACCCTGTTTGTGTTTTGATAGCTACTTGTTGAAGCCTACACCCTGTTTATGTTTTGATAGCTACTTGTTGAAACTTACACCCTGTTTGTGTTTTGATAGCTACATGTTGAACCTACACCCTGTTTGTGTTTTGATAGCTACTTGTTGAACCTACACCCTGTTTGTGTTTTGATAGCTACATGTTGAAACCTACACCCTGTCTGTGTTTTGATAGCTACTTGTTGAAACTTACATCCTGTTTGTGTTTTGATAGCTACTTGTTGAACCTACACCCTGTTTGTGTTTTGATAGCTACTTGTTGAACCTACACCCTGTTTGTGTTTTGATAGCTACATGTTGAACCTACACCCTGTTTGTGTTTTGATAGCTACTTGTTGAAACTTACACCCTGTTTGTGTTTTGATAGCTACTTGTTGAACCTACACCCTGTTTGTGTTTTGATAGCTACATGTTGAAACCTACACCCTGTCTGTGTTTTGATAGCTACATATAGAACTTACACCCTGTTTGTGTTTTGATAGCTACATATAGAACCTACACCCTGTTTGTGTTTTGATAGCTACATGTTGAGCCTACATCCTGTTTGTGTTTTGATAGCTACATGTTGAGCCTACATCCTGTTTGTGTTTTGATAGCTACATGTTGAGCCTACATCCTGTTTGTGTTTCGATAGCTACATGTTGATTTCCCTACATCCTGTTTGTGTTTTGATAGCTACATGTTGAGCCTACATCCTGTTTGTGTTTTGATAGCTACATGTTGAGCCTACATCCTGTTTGTGTTTTGATAGCTACATGTTGAACCTACATCCTGTTTGTGTTTTGATAGCTACATGCTGAACCTACATCCTGTTTGTGTTTTGATAGTTACATATAGAACCTACACCCTGTTTGTGTTTTGATAGCTACTTGTTGAAACCTACATCCTGTTTGTGTTTTGATAGCTACTTGTTGAACCTACACCCTGTTTGTGTTTTGATAGCTACTTGTTGAAGCCTACACCCTGTTTATGTTTTGATAGCTACTTGTTGAAACTTACACCCTGTTTGTGTTTTGATAGCTACATGTTGAACCTACACCCTGTTTGTGTTTTTTGATAGCTACTTGTTGAACCTACACCCTGTTTGTGTTTTGATAGCTACATGTTGAAACCTACACCCTGTCTGTGTTTTTGATAGCTACTTGTTGAACTTACACCCTGTTTGTGTTTTGATAGCTACTTGTTGAACCTACACCCTGTTTGTGTTTTGATAGCTACTTGTTGAAACCTATCCTGTTTGTGTTTTGATAGCTACTTGTTGAACCTACACCCTGTTTGTGTTTTGATAGCTACTTGTTGAAGCCTACACCCTGTTTATGTTTTGATAGCTACTTGTTGAAACTTACACCCTGTTTGTGTTTTGATAGCTACATGTTGAACCTACACCCTGTTTGTGTTTTTGATAGCTACTTGTTGAACCTACACCCTGTTTGTGTTTTTTTGATAGCTACATGTTGAAACCTACACCCTGTCTGTGTTTTGATAGCTACTTGTTGAAACTTACATCCTGTTTGTGTTTTGATAGCTACTTGTTGAACCTACACCCTGTTTGTGTTTTGATAGCTACTTGTTGAACCTACACCCTGTTTGTGTTTTGATAGCTACATGTTGAACCTACACCCTGTTTGTGTTTTGATAGCTACTTGTTGAAACTTACACCCTGTTTGTGTTTTGATAGCTACTTGTTGAGACCTACACCCTGTTTGTGTTTTTGATAGCTACATGTTGAAACCTACACCCTGTCTGTGTTTTGATAGCTACATATAGAACTTACACCCTGTTTGTGTTTTGATAGCTACATATAGAACCTACACCCTGTTTGTGTTTTGATAGCTACTTGTTGAAACTTACACCCTGTTTGTGTTTTGATAGCTACTTGTTGAAGCCTACACCCTGTTTATGTTTTGATAGCTACTTGTTGAAACTTACACCGGTTTGTGTTTTGATAGCTACATGTTGAACCTACACCCTGTTTGTGTTTTTTTGATAGCTACTTGTTGAACCTACACCCTGTTTGTGTTTTGATAGCTACATGTTGAAACCTACACCCTGTCTGTGTTTTGATAGCTACATATAGAACTTACACCCTGTTTGTGTTTTGATAGCTACTTGTTGAAACTTACACCCTGTTTGTGTTTTGATAGCTACATATAGAACCTACACCCTGTTTGTGTTTTGATAGCTACTTGTTGAAACTTACACCCTGTTTGTGTTTTGATAGCTACTTGTTGAACCTACACCCTGTTTGTGTTTTGATAGCTACATATAGAACCTACACCCTGTTTGTGTTTTGATAGCTACGTGTGGTAACTACACCCTGTTTGTGTTTTTACAGCTATTTCATATTCATATGAAGTATCGACTTTAGTGAAGTGTAAAATCTCTCCATGAGGTTATCTTAACATTTATATTAGAATAGATTTTGAAACGTATCATTTCTAGCCCTTGTCATAAGATGCCACGCAGTTTCGAGCGTATATATGTATATATAAAACAACAAAAATTCCTCAACGAATACAATCTAACACCGAGGCGTGACTTAGAATATAAGAGCTTAGAATATATTGGCATTCCTCTCATGTCCAACTACAACGTTCCTCTCCTAACAAAAACAAACTATTAATAATGCATTCAAGGACAACTGGTTAAACAGATGTTACTAAATGTCCTTTAACTGTGTGACATAAAATAAATGCATATTTAATGCATGAGTAATCTTTATAAATGAATGAATCATTAATAAACAACTTTACGACTGTGTAGTACATATAACTTAATACTTGCAGTAGATAGTCTAGCCCTTAAGTTTAGAGTCACATCCTTACATTGTTTCAGCAATTTAAAGCCTTCAGGCATGTTATACGATTATCTTAATACTAAAAAAGTCCAAGGATTTTAATTTTTACTTTTTTTCTATTCTACTTTGGTCTTAATCCAATTATAAAGTAATCCAAAGAGACGTGATGAGACAGGAATCAGGAAAATTCCAATTACAAGCACGCTACGTCCATTTATAATGCATATATAAGAAGAAACGAAAGACCTAATTTGTGGAATTTCTAGAAGGCAACGCTAGAATTCCTGACAAATAGCATGCAATAGGTCTGTTCTTTAATCATCTGACAGAGACGAAAGAACTTTTATTTTCTTCTGTGAAGGATGGTCACATGAAGCTACGTTATAGATATATGTAGTATAACATTCGATTCTTCATTGTTATCTTCATGGGTGACAAAAATACCGCAGTTATTGTTTACATGTTTAGTTACAAATTTTAAACACCAGTCGAAAAATTTTTTTCAAAGCACTCGCTCATAGTAAGGCGTTGATTAAACGGAATGAACTATAGGTTTGACTAAAATAATAACACAAAACACTAATTAAGGTGTTGATCGAACGAAATAAAGTGAAAGTTTGATTAGAATTACAACACAAAAATTAACGGCACACGTTTCACGTGAATTGAAAAGACTGCAAATTAACTAATTCCGAATCACGTAGTACAATATTATACTTATCTTGTAACTCGGAGATAAGTTAATATATCATATAACAAATGTCTGCATGTAGCTTAACTTAAATATCAACCAGAATTACATCAGCTCCAAAGTTAATTATGTAACTGTGCTTATATCACTCAGTGCCACACTAGGAAGAGTTTTAGTAATATATCTGTGCTTATATCACTCAGTGTAACACAAGGAATAAATTAATTATTCAACAGTGCTTACATCACTCAGTCTAGCGCCCGTATATATATTTTTGACAATGTTATATCACTCACTTTAACACCGATTATATTCTTGATAATGTAACAATATTTATATCACTCACTCTAACACCGATTATATTCTTGATAATGTAACAATATTTATATCACTCACTCTAACACCGATTATATTCTTGATAATGTAACAATGTTTATATCACTCACTCTATCACCGATTATATTCTTGATAATGTAACAATATTTGTATCACTCACTCTAACACCGATTATATTCTTGATAATGTAACAATGTTTATATCACTCAATCTAGCACCGATTATATTCTTGATAATGTAACAATATTTACATCACTCACTCTAGCACCGATTATATTCTTGATAATGTAACAATGTTTATATCACTCACTCTAACACCGATTATATTCTTGATAATGTAACAATGTTTATATCACTCACTCTAACACCGATTATATTCTTGATAATGTAACAATATTTATATCACTCACTCTAACACCGATTATATTCTTGATAATGTAACAATATTTATATCACTCACTCTATCACCGATTATATTCTTGATAATGTAACAATATTTATATCACTCACTCTAACACCGATTATATTCTTGATAATGTAACAATGTTTATATCACACACTCTAACACCGATTATATTCTTGATAATGTAACAATATTTATATCACTCACTCTAACACCGATTATATTCTTGATAATGTAACAATGTTTATATCACTCACTCTATCACCGATTATATTCTTGATAATGTAACAATGTTTATATCACTCACTCTATCACCGATTATATTCTTGATAATGTAACAATATTTATATCACTCACTCTAACACCGATTATATTCTTGATAATGTAACAATGTTTATATCACTCACTCTATCACCGATTATATTCTTGATAATGTAAAAATATTTATATCACTCACTCTAACACCGATTATATTCTTGATAATGTAACAATGTTTATATCACTCACTCTCACACCCATTATATTCTTGATAATGTAACAATGTTTATATCACTCAATCTAGCACCGATTATATTCTTGATAATGTAACAATATTTATATCACTCACTCTAACACCGATTATATTCTTGATAATGTAACAATATTTATATCACTCACTCTAACACCGATTATATTCTTGATAATGTAACAATGTTTATATCACTCACTCTATCACCGATTATATTCTTGATAATGTAACAATATTTGTATCACTCACTCTAACACCGATTATATTCTTGATAATGTAACAATGTTTATATCACTCAATCTAGCACCGATTATATTCTTGATAATGTAACAATATTTATATCACTCACTCTAGCACCGATTATATTCTTGATAATGTAACAATGTTTATATCATTCACTCTAACACCGATTATATTCTTGATAATGTAACAATGTTTATATCACTCACTCTAACACCGATTATATTCTTGATAATGTAACAATATTTATATCACTCACTCTAACACCGATTATATTCTTGATAATGTAACAATGTTTATATCACTCACTCTAACACCGATTATATTCTTGATAATGTAACAATGTTTATATCACTCACTCTAACACCGATTATATTATTGATAATGTAACAATGTTTATATCACTCACTCTAACACCGATTATATTCTTGATAATGTAACAATGTTTATATCACTTACTCTAACACCGATAATATTCTTGATAATGTAACAATATTTGTATCACTCGGTTTAACAGTGATTACATTTTTGACAATGTAAAATGTTCAAGTTATGATATGTGTATCTATCTTACATTTTTATATTCTGAGTATTGTTACAATATAACAACATCCAAGTAATGAGTTTAAATAAACAATGAATCAAGTTCAAATACTTATTTCACTAACAAAGATTTCTACTTTACTACCGTCTATGTTCTCAGGATTTACGTATAATTACTTCGTTCAACTCTTCCTACACTGTCTCTCTGTAATTATGAACCATGTCTTTCACCTGCTAGCGTTCCAAGCCAACATGAACTCTACTGTATTCATAACCGCTGAACTTTTGCGTGATTTTATTTCACACAAAAATTCAGCGATCGTGATATTTTAGGAGGTAAGGAACAGGAAACCTCGGAACTACCTTGCCAAGCATGAATACCGAGCAGTGAGGTGGAAAATCCAGTTTCTACGAGCGAACCAGATTTCAGTACCGTAACCCGTACCATCTCGTGGTTCAGCGACGATCACATTACACGTGTATTTTTACTAGCAAAATCTAACGGAGCAGTATCTCATAAAGCAAAAAAGAAAAAAAAGAAAGATTTTTTTTTCTCAAAGGTAGTTGGTTATTAGTGAAGTTCAAGTTTTTCGGTTTTCATGTATTTGTGTTTGAACTGTTTATCATTAGAAACATTCCAATTTTTGCTGTTTGGCTAACATTTAGTTTCGTCCATATAGAGATAGGGTTGTACTAACCATGATTCATTTGTTTGAAAAAACACCTTACTAACATATTTATGATTGTAACTACTATATAAAAAACAAGAAATTAAACACAGTGTTATAACGGTGTTACTCCTACGACGTGCAATGTAAAACCAGGATTACTCTAACAAATCACAATGTCAAACTAGTGTTACACTTATAACGTGCAATGTCAAACCAGGATTACTCTAACAAATCACAATGTCAAACTAGTGTTACACTTATAACGTGCAATGTCAAACCAGGATTACTCTAACAAATCACAATGTCAAACTAGTGTTACACTTATAACGTGCAATGTCAAACCAGGATTACTCTAACAAATCACAATGTCAAACTAGTGTTACACTTATAACGTGCAATGTCAAACCAGGATTACTCTAACAAATCACAATGTCAAACTAGTGTTACACTTATAACGTGCAATGTCAAACCAGGATTACTCTAACAAATCACAATGTCAAACTAGTGTTTCACTTATAACGTGTCATAGCAGAGATACAGTTGTAACGTGTTACACAGTGTTACAGTTGTAACGTGTTACACAATGTTACAGTTATAACGTGTCATAGCAGTGTTACAGTTATAACGTGTTACACAGTGTTACAGTTATAACGTGTCATAGCAGTGTTACAGTTATAACGTGTCATAGCAGTGTTACAGTTGTAACGTGTTACACAGTGTTACAGTTATGTCTCAATTCAAAAACTCTTTCAGTAATCCATGACTTCATGTGAACCACGTGTTCTGTTGTACAGTAGATATGATAAACATGTTCTGTTGTACTGTAGGTATGATAAACATGTTCTGTTGTACTGTAGATATGATAAACATGTTCTGTTGTACTGTAGATATGATAACATGTTCTGTTGTACTGTAGATATGATAAACATGTTCTGTTGTACTGTAGGTATGATAAAATGTTCTGTTGTACTGTAGATATGATAAACATGTTCTGTTGTACTGTAGATATGATAAACATGTTCTGTTGTACTGTAGGTATGATAAAATGTTCTGTTGTACTGTAAATATGATAAACATGTTCTGTTGTACTGTAGGTATGATAAAATGTTCTGTTGTACTGTAGATATGATAAACATATTCTGTTGTACTGTAGGTATGATAAACATGTTCTGTTGTACTGTAGGTATGATAAACAAGTTCTGTTGTACTGTAGATATGATAACATGTTCTGTTGCACTGTAGATATGATAAACATGTTCTGTTGTACTGTAGAAATGATAAACAAGTTCTGTTGTACTGTAGCTATGATAACATGTTTTGTTGTACTGTAGGTATGATAAAATGTTCTGTTGTACTGTAGATATGATAAACATGTTCTGTTGTACTGTAGGTATGATAAACATGTTCTGTTGTACTGTAGATATGATAAACATGTTCTGTTGTACTTTAGGTATGATAAAATGTTCTGTTGTACTGTAGGTATGATAAAATGTTCTGTTGTACTGTAGATATGATAAACATGTTCTGTTGTACTGTAGATATGATAAACATGTTCTGTTGTACAGTAGATATGATAAACATGTTCTGTTGTACTGTAGGTATGATGAACATGTTCTGTTGTACTGTAGATATGATAAACATGTTCTGTTGTACTGTAGATATGATAAACATGTTCTGTTGTGCTGTAGGTATGATAAACAAGTTCTGTTGTACTGTAGATATGATAACATGTTCTGTTGTACTGTAGATATGATAAACATGTTCTGTTGTACTGTAGGTATGATAAACATGTTCTGTTGTACTGTAGATATGATAAACATGTTCTGTTGTACTGTAGGTATGATAAAATGTTCTGTTGTACTGTAGATATGATAAACATGTTCTGTTGTACTGTAGGTATGATAAAATGTTCTGTTGTACTGTAGATATGATAAACATATTCTGTTGTACAGTAGATATGATAAACATGTTCTGTTGTACTGTAGGTATAATAAACATGTTTTGTTGTACTGTAGATATGATAAACATGTTCTGTTGTACTGTAGGTATGATAAACATGTTCTGTTGTACTGTAGATATGATAACATGTTCTGTTGTACTGTAGATATGATAAACATGTTCTGTTGTACTGTAGGTATGATAAACATGTTCTGTTGTACTGTAGATATGATAAACATGTTCTGTTGTACTGTAGATATGATAAACATGTTCTGTTGTATTGTAGGTATGATAAACATTTTCTGTTGTACTGTAGATATGATAAACATGTTCTGTTGTACTGTAGGTATGATAAACATGTTCTGTTGTACTGTAGATATGATAAACATGTTCTGTTGTACTTTAGATATGATAAACATGTTCTGTTGTACAGTAGATATGATAAACATGTTCTGTTCTACTGTAGGTATGATAAACATGTTCTGTTGTACTGTAGGTATGATAAACATGTTCTGTTGTACTGTAGGTATGATAAACATATTCTGTTGTACTGTAGATATGATAAACATGTTCTGTTGTACTGTAGATATGATAAACATGTTCTGTTCTACTGTAGGTATGATAAACATGTTCTGTTGTACTGTAGATATGATAAACATGTTCTGTTGTACTGTAGATATGATAAACATGTTCTGTTGTACTGTAGATATGATAAACATGTTCTGTTGTACTGTAGGTATGATAAACATTTTCTGTTGTACTGTAGATATGATAAACATGTTCTGTTGTACTGTAGGTATGATAAACATGTTCTGTTGTACTGTAGATATGATAAACATGTTCTGTTGTACTGTAGATATGATAAACATGTTCTGTTGTGCTGTAGGTATGATAAACAAGTTCTGTTGTACTGTAGATATGATAACATGTTCTGTTGTACTGTAGATATGATAAACATGTTCTGTTGTACTGTAGGTATGATAAACATGTTCTGTTGTACTGTAGATATGATAAACATGTTCTGTTGTACTGTAGGTATGATAAAATGTTCTGTTGTACTGTAGATATGATAAACATGTTCTGTTGTACTGTAGGTATGATAAAATGTTCTGTTGTACTGTAGATATGATAACCATATTCTGTTGTACTGTAGATATGATAAACATGTTCTGTTGTACTGTAGATATGATAAACATGTTCTGTTGTACTGTAGGTATGATAAAATGTTCTGTTGTACTGTAGATATAATAAAATGTTCTGTTGTAGTGTAGATATGATAAACATGTTATGTTGTACTGTAGATATGATAAACATGTTCTGTTGTACAGTAGATATTATAAACATGTTCTGTTGTACTGTGGGTATGATAAACATGTTCTGTTGTACTGTAGATATGATAAACATGTTCTTTCTGTTGTGCTCTAGATATGATAAACATGTTCTGTTGTACGGGAGCATTGAAAACCATGTTCTGTTCTACGGCGTATCAAAACAGTGTCTGTTGTACGGGGTATGAAACCATGTTCTGTTGTACGGTAGGTATTATAAAAGTGTTCTGTTGTATGGTAGGTATGATAAAATGTTCTGTTGTACAGTAGATATGATAAACATGTTCTGTTGTACTGTAGGTATGATAAACATGTTCTGTTGTACTGTAGGTATGATAAACATGTTCTGTTGTACTGTAGATATGATAACATGTTCTGTTGTACTGTAGATATGATAAACATGTTCTGTTGTACTGTAGATATGATAAACTTGTTCTGTTGCACCGTAGGTATGAAAAACATGTTCTGTTGTACTGTAGATATGATAAACATGTTCTGTTGTACTGTAGGTATGATAAACATGTTCTGTTGTACTGTAGATATGATAAACATGTTCTGTTGTACTGTAGGTATGATAAACATGTTCTGTTGTACTGTAGATATGATAAACATGTTCTGTTGTACTGTAGGTATGATAAACATGTTCTGTTGTACTGTAGATATGATAAACATGTTCTGTTGTACTGTAGATATGATAAACATGTTCTGTTGTACTGTAGGTATGATAAAATGTTCTGTTGTACTGTAGATATAATAAAATGTTCTGTTGTAGTGTAGATATGATAAACATGTTATGTTGTACTGTAGATATGATAAACATGTTCTGTTGTACAGTAGATATTATAAACATGTTCTGTTGTACTGTGGGTATGATAAACATGTTCTGTTGTACTGTAGATATGATAAACATGTTCTGTTGTACTGTAGATATGATAAACATGTTCTTTCTGTTGTGCTCTAGATATGATAAACATGTTCTGTTGTACGGGAGCATTGAAAACCATGTTCTGTTCTACGGCGTATCAAAACAGTGTCTGTTGTACGGGGTATGAAACCATGTTCTGTTGTACGGTAGGTATTATAAAAGTGTTCTGTTGTATGGTAGGTATGATAAAATGTTCTGTTGTACAGTAGATATGATAAACATGTTCTGTTGTACTGTAGGTATGATAAACATGTTCTGTTGTACTGTAGGTATGATAAACATGTTCTGTTGTACTGTAGATATGATAACATGTTCTGTTGTACTGTAGATATGATAAACATGTTCTGTTGTACTGTAGATATGATAAACTTGTTCTGTTGTACCGTAGGTATGAAAAACATGTTCTGTTGTACTGTAGATATGATAAACATGTTCTGTTGTACTGTAGGTATGATAAACATGTTCTGTTGTACTGTAGATATGATAAACATGTTCTGTTGTACTGTAGGTATGATAAACATTTTCTGTTGTACTGTAGATATGATAAACATGTTCTGTTGTACTGTAGGTATGATAAACATGTTCTGTTGTACTGTAGATATGATAAACATGTTCTGTTGTACTGTAGATATGATAAACATGTTCTGTTGTACTGTAGATATGATAAACATGTTCTGTTGTACAGTAGATATGATAAACATGTTCTGTTGTACTGTAGGTATGATGAACATGTTCTGTTGTACTGTAGATATGATAAACATATTCTGTTGTACTGTAGATATGATAAACATGTTCTGTTGTACTGTAGATATGATAACATGTTCTGTTGTACTGTAGATATGATAAACATGTTCTGTTGTACTGTAGGTATGATAAACATGTTCTGTTGTACTGTAGATATGATAAACATGTTCTGTTGTACTGTAGGTATGATAAAATGTTCTGTTGTACTGTAGATATGATAAACATGTTCTGTTGTACTGTAGGTATGATAAAATGTTCTGTTGTACTGTAGATATGATAAACATATTCTGTTGTACAGTAGATATGATAAACATGTTCTGTTGTACTGTAGGTATGATAAACATGTTCTGTTGTACTGTAGATATGATAAACATGTTCTGTTGTACTGTAGGTATGATAAACATGTTCTGTTGTACTGTAGATATGATAAACATGTTCTGTTGTACTGTAGATATGATAAACATGTTCTGCTGTACTGTAGGTATGATAAACATGTTCTGTTGTACTGTAGATATGATAAACATGTTCTGTTGTACTGTAGGTATGATAAACATGTTCTGTTGTACTGTAGATATGATAAACATGTTCTGTTGTACTGTAGATATGATAAACATGTTCTGTTGTACTGTAGGTATGATAAACATTTTCTGTTGTACTGTAGATATGATAAACATGTTCTGTTGTACTGTAGGTATGATAAACATGTTCTGTTGTACTGTAGATATGATAAACATGTTCTGTTGTACTTTAGATATGATAAACATGTTCTGTTGTACAGTAGATATGATAAACATGTTCTGTTCTACTGTAGGTATGATAAACATGTTCTGTTGTACTGTAGGTATGATAAACATGTTCTGTTGTACTGTAGGTATGATAAACATATTCTGTTGTACTGTAGATATGATAAACATGTTCTGTTGTACTGTAGATATGATAAACATGTTCTGTTGTACTGTAGGTATGATAAACATGTTCTGTTGTACTGTAGATATGATAAACATGTTCTGTTGTACTGTAGGTATGATAAAATGTTCTGTTGTACTGTAGATATGATGATAAACATGTTCTGTTGTACTGTAGGTATGATAAAATGTTCTGTTGTACTGTAGATATGATAAACATATTCTGTTGTACTGTAGATATGATAAACATGTTCTGTTGTACTGTAGATATGATAAACATGTTCTGTTGTACTGTAGGCATGATAAAATGTTCTGTTGTACTGTAGATATAATAAAATGTTCTGTTGTAGTGTAGATATGATAAACATGTTATGTTGTACTGTAGATATGATAAACATGTTCTGTTGTACAGTAGATATTATAAACATGTTCTGTTGTACTGTGGGTATGATAAACATGTTCTGTTGTACTGTAGATATGATAAACATGTTCTGTTGTACTGTAGATATGATAAACATGTTCTTTCTGTTGTGCTCTAGATATGATAAACATGTTCTGTTGTACGGGAGCATTGAAAACCATGTTCTGTTCTACGGCGTATCAAAACAGTGTCTGTTGTACGGGGTATGAAACCATGTTCTGTTGTACGGTAGGTATTATAAAAGTGTTCTGTTGTATGGTAGGTATGATAAAATGTTCTGTTGTACAGTAGATATGATAAACATGTTCTGTTGTACTGTAGGTATGATAAACATGTTCTGTTGTACTGTAGATATGATAAACATGTTCTGTTGTACTGTAGGTATGATAAACATGTTCTGTTGTACTGTAGATATGATAACATGTTCTGTTGCACTGTAGATATGATAAACATGTTCTGTTGTACTGTAGATATGATAAACTTGTTCTGTTGTACCGTAGGTATGAAAAACATGTTCTGTTGTACTGTAGATATGATAAACATGTTCTGTTGTACTGTAGGTATGATAAACATGTTCTGTTGTACTGTAGATATGATAAACATGTTCTGTTGTACTGTAGGTATGATAAACATTTTCTGTTGTACTGTAGATATGATAAACATGTTCTGTTGTACTGTAGGTATGATAAACATGTTCTGTTGTACTGTAGATATGATAAACATGTTCTCTTGTACTTTAGATATGATAAACATGTTCTGTTGTACAGTAGATATGATAAACATGTTCTGTTGTACTGTAGGTATGATAAACATGTTCTGTTGTACTGTAGGTATGATAAACATATTCTGTTGTACTGTAGATATGATAAACATGTTCTGTTGTACTGTAGATATGATAAACATATTCTGTTGTACTGTAGGTATGATAAACAAGTTCTGTTGTACTGTAGATATGATAACATGTTCTGTTGTACTGTAGATATGATAAACATGTTCTGTTGTACTGTAGATATTATAAACATATTCTGTTGTACTGTAGGTATGATAAACAAGTTCTGTTGTACTGTAGATATGATAACATGTTCTGTTGTGCTGTAGATATGATAAACATGTTCTGTTGTACTGTAGGTATGATAAACATGTTCTGTTGTACTGTAGATATGATGAACATGTTCTGTTGTACTGTAGGTATGATAAACATGTTCTGTTGTACTGTAGGTGTGATAAACATGTTCTGCTGTACTGTAGATATGATAAACATGTTCTGTTGTACTGTAGGTATGATAAACATATTCTGTTGTTCTGTAGATATGATAAACATATTCTGTTGTACTGTAGATATGATAAACATGTTCTTTCTGTTGTGCTCTAGATATGATAAACATGTTCTTTCTGTTGTGCTCTAGATATAATAAACATGTTCTTTCTGTTGTGCTCTAGATATGATAAACATGTTCTGTTGTACGGGAGCATTGAAAACCATGTTCTGTTCTACGGCGTGTCAAAACAGTGTTCTGTTGTACGGGGTATGAAACCATGTTCTGTTGTACGGTAGGTATTATAAAAGTGTTCTGTTGTATGGTAGGTATAAAAAACATATTATGTTGTACAGTAGGTATAAAAATATTATAACAATGACAGATCGATGAGTAGGGGTCAATAAAGGTCAAAGGTGAAACCACAAAACCTTTTAATTTGTTTTGACCTGTCTTGCCCAGTTACTTGTTAACTTACAAAAATAGCCAAGAATAATATTGGAATAATAGATACATATAAAACCTATACATGATGTTTTTCATAGCGTTATTTTCTCGAAACACAACAAAATGGTGGCATTGTTTTTAACCAGTCTGACATACTTTCTAAAAATTTAATAAAAGCAGAGTCTGGGAACATTAAAAACAACTTTTGTTTATTCTTCCAACATTTAAAACGTTACTAAAATTGTAATTTATTTCAATTCAAACTTATAAGTTTTTGTGTATTAAAATCCAACTTTCTTTAAAATCGCACGTTGCTGCTTATTAGCAGCTACGATATAAACTTGTGTCTCATAATTAACAAATCTACAGTTTTAATTCTACATCAGACTTTATTTACAACCAATGAAAAAATATTTATTCCGAGATTTTTATAGCATTTTTTCACATATAGTGATTTTTTTCAGGAATTTCTGAAACATATTTTCATATGCTCATGTTCATACTACTCCTGAACGTACATTAGGTTAGTAAAAAAAATACTTATAAGTTTCACCTGATCTGTAATTTTATCACCTATTGGGTAATTAAACCTAACAATGAGAAACGAAAAACCTCTTATAGACAGACGTAGCTAACATATTCTAGTTTCAAACAGTATCGACAGACGTAGTTAACATATTCTAGTTTCAAACAGTATCGACAGACGTAGCTAACATATTCTAGTTTCAAACAGTATCGATAGACGTAGCTAACATATTCTAGTTTCAAACAGTTAAAGGAATCAGATTTGACATGAAGAACGATTTTCACATCTTTTCACAAATATTGTGATAACCATAGTTACTTTTTTGTTTTCTCAAAACAAGGCGATACCGAAAATATTAAAATGTTCCTGAATTGTAATTTGTACATACACTTAATTTTTCCAGCAATTAATATCCTATAAGTCTGAACAATTAGTTTTATGTCACCAATTAATATTCCATACGTCTGAACAAACACGTAATAATGACAGAACTGTGAACTGGCTTTGTTTATCAAGGATTCAAGATTTGAAATAACAGAGAATGAGAATCACGTGAGCTATTTCTTTCAGAGGAAGAATTTATTTTTGATTTTTATAATATACACTCTTGAACTTCTGTTAACAGTTTACGATCCGAAGACCACAATGACGTCAGAGATCAAGGAATACCTATATGAAGTTCTAGCTGTGAGACGACAACAGATATCAACAACTAGACCTTGTCAGACAACAGATATCAACAACTAAACCTTGTCAGACAACAGATATCAACCAGACCTTATCAGACAACAGATATCAACTAGACCTTGTCAGACAAGAGATATCAACAACTAGATCTTGTCAGACAACATGTATCAACTAGACCTTGACAGACAACAGATATAAACAACTAGACCTTGTCAGACAACAGATATCAACTAAACCTTGTCAGACAACAGATACCAACTAGACCTTGTCAGACAATAGATATAAACTAGACATTGTCAGACAACAGATACCAACTAGACATTGTCAGACAACAGGTACTAACTATTCTATGTCAGACAACAGATATCAACTAGATCTTGTCAGACAACAGATACCAACTAGACCTTGTCAGACAACAGATACCAACTACACCTTCTCAGACAACAAATATCAACTGGACCTTGTCAGACAACAGGTACCAAATAGACCTTGTCAGACAACACATATCCACTTGACCTTGTTAGACAACAGATATCAACTAGACCTTGTCAGACAACAGATACCAATTAGACCTTGTCAGTCAACAGATATTAACTAGACCTTGTCAGACAACAGATATCCACTAGACATTGTCAGACATCATATATCAACAACTAGATCTTGTCTGACAACAGATATCAACTAGACCTTGAAGGACTACAGATATCAACTAGACCTTTTCAGGCAACAAATACCATCTAGACCTTGTCAGACAACAAATATCAATTAGACCTTGTCAGACAACAGATGTCAGCTAGACCTTGTCAGACAACAGATACCTACTAAACCTTGTCATACAACAGATCTCAATAACTATACCTTGTCAGACAACAGATATCTATTAGACCTTGTCAGACAACATATATCAACTAGACCTTGTCAGACAACAGATACCAACTAGACCTTGTCAGACAACAGATATCAACTAGACCTTGTCAGACAACAGGTACCATCTAGACCTTGTCAGACAACAGATATCAACTAGACCTTTTCAGACAACAGCTATCAACTCGACCTTGTCAGACAACAGATATCAACTAGACCTTGTCACGTTTTTAGTAAAGAATGTTTTTACTAGTGTCAATAAGACATCATTAAAGTGTTTGTTTGTTCAATTACCTGATTTTTAGTAAAGGACCTTGTTATTGGTAACTCGAAATCATCATTAAAATAATTATTTGTTCAGTTTACTGATTTTTAGTAAAGGACCTTATTACTGGTAACTCAAAAACATCTGTAAAGTGTTTGTTTGTTCAATTACCTGATTTTAGTAAAGGACCTTGTTATTGGTAACTCAAAATCATCATTAAAATAATTATTTGTTCAGTTATCTGATTTTTAGTAAAGGACCTTGTTACTGGTAGCTCAAAAATCATTAAATATTTGTTTGTTCAATTACCTGATTTTTGGTAAAGGACCTTATTACTGGTAACTTGAAAATATCTCTAAAGTGTTTTTTTTTGCTCAATTATCTAATTTTTATTAAAGGACCTTATTACTGGTCACTCAAAAACATCTCTAAAGTGTTTGTTTGCTCAATTATCTGAATTTTGGTAAAGGACCTTATTGCTGATAGTACGAAAACGTCGTTAAAATAATTCTTTGTTCAACTATCTGACATTAGTTGTCTACCTAAAATAACACGTAGTTTACTAAATATGAAAAAAAAATATTTTAAACGGTGCAACTGTGTATTGAGAGCCATGAAGTTAAACAACTCAGACATTCACTCTTACATCAAGTACTGTGAACAAGAGAGTCACGAGGAGCCGGTAACTGAAAGGAAATTAGGGAAGAAGTAAAACGTTTGAGGGACACGGGTGGTTTTAATACTAGGATGAGAAACACTGAACGATATAGCAAAATAACCCATTCTGAAATCAGAGAAGAACAACAGTGATTAATGGAAAAGAATAACAAATATGAATATAAAAAACAGAAGACAATTAGAGAGATATAAAGGGAAGTACAATACACGCCGACGGTGTAGACGAAAAAAGCTAATAATTACTTTGCTAAAAGAAAAACTTCCTGAGATAACCACTTCCATAGCAAACTGAAGAGGTAGTGTACTATACCTTTATAATTAGCCTTGCCTTTATAACGTAATCTTAGAAGTTTCAAGAGATATTCTAGTTAGATATTCAATCTTTATCGATGCAGACCAGTACATTATCCAATTTTTGAATTAAAGTAATTTTTAATTAGAAAATTGCTTACCTATTATTTTTCATGTCTGTCTTTGTTTTGTTTATTACTACTTTGTTTCATACTGTTGATGTATGTTATTTTATACTTGGCTGTTCAAGTTATGTTTTTTCATTCAAGTTTCTAGAATGTTTTTATTCCCCAAAATTATAACATTACTTATTAAGTTAAACCTAGTAATTTGAGGGGATAGCATAGCCAGGTGGTTAGTAAACATGGAATGGAAATCCCAGTGTTCATAGTTCACGTCATGTTACCACCAAATTTTTTTCCGCACTTTAATGCCATAAATGAGTGATAAGAGTAATTGTGAAATCCCACTGTTCTATTAAAGTAGTTTAAGAGATATGGGTTGTGGACTAAACTATATTCCATCTATTCCATCAGTTGGCAATCCTTTACATGGAAACGGTGAAATAAAGAATAAGTTAATTTATCTCAATATCCATTTGTAAGCAGGACTTTACCAAAATAAATTATCAGGAAATTATTGCAAACAAGATCCTTGTCTGCACGTACCTCTGGTTCCAGTAAAGCTACTACAAAGTGTGTGACTGACCTTGTGTCAATTAGTGATAAGTCAAAGTCACCTCACACTGATATTTTTACTTCTTAGTGTAGTAACAGAGTTACTGATATAAAGTTTCATAATCCCTTCAACCGCACGCGAGGCCCTGATCCTTTACCATAATCATTATAACTTTTGATCTAACCCAGTAATACGTTAAGGCCGACAGCGTTGTGTAATTAGCACAAAATATTACCAACGTGCATATTAAGAAAGCTGACTCGTGTAGCAACTTGGTCAGTCGTTTTTGATGGAAGTTTCAACTTTCCGTTTCCTTTGTTTGAGAGCTAATCGCTTCCAGTATATGTTCTGTAAGCTCCCAGAAAACAAGTTCTTGGATTCCGCCATTGAAGAACATGAACATCAAGCACTACCAGCAATGATAATTACAACTAATCAACTGAACTAATCTGCATATAACTAATTGGTGTTATATCTGAGTGCCAACAAAGTGTATTTTAATACACGTATTTACCTAAATGGCACAATATAAATTATTTTTCTAGATTGCTTATTTGTTTATAACTTCAAAACTACCCTGTCCTGCTAAATTATTTCTTTTAAAGTCTATATTACCCTGATCTTCTAATTCCTTTGTTTCAGATATCAATATTATCCTGCTCTTCTAATTTCTTTGTTCCAGATGTCAATATTATCCTGCTTTTCTAATTTCTTTGTACGAGATGTCAATATTACTCTGCTCTTCTAATTCCTTTCTTTCAGATGTCAATATTATCCTGCTTTTTTAAATTCTTTCTTTCAAATGGCAATATTATCCTGCTCTTCTAATTTCTTTCTTTCAAATGTCTATATTATCCTGCTCTTTTAATTTCTTTGTTTGAGATGTCAATATTATACTGCTCTTCTAATTTCTTTGTTTGAGATGTCAATATTATCCTGCTCTGCTAATTTCTTTGTTTTGGATGTCAATATTATACTGCTTTTCTAATTTTTTTGTACCAGATGTCAATATTATCCTGCTCTTTTAATTTCTTTGTTTCATATGTCAATATTATACTGCTTTGCTAATTTCTTTGTACCAGATGTCAATATTATCTTGCTCTTTTAATTTCTTTGTTTCATATGTCAATATTATCCTGCTTTTCTAATTTCTTTGTACCAGATAGCAATATTATCCTGCTCTTTTAATTTCTTTGTTTCATATGTCAATATTATCCTGCTCTTTTAATTTCTTTGTTTCATATGTCAATATTATGATTACCCTGGTCTTTAATTCGTTTTCGTTTGTTTTTCAGAGCATTATTGTTCTGGCTTTCTAATTTGTTTGTTTTTGATGTCATGATTGCCCTGATCTCTATTTCGTTTCTTCATTTATTGTCGAAATTGTCCTGACCTTCTGATATGTTTGTTAAAACGATAGTTTACAGTGAAATGCAGTTCAACCTTAACAGAAAAAAGCTTGTTTATTTGACTCACAGGAAGGCTATAGAAGTAACTTAGCTTATAACTTGTTTATTAGACTCACAGAAAGACAGTAACCTAGCTAATGGCTTGATTATTTTATTCACAGGAAGGCTATAGAAGTAACCTAGCTTATGGCTTGTTTATTTGACTCACACGAAGGCTATAGAAGTAGCCTTGCTTATGTCTTGTTCATTTGACTCACAGGAAGGCTATAGAAGTAACTTAGCTAATGGCTTATTTATTTGACTCACAGGAAGACAGTAACCTAGATTATGGCTTGTTTATTTGATTCACAGGAAAGCTATAGAAGTTACGTAGCTTATGGCTTGTTTATTTGACTCACAGGAAAGCTATAGAAGTAACCTAGGTTATGGCTTGTTTATTTGACTCACAGGAAGACAGTAATCTAGCTTATGGCTTGTTTATTTGACTCACAAGAAGGCAGTAACCTAGCTTATGGCTTGTTTATTTGACTCACAGGAAGACAGTAACCTATCTCATGGCTTGTTTATTTGACTCACAGGAAGGCTATAGAAGAAACTTAGCTTATGGCTTGTTTATTTGACTCACAAGAAGGCTATAGAAGTAACCTAGCTTATGGCTTGTTTATTTGATTCACAGGAAGGCTATAGAAGTAACCTAGGTTATGGCTTGTTTATTTGACTCACAGGAAGGCTATAGAAGTAACCTTGCTTATGGCTTGTTTATTTGACTCACAGGAAGGCTATAGATGTAACCTTGCTTGTGGCTTGTTTATTTGACTCCCAGATAGGCTATAGAAGTAACCTAGCTTATGGCTTGTTTATTTGACTCACAGGAAGGCTATAGAAGTAACCTAGCTTATGGCTTGTTTATATGACTTACAGAAAGGCTATAGAAGTAACTTAGCTTATAGGTTGTTTATTTCACTCACAAGAAGGCTTTTGAAGAATCTTAGCTTATGGCTTGTTTATTTGACTCACAGAAAGGCTATAGAAGAATCTTAGCTTATGGCTTGTTTATTTGACTCACAAGAAGGCAGTAACCTGGGTTATGGCTTGTTTATTTTATTCACAGGAAGGCTATAGAAGTAACCTAGCTTATGGCTTGTTTATTTGACTCACACGAAGGCTATAGAAGTAACCTAGCTTATGGCTTGTTTATTTGACTCACAGGAAGACAGTAACCTAGCTTATGGCTTGTTTATTTGACTCACAGGAAGGCTATAGTAGTAACCTATCTCATGGCTTGTTTATTTGACTCACAGGAAGGCTATAGAAGAAACTTAGCTTATGGCTTGTTTATTTGACTCACAAGAAGGCTATAGAAGTAACCTAAATTATGGCTTGTTTATTTGACTCACAGGAAGGCTATAGAAGTAACCTTGCTTTTGGCTTGTTTATTTGACTCACAGGAAGGCTATAGATGTAACCTTGCTTGTGGCTTGTTTATTTGACTCCCAGATAGGCTATAGAAGTAACCAAGCTTATGGCTTGTTTATTTGACTCACAGGAAGGCTATAGAAGTAACCTAGCTTATGGCTTGTTTATATGACTCACAGAAAGGCTATAGAAGTAACTTAGCTTATGGCTTGTTTATTTGACTCACAGGAAGGCTATAGAAGAATCTTAGCTTATGGCTTGTTTATTTGACTCACAAGAAGGCAGTAACCTAGCTTATGGCTTGTTTATTTGACTCACAGAAAGACAGTAACCTAGCTAATGGCTTGTTTATTTGACTCACAGGAAGACATTAACCCAGCTAATGGCTTGTTTATTTTATTCACAGGAAGACTATAGAAGTAATCTAGGTTATGGCTTGTGTATTTGACTCACAGGAAGGCTATAGAAGTAACCTAGGTTATGGCTTGTTTATTTGACTCACAGGAAGGCTATAGAAGTAACCTAGCTTATGGCTTGTTTATTTGACTCACAAAAAGGCAGTAACCTAGCTTATGGCTTGTTTATTTGACTCACAGGAAGACAGTAACCTAGCTAATGGCTTGTTTATTTTATTCACAGGAAGACTATGGAAGTAACCTAGGTTATGGCTTGTGTATTTGACTCACAGGAAGGATATAGAAGTAATCTAGGTTATGGCTTGTTTATTTGACACACAGGAAGGCTATAGAAGTAACCTAGCTAATGGCTTGTTTATTTGACTCACAGGAAGGCTATTTAAGTAACTTAGCTTATGGCTTGTTTATTTGAATCACAGGAAGGCTATAGAAGTAGCCTAGCTTATGGCTTATTTATTTGATTCACAGGAAGGCTATAGAAGTAACCTAGCTTATGGCTTGTTTATTTGACTCCCAGGAAGGCTATAGAAGTAACCTAGCTTATGGCTTGTTTATTTGACTCACATGAAGGCTATAGAAGTAACTTAGCTTATGGCTTGTTTATTTGATTCACAGGAAGACAGTAACCTAGCTTATGGCTTGTTTATTTGACTCACACGAAGGCTATAGAAGTAACCTAGCTTATGGCTTGTTTATTTGACTCACAGGAAGGCTATAGTAGTAACCTATCTCATGGCTTGTTTATTTGACTCACAGGAAGGCTATAGAAGAAACTTAGCTTATGGCTTGTTTATTTGACTCACAAGAAGGCTATAGAAGTAACCTAGCTTATGGCTTGTTTATTTGACTCACAGGAAGACAGTAACCTAGTTATGGCTTGTTTATTTGACTCACAGGAAGGCTATAGAAGTAACCTAGCTAATGGCTTGTTTAGTTGACTCACAGGAAGGCTATAGAAGTAACTTAGCTTATGGCTTGTTTATTTGAATCACAGGAAGGCTATAGAAGTAGCCTAGCTTATGGCTTGTTTATTTAACTCACAGGAAGGCTATAGAAGTAACTTAGCTGATGACTTGTTTATTTGACTCACAGGAAGGCTATAGAAGTAGCCTAGCTTATGGCTTGTTTATTTGATTCACAGGAAGGCTATAGAAGTAACCTAGCTTATGGCTTGTTTATTTGACTCACAGGAAGGCTATAGAAGTAACCTAGCAGCTGGCTTATTTATTTGATTCACAGGAAGGCTATAGAAGTAACCTAGCTTATGGCTTGTTTATTTGACTCCCAGGAAGGCTATAGAAGTAACCTAGCTTATGGCTTGTTTATTTGACTCACATGAAGGCTATAGAAGTAACTTAGCTTATGGCTTGTTCATTTGACTCACATGAAGGCTATAGAAGTAACTTAGCTTATGGCTTGTTTATCTGACTCACAGGAAGACAGTAACCTAGCTTATGGCTTGTTTATTTGACTCACAGGAAGGCTATAAAAGTGACTTAGCTTATGGCTTTTTTTTATGACTCACAGGAAGGCTATAAAAGTGACTTAGCTTATGGCTTTTTTTTATGACTCACAGGAAGGCTATAAAAGTGACTTAGCTTATGGCTCTTTTTTATGACTCACAGGAAGACAGTAACCTAGCTTATGGCTTGTTTGTTTGACTCACAGGAAGGCTATAGAAGTAACTTAGCTTATTGCTTGTTTATTTGATTCACAGGGAGGCTATACCTAAATCCCTAAAGTCACATATACAACATCTAAGTTTCTGTAGTTAAATATATAATACCTAAGTCCCTAAAGTTACACATACAACATCTAAGTTCCTATAGTTAAATATATAATACCCAAGTCCCTAAAGTTACATATACAACATCTAAGTTTCTAGAGTTAAATATATAATACCTAAGTCCCTAGTGTTACATATACAACATCTTAGTTCCTAGAGTTACATATACATTACCTAAGTTCCTAGAATTAAATATAGAATAGCTAAATTCCTAGAGTTACATGTACAACAGCTAAGTTCCTATAATTACACACCTCAGTTTTTAGAGTTACATGTACAACACCACAGTTCATAGAGTTACATATAGAACACCTATATTGATAGAGTTACATGTACAACACCCATGCTCCTAGAGTTACATGTACAACACCTAAGTTCCTAGAGTTACATGTATAATATCTGAGTTCCGCTTACTCTGATAACAGAAAGTAACAAAGTGTTTGCAGATTTTTAGTGTTATTGGTTCTCTGTGAATCAGTAGTTCACGAAATACGAATTATTCAAGTCATTTTCTGTGAGTGGTAAACACGCATATACCGCACTTACCTTGCTTTATAGCATGTCAGTTTATGAATATGTTATTTACCTACATTTTACTAAACCAACAAACCTGTCATTCACACACTATAAATACTGCATTTCACTATTTTAAATGTTTTTATCGATTAGTAGTAAAAAACGTGCAGGCCCGGCATGGCTGGGTGGTTAAGGCACTCGACTCGATATATGAGGGTCGCGAGTTTGAATCCCCGTCACACCAAACATGCTCGCCCTTTAAGCCGTGGGAGCGTTATAATGTGACGATCAAGCCTCCTATTCGTTGGTAAATGAGTAGCCCGAGAGTTTGAGGTGGGTGGTGATGACTATCTGCTTTTCCTCTAGTGTTAAACTGCTAAATTAGGGACGTCTAGCGCATATAGCCTTCGAGCAGCTTTCTGCGAAATTCAAAACAAACAAACTTGTAAATGGTTAGATAATTGTGATCCCTTCGTGTTCCGGGTTCCGATTTCCTCTGTACTCTTCCCGTTCTGGGATTTTAATCAGGAATTTTTTGGGTTTATTCGAGATTTTGCTAAAATAATACAATAGGAGATTACGATCACACATAAAGAAAATGGCGTGGAACCAGAAAGTTTCATACTTTCAGTTTCGTTGCTAGGATACCATGGTCCAAGATGTTGCTAGGATACCATGGTCCAAGATGTTGCTAGGATACCATGGTCCAAGATGTTGCTAAGATACCATGGTCCAAGATGTTGCTAGGATACCATGGTCCAAGATGTTGCTAGGATACCATGGTCCAAGATGTTGCTAGGATACCATAGTGCAACTACAAACAGTTGTGGGAAGGTTACAGTCTAATTGTGTTTATTTTTTATGTAAGACTAGCGAATTGGGTTTAAGACTGAAGGACTGCAATGTGTGTCCTACTTCCATAGTCACCTCCACAACCTAAGATACATTTTATAATTCCACGTTGTAGCTTGTACCCGAGAATCTTTTTAAAACAATACAGCGTATATTGTTTCATTTTAATGTGTTTGTTTTGTTTTGGTTTAAAAAGTTATAATATAATTAATCAGATTTGCTGTTTCTTACCCAATCGTTCCCCATGGTTATAATATAATTAACAAGAGTTGCTGTTTCTAACCCAATCCTTTCCCATGGTTTTAATATAATTAATCAGATTTGCTGTTTCTAACCCTATCCTTCCCCGTGGTTATAATATACTTAATCAGATTTGCTGTTTCTAACCCTATCCTTCCCCATGGTTATAATATAATTAATCAGATTTGCTGTTTCTAACCCTATCCTTCCCCATGGTTATAATATAATTAATCAGATTTGCTGTTTCTAACCCTATTCTTCCCCATGATATTGTTTACTTGTTTAACTTCATTTGGATGTATTTATTTAATTTCACTAAAATATATATATATTGGAAAATGGGTCATATTTTCTGAAAGTGGACAACCTACAGCGCTTATGACAATATTTAGAAGAGTGGTCCATCTTTAATGTCTCTAACAACACTTTATTATTCCACAGCACAGCTCACCACCTTTATCCATGTGCCTCTAAGATTGGATCATCGATTGTTACCGGCTGCCTACACAGTCTTTAGATGAAACGAAAATGGAAAGAGAAAGCTACACGTTTCTCAAAACATATAACTTTTATTTGTTTACAGAAACTGGCACCGAATTAAATTATTTTAGAAGAAAGTGATACATCTTTAACTATATGTGTTCATGATGGACTGAAATGTCTGGGAAATTATATGAACAACGACCTTCTTTTAATTTGTCCGGATATATTTGTTTCAATGTGAGAATGTTTCGGTCAAAAAATGGCCATTGTAATAATGTAACATGTCAAATACAGAAAATAATAGAAACAAAACAACAAAATAAAGTATTGTGTAAATAAACTAAACATCGAAAAGTAACAAGTAAAAACAAAGTTGTAGCAAGTAAAAACAGAGTTGTAGAAAGTACAAACAGAATAATAACAAGTACAAATAGAGTTGAAGCAAGTAAAAACAGAGTAATAACAAGTAAAAACAAAGTTGTAGCAAGTAAAAACAGAGTAGTGACAAGTAAAAACAGAGTTGTAGCAAGTAAAAACAGAGTAGTGACAAGTGAAAACAGATTTGTAGAAAGTAGAAACAGAGTAATAACAATTAAAACAGAGTTGTAGCAAGTACAAACAGAGTAATAACAAGTAAAACAGAGTTGTAGCAAGTAAACACATTGTTCTAGCAAGTAAAAACAGAGTTGTCGCAAGTAAACACATTGTTCTAGCAAGTAAAAACAGAGTAGTCGTCCGCAATTTAGCACTGTAAGACTAGAGGGAAGGCAGCTAGTCATCATCACTCACCGTCAACTCTTGGGCTACTCTTTTACCAACGAATAGTGGGATTGACCGTCACGTTATAAGAGCAAACACGTTTGGTGTGAGGGGGATTCGAACCCGTGACCATAATATTACGACTCGAGCACCCTAACCACCTGGCCACGTCGAGCCTACAACATGTAACTCCAGCAATCAGAAACACCCTCACTTCCATTAGTTCAGAGGTAATTCTGGTAGGTTATAACGCTAACCACTGAGTTTCGATACCTGTGGTTGACACAGCATAAATAGCCCATTGTAACCTCGTGTTCCACAATAAACAAACAGATACAATAATGAAAGTGGTTTTAAAGGACTTAAGACTCAGAAACTGCTGAATCGACAGATCCTGCGCATGATGCACATAGTTAGGATTAGGAAAATCAAATCATAGTTAGGATTAGGAAAATCAAATTATGAACTTATACATTTACACATCGTTCGCAAGTGTTTGCGCATGCGTTTCTTAACGATTAGTGTTTAACTACGAGAGTGAAGCAAACAAAATATGTAACCGGTAGGCGTGCTAGTTTACAAAAATCTTCATACCACAACAATATGTAAAAAAAAACAACAACAAAATAACACTTCGCGTGCTCTTTCAACTGACGGGTGAAAAAACAACCAATAAAGTCGAATTCATCACAACAATATATTCATAAAACAAAATTCATTTTTAACATAACAATAGCGAAACTGAAGAAAATGGCAAAGCTAAATGTACCTAAATAATACATAAAAATTTGAGGCCATAACAACAGAGGAACAAACGAGAGTTAAATACCAAGTCAAAATAATAGATACGGAAGAGGAAGATAGAAAAAATGGAAACCTAAGAACTTAATGAATAAAATAGACATCAATATGTCTTGTGTACGTAATTCGAGAGTGCGCCATCCCTCCCGTAATAAAGCAATAAGATGGTCATCTCAGTTTTCTTCTCCACACGTCATCAGAAGCAACTTGGTATAAACGAGCTGTCTTTGATGTATATACCGCTTTTCAGCTATTCAGAGCGTCCAAAAGTCATAAAACAGCGAATAGCCAAAACCAAGGTTTCTTACGTTTGTTTATCTTTCTTCAATAGTTTGTTTGTTTTGAATTTCCCACGAAGCTACACGAGGGCTATCTGCGCTAGCCGTTCCTAATTTAGAAGTGTAAGACTAGAGGGAAGGCAGCTAGTCATCACCACCCACCGCCAACTCTTGGATTACTCTTACCAACGAATAGCGGGATTGCCTGTCACATTATAACGCCCCCATGACTGAAAGGGTGAACATGTTTGGTGCAACGGGGATTCGAACCCGCGTCCCTAGCATTACGAGTCGAGTACTTTAACCACCTGGCTATGCCGAGGCCAATTATGAAGAATAAGAGGTTTTAATCAGTTGCAGTGAACAATAATAAGAAAA
Source organism: Tachypleus tridentatus (assembly GCF_004210375.1). Lineage (NCBI taxonomy): Eukaryota > Metazoa > Arthropoda > Merostomata > Xiphosura > Limulidae > Tachypleus > Tachypleus tridentatus. The sequence goes on from NW_027467777.1 coordinate 20,475,297, forward strand.
TACTCGCTTAATCCAGAGTTATTTAGAACAATCGAGAGACAACAGTTTAACCTGGTTATTTAGTAAAAGATTACGAGTCGGGCGCCTTAATCCACCTTGCCATGCCTCTTTCCTCAACATACCTATCGTTTACCTAGTTCTATCAGTAACCATAACACTATCATCATCTGGTTAAGCAGAACCATCTTCACGAACTTGACAAGCTATTTTATTATTATTTCATGCAAAATTTGTAAAACTTTAGAATATACTCTGGAAACCCAATAACCCATGTACATCATCTTATAAAACAGTAAACCAAGAAGCATTACAAACACAACTCATCTCTAAATAGAAACACCATGAACAGCTGGTTACTTAACTTGATAAAAGGAACCTAACTGACACGGAAGGAAGTGGGCATATCACTAGATCAGATGATGACCACATAGCAGACTAAATTGTCTCTACTTTACATGTAGGATAAAATCTATACATTACTGTCTCACTTGGTCTATCGAAAGTTTGGTGTTGAATAGAATTTATCATTATCCAGTTCCTGTAATTAGTTTTAAAATACTACTCTTATAAGTATTTTAAAGTAGTAATAATTTATGATTAAAAATTCTGTTTGTGTTTGTTTTACGAGTTAGAAACCCGGTACTATAAGCTCAGGTTCAAACACTGAGCTCTTGATAGAAAAGTCAGGAAACCAGTAATGTTGGTACCCTATTCTCTATGTAAAGTCCAGCTGTGTGGTCAAGTGATATGTCCACTTTCATCTCATTATTCTTTGTTTTATTTTCTCAAGTTCAGTAGTCAATCAATTCCACTTAACTTTTTTATTTAATGATATATTTTCTCCAAGTACTTTTACAATTATATATATGTAGACATTAAAAGACTCAACTGCTGTGTATAAAATTATAATTTTGTTGTCAGTTAATTAATTGAACAGCAGCACACAAAAGGTGAAATACGATTATCTGTGTCATGTCTAATATATGACTTTAGTTGAAATTTTATTTTGAAAAAGATAAAACAGGCGTTTTATCCTATTTGTCTTTCACATGGTTAATTTGTTTTGAAGAATCGAGAACAATCAGAATTAGATACGTTTGCTTTCCAATGTTAGCCTTTTAATATCCACTTAGTAGATTTAATAAACAAACTTTATAAAGGCTAATAAATGTAGAGATTTTGTTGAAAACATTTTATGAGAGTTAAATACTATTTGATAATTACCTGAGCTCAGGACCAAGTTATTAACAGAGGTGTTACACATTATCTGAGGTCAGGACCAAGTTATTAACAAAGATGTTACACATTATCTGAACTCAGGACCAAGTTATTGACAGAGGAGTGACACATTATTTGACGTAAGGACAAAGTTATTAACAGAGGGGTCACACATTATCTGAGCTCAGAACCAAGTTATTAACAGAGGTGTCACACATTATTTGAGCTCAGGACCAAGTTATTAACAGATGTGTTACACATTATCTGAGCTCAGGACCAAGTTATTAACAGAGGTGTTACACATTATCTAAACTCAGGACCAAGTTGTTGACAGATTTGTCACACATTATCTGAGCTGAGGACCAAGTTATTAACAGAGGTGTTACACATTATCTGAGCTCAGGGTCAAGTTATTAACAGAGATGTTACACATTATCTGAACTCAGGACCAAATTATTAACAGAGGTGTGACACATTATCTGAGCTCAGGACCAAATTATTAACAACGGTGTTACACATTATCTGAAATCAGGACCAAGTTATTAACAGAGGTGTCACACATTATCTGAGGTGAGAACCAAGTTATTAACAGAGATATTACACATTATCTGAACTCAGGACCAAGTTATTGACAGAGGTGTGACACATTATCTGACTTAAGCACCAAGTTATTAACAGAGGTGTCACACATTATCTGAGCTCAGAACCAAGTTGTTAACAGAGGTGTCACACATTATTTGAGCTCAAGACCAAGTTATTAACAGAGGTGTTACACATTATCTGAACTCAGGACCAAGTTATTAACAGAGGTGTTACACATTATCTAAACTCAGGACCAAGTTGTTGACAGATGTGTGACACATTATCTGACGTCAGGACCAAGTTATTAACAGAGGTGTCACACATTATCTGAGCTCAGGACCAAGTTATTAACAGAGATGTTACCCATTATCTGAACTCAGGACCAAGTTATTAACAGAGGTGTTACACATTATCTGAGCTCAGGACCAACTTGTTGACAGATGTGTGTCACATTATCTGAGCTCAGGACCAAGTTATTAACAGAGGTGTTACACATTATCTGAGCTCAGAACCAAGTTATTGACAGAGGTGTGACACATTATCTGACGTAAGGACCAAGTTATTAACAGAGGTGTCACACATTATCTGAGCTCAGAACCAAGTTATTAACAGAGGTGTCACACATTATCTGAGCTCAGGACCAAGTTATTAACAGAGGTGTTACACATTATCTGAGGTCAGGACCAAGTTATTAACAGTGGTGTGACACATTATTTGAGCTCAGGACCAAGTTATTAACAGAGGTGTTACACATTATCTGAGCTCAGGACCAAGTTAATAACAGAGGTGTGACACATTATCTAAGCTCAGGACCAAGTTATTAACAGAGGCGTTACACATTATCTGAGCTCAGGACCAAGTTATTAACAGAGGTGTTACACATTATCTAAACTCAGGACCAAGTTGTTGACAGATGTGTGACACATTATCTGACGTCAGGACCAAGTTATTAACAGATTTGTCACACATTATCTGAGCTCAGGACCAAGTTATTAACAGAGGTGTTACACATTATCTGAGCTCAGGGTCAAGTTATTAACAGAGATGTTACACATTATCTGAACTCAGGACCAAATTATTAACAGAGGTGTGACACATTATCTGAGCTCAGGACCAAATTATTAACAACGGTGTTACACATTATCTGAAATCAGGACCAAGTTATTAACAGAGGTGTTACACATTATCTGAGGTCAGAACCAAGTTATTAACAGAGATATTACACGTTATCTGAACTCAGGACCAAGTTATTGACAGAGGTGTGACACATTATCTGAAATCAGGACCAAGTTATTAACAGAGGTGTTACACATTATCTGAGCTCAGAACCAAGTTATTGACAGAGGTGTGACACATTATCTGACGTAAGGACCAAGTTATTAACAGAGGTGTCACACATTATCTGAGCTCAGAACCAAGTTATTAACAGAGGTGTCACACATTATCTGAGCTCAGGACCAAGTTATTAACAGAGGTGTTACACATTATCTGAGGTCAGGACCAAGTTATTAACAGTGGTGTGACACATTATTTGAGCTCAGGACCAAGTTATTAACAGAGGTGTTACACATTATCTGAGCTCAGGACCAAGTTAATAACAGAGGTGTGACACATTATCTGAGCTCAGGACCAAGTTATTAACAGAGGTGTTACACATTATCTGAGCTCAGGACCAAGTTATTAGCAGAGGTGTTACACATTACCTAAACTCAGGACCAAGTTATTGACAGATGTGTGACACATTATCTGACGTCAAAACCAAGTTATTAGCAGATTTGTCACACATTATCTGAGCTCAGGACCAAGTTATTAACAGAGGTGTTACACATTATCTGAGCTCAGGGTCAAGTTATTAACAGAGATGTTACACATTATCTGAACTCAGGACCAAATTATTAACAGAGGTGTGACACATTATCTGAGCTCAGGACCAAATTATTAACAACGGTGTTACACATTATGTGAAATCAGGACCAAGTTATTAACAGAGGTGTCACACATTATCTGAGGTCAGAACCAAGTTATTAACAGAGATATTACACATTATCTGAACTCAGGACCAAGTTATTGACAGAGGTGTGACACATTATCTGAGCTCAGGACCAAGTTATTAACAGAGGTGTTACACATTATCTGAGCTCAGAACCGAGTTATTAACAGAGATGTTACACATTATCTGAACTCAGGACCAAGTTATTGACAGAGGTGTGACACATTATCTGACGTAAGGACCAAGTTATTAACAGAGGTGTCACACATTATCTGAGCTCAGGACCAAGTTATTAACAGAGGTGTTACACATTATCTGAGCTCAGGACCAAGTTATTAACAGAGGTGTGACACATTATATCACTCTTTATTTTTTAATTATTAGTACGTACTCTCGGACTACTGTATAAAGTATTCGAAAGTGATAAAAGTTTGCCATTAAATAAAAAAAATGTCTAGATAATCGAATTGTTAAAATAATACTAAAAAATCAAGAAAACGTACTTAATTAAAATGTTAAAATCTTCTCATTAACTTAAAAATTTAGTTATGTGTTAAATTTTTATAATTTACTGAACAAAATCTAGTTGATCAATAGGTAAAAACCTTTTAATAAGTTAACAAGTGTAGTTTTTTTATATTTCTACGAGAAAATTATAACATAATCATTAAAAGATTTTCTGAAACCGATAGAGTATTCAACTAATATTATTCTGTAAAGGTTAAATCATAAGTGTTCATAAAGAACAACTACTCATAAAACCAAAAACCAATCCTCTAAACAATACTAATTAAAAGATACGCTTTACAAGAACGTAAACACCACTAAAACCAAGACTATAAAGAATTACAGTAAAAACCTATCATCACATAAATATATTCTATTTAGTTGGTTAGAAAAAAGTATAAAATAGAAAAAACCTATCGCTACATTGATATATTGTATTCAGTTAGATGGTACAAAGTATTATAATAAAAACCTATCGCCACATTGATATATTGTATTCAGTTAGATGGTACAAAGTATTATAATAAAAACCTATCGCCACATTGATATATTGTATTCAGTTAGATGGTACAAAGTATTATAATAAAAACCTATCGCCACATTGATATATTGTATTTAGTTTGTTAGAACAAAGTGTAATAATAAAAACCTATCGCCACATTGATATATTGTATTCAGTTAGATGGAACAAAGTATTATAATAAAAACCTATCGCCACATTGATATATTGTATTCAGTTAGATGGTACAAAGTATTATAACAAAAATCTATCGTCACATTGATATATTGTATTTAGTTTGTTAGAACAAAGTGTAATAATAAAAAAATCTATCGCCAAATTGATATATTGCACTTACTTGGTTAAAAAAATTATTATAATAAAATAATAATTGTCACATTGATATATTTTATTTAGTTAATTGGAACAAAGTGTTATAATAAACAAATCCTATATTCACATCGATATATTGTATTTAGTTAATTAGAACAAAGTGTTATAATAAACAAATCCTATATTCACATTTATTATTGTATTTAGTTAATGAGAACAAAGTGTTATGATAAACAAATCCTATATTCACATTGATATATTGTATTTAGTTAATTAGAACAAAGTGTTATAACAAACAAATCCTATATTCACATTGATATATTGTATTTAGTTAATTAGAACAAAATGTTATAATAAACAAATCCTATATTCGCATCGATATATTGTATTTAGTTAATTAGAACAAAGTGTTATAATAAACAAATCCTATATTCACATTTATTATTGTATTTAGTTAATGAGAACAAAATGTTATAATAAACAAATCCTATATTCACATCGATATATTGTATTTAGTTAATTAGAACAAAGTGTTATAATAAACAAATCCTATATTCACATTTATTATTGTATTTAGTTAATGAGAACAAAGTGTTATGATAAACAAATCCTATATTCACATTGATATATTGTATTTAGTTAATTAGAACAAAGTGTTATAATAAACAAATCCTATATTGACATTGATATATTGTATTTAGTTAATTAGAACAAAGTGTTATAATAAACAAATCCTATATTCACATTGATATATTGTATTTAGTTAATTAGAACAAAATGTTATAATAAACAAATCTTATATTCACATCGATATATTGTATTTAGTTAATTAGAACAAAATGTTATAATAAACAAATCCTATATTCACATTGATATATTGTATTTAGTTAATTAGAACAAAATGTTATAATAAACAAATCTTATATTCACATTGATATATTGTATTTAGTAGGTTAAAAGCAAATATTATAATGAAAACCTTTCATCACATTGACATATTGAATTTAGTTGGTTAAAACAAATTATTATGATAACAAAAACCTATCGCAAATGTTACAATAACAGATTGTATTTAATTGATTGGTACAAAGTATTGTAATAAAAAACAATTTTCACTTTGATATATTGTATTTAGTTTGTTAGAACAAAGCATTATAATAAAAACCTATCTCTACATTAATATATTGTATTTAGTTTGTTAGAACAAAGCATTATAATAAAAACCTATCTCTACATTGATATATTGCATTTTGTTGGTTGGTACAAAGTATTATAAAAACCTATCGTCACATTGATATATTCTAGTTAGTTCTTTAGAACAAAGTGTTATCATAAGAAAATCTATCGCTACATTTATATATTGTACTTAGAAGGTTAAAAAATATTATAATAAAAATACCTATCGTCACATTGATATATTCTATTTAGTTCTTTAAAACAAAGTGATATCATATAAAAACCTATCGCCACATTGATATATTGTATTTAGTTCTTTAGAACAAAGTGTTGTAATAAGAAAACCTATCGCCACATTGATATATTGTATTTAGTTGGTTAGAACAAAATATTTTTTGACAAAACCAATCGCCACATTGATATATTGTATTCATTTGGATGGTACAAAGTATTATAACGAAAACCAACTTCACATTGATACATTCTATTTAGTTTGTTAGAACAAAGTGTAATAATAAAAAAACTATCGCCACATTGATATATTGTATTTAGTCGGTTAAAAGAAAATATTTTAACAAAAATTCCTAGACTCACATTGATATATTGTATTTAGTTGCTTAAAGCATAGTATTATAATAAAAACACCTATCAACACATTGATATATTGTATTTAGTATTTTCGGAGTTGACTTCTACCCCCTTCGATCCACGAGGCCAAACGTTTAGCACGAAGGCTTAATAACACTGAAAGCTGAGATACGATATGCTTTTGGAGAACAGCCCAAATAGCCTATTGCGTAACCTTGCCTTTAAAAATAACTTGATTTTATATTGTTATTACAAGTAGAAATAAATGTTACCAAGCTGTTTCTCGTGGTGTTTGTCAACTATTTAGTTAGATTTTAAGACCCACGTTTCATTGGTGTTCCAACACAAGCGTAAGTGATTTATCTTCAGTGCACCCCCACTAGTGAGCGTAGGTGTAAGAAGACGAACGAACTGTGAGCTTTGATATTGTAGGTTGTGTTACAGACGCATTTAAACATTCTCGGCGTTGATCATTGGCATTACCAAACTAAACAACAAATAGTGCAGACTCAGTAAACACACATTTTGATAGAGCCTGGCTGATCAGTAAAACACACATTTTGATAGAACCTGGCTGAGCTATTAGAGCAAATCCAGAAAAGAAAACGCAGAGGTGAATGGGTGTTCTGAGAAAGGTCCAGAGAAACTGGAGAAAAATATAACTGTGATTACCGTCTGTTCTTCAAGTGTGGATCTAAGTTTACACTTTCAACAATCTTTCACTTCCACATTAAAAAAAAAAACAACAACGGATGATTTATTGTCGTGCACGCACGTGGTATTTTTCTCTGTGTGGAAAACATGTTCCCCATAATTCAAAGGAAAGGACTTGCTATAATGTTTTCTTAGGAAAACTGTTTCCCTCAATTATTATTTAATAAAATGAATTTATCTGAAGCCACTTTAGCAATGTTGCTCGTTGTATTGAAAAGGAAGACGAGATGATACTTCATACACATTCCTTAGTAAATGTATATGTTCTAGTCTACCTGAGCGAAACGTCAGTGAGTTTACCTGGTAGGAAATTTCTGTCGTTGATTGGTAAGTTAATCTAACTAAAGCGTATTAACAATATAGTAAACACTTAAAGTCGAGGCACTTTAAGCGACACTAAAAAGATCAAGCAGTTAAACCATTTCTGTACATTAGAACATTTCTGTTGGGAGCAAAGAAATAGGAGAAAAGAAAAAAAAAACACTTCAAATAATAATAATGTTAACCACTCTGTTACTTGTAACTGTGCTCGTGACAATTCCTTATTCCTGGGCTTTCATCTTAAAGCCCAAAGAGTACAGGTAATTCTTTTGTCTAAAGCCTGGACATCAAAGCTCAGAAATATGAAATTAAATATACACTTGAAAATGTCTTTGTCTTCTAATTTAAGGCGAAGAAAACTGTCCTGAAGGTAACGTATTCCAAGGTTTCAAGACCCAAGAATGTTGTCTAAAAGCTAAAGCGTTGCTCGTTAGGCCTTCTTTTCGTGATGTGTCCTCTTTCCAAGTTTAAAACCACAGCTTGAATGAGTTCCATTACTAAAACCCAGTACAATGGGACCTTAACAGCATGTATGTGTTTTGTTGCGTATATTACTGACAGTGTTATAAAAAAAATTAATTTGAAGCTGTAAACTAGGAGATATCTGGATCATTTCCACCAATAAAGATTGGTAACTACACGTGTAGGCGGAGTAATAAATGAATTGTCAACCAATCAGGAACAAACAAATATTTTAATATAATTCATGCACACAAATCCAGTACCGCCTGAATACAAATACGTCATGGATATTTAAACTGATAAGTTTAGAAACATAGAAACCCGAAGTTTATAGCAGAAAAATAATTAAACAGAAAGTGTAGGAACAAGTCAATTTACAAACAAGAAAACTACTTAAAGCTAATGTGTATACAAACAAGGAAGCATGTGGCTCATAAAAAATAAACAGAAATTTTAAAATGTTCTGTTTTACTTGTAGTTTAGCTTGCGTTAAATCATTCTTTAAGAATAATCACTGTTGCAAAAACAGTAAATATTTATTCTGTTCAAGGTATAAATTTTCGTTTATACAAGAACAATGTTCAGATCCTTTACAACAAACATAAAGTTTTTTCAAAATACGGAGTCCAATTCTTACACTGGAACACATTGTATATTATCAGCAAATAAAGTAATAACATTTTACACTGATGTGTCGCTGTTGTAGCTCGATCGGAGTGTAAGCTGTTCATGAATGAATATGTTTCAGATCTTCAGATGTTGTTGGAGTCGTTGGATTTCAAACATGAACAATCCCTATTGGCTCTCGCAATAAACCAATCAACGCTAAGTACCGCAGCTATGTCTGAAGTTATAATCGTACAAAACAGCGACAAATAACTCAGCGTTAAAATAACATAAGATATTAAACAGATAGTGTTAAGAGATTGCCTATAAATCGAAGCAAAACAACAAAAATAATAAGTCTTAGTTGGTGTCTCAACAACTTGTAGTAACTTTACAGCTGAAATCACTCGGCCAGAAGCTAGACGACCGTCTATGTGTTCACTTGTATATACGAGCGAGATTTTGTGTGTTTTTCTGTTGTTATTTGGAGCAGTCAACCAGAATAAACATTACCTTTATACTTACGCGAGATTTAGGAAAACACTATTTTAAAAATAAATAAATATGTTTCTCCTTATTGATGCCCACAGTTAAAGCCCAATCAAGTATACTGCTGTTAAAATAAACTACCAAAATACGAGTGAAGCCTCGCGATTGTGAAAATGAAACAAAGAGAGACGGAAGGAATTAATGACGTGGCGACCCCTTTAAACAGGTTGTAAGTTGTTGGTTGTTTGTTGTGCAGCCACGTTTCGCTATGTGCTGTGTCTACAACTAGGAAACCAACCAAAGATTTAGCGTTGTAAGTCCGTAAACTTATCGCTCCATTGTAGCAGTATACACGTATTCGCGTACTATTGTTGTAAACCTTATTTTGGAATTACACAATCTATTAAACATGCGTGTAACATTAAATAGTGTCAAAGTACACAAATTCTTGAGAATTAATTGAAATATATATACATATAAAGATCAGAGGTTTCTAGTGATCGTTAAATATAAAACAGTTAAATGTCTGTCTGTCCTTTACGCTTTGAGTTTTCTGTACTAATTGGAGAAAACAAAGGTATGTTTCAATAACTTCTTTTCGCGGTTACGTTGAATGAATATAATTCACAGTTTCCAATTCCTAAAATTCCATATTAATATCAAAGTAAGTGCTGAACGATCAATCTAAAACAAACAAAAAAAAAACGATTCCTTTTGTGAGCGAATTTCATGAAAGAAACAGAATTTCCTCCGTAGATTCATTGAAAGAAATATTTCGAAGATAGATGCATAAACGAAAGGTAAACACATAAACAGATAAAAATGTGTTTAAGTTTATATTACACACATGCATAATTCTGTTTGTCGGTGTCAAATCAATTGATTTAAATTGAATTGAAGATCTTCTGTTTTACATTCGTTTACTAGAAGTACAACTCTCAGAAAGCGCTCACTTCGGTAACGTTTTTTTTTTTTTCTTGCGCTCAGTGAAATGACAAGGAATGGTGGCTACCAACAGAAAAATTCCCAGCGGCTATTTAGCCGGACTGAAATAAAATGTTTACCAACAATCCATTGTATTGACGTTTCATGATTAAAAAGAAACACAGTTCAATTTTTCCTTACTGAAATAATGTATCGAATGACAAAAGACAGTTATAAGTGGCCCACGAGACAACCATATTTCGCATATGTTGTTTGAAAGAGTATCTACAGTTCTAAATAAACTAAAGGAAATACAGAAATATTTTGTTTGTATTCAACCATAATTTTCAACCCCACTTTCTCTTTATTTATAAAGGGCTATAGACTGTCCATGGATTTTTAACTCTCGTTAAAAAAGATATGAAGTATCGATACCTGCTTCTTCAAGAAGTCGAACTCTAGTGTGACGTCAAAATAGATTTTGTCATCACGTCATCTCCAGAGGTTCCTTACAAGAGATTAAATGTCGAGAAAACCGAAAAAACGTCTAAAGCGAACAAACAAGGTCTCTAACGTTATGGAGAGAACCAATGGATCCGATGTTTATGACGGACAAACGAGATTTCTAACGTAAAGGAAGAAACCGATGGCTTATTATATTTTACATAGATCGTGTTTAACCAACTTTACCAAAACCCTTGAAAGATTAACGTGATTGGTTTCCAGAAAAATAAGGATTAAACTATATCTAGTTCTCGACATCTTTTTGTGAAACATTATATTAGCTGTAAATAGGAAGACAACAGGGTAGCACCAGAGAACATTATATTAGCTGCAAGTAGGAAGACATCACGGTAGCACCAGAGAACATTATATTAGCTGTAAATAGGAAGACAACAGGGTAGCAACAGAGAACATTATATTAGCTGTAAATAGGAAGACAACAGGGTAGCAACAGAGAACATTATATTAGCTGTAAATAGGAAGAAAACAGGGTAGCAACAGAGAACATTATATTAGCTGTAAATAGGAAGACATCACGGTAGCAACAGAGAACAATATATTAGCTGCAAGTAGGAAGACATCACAATAGCACCAGAGAACATTATATTAGCTGTAAGTAGGAAGACATCACGGTAGCAACAGAGAACATTATATTAGCTGTAAGTAGGAAGACATCACGGTAGCAACAGAGAACATTATATTAGCTGTAAGTAGAAAGACAACAGGGTAGCAACAGAGAACATTATATTAGCTGCAAGTAGGAACACATCACGGAAGCAACAGAGAACATTATATTAGCTGTAAGTAGAAAGACAACAGAGAACATTATATTAGCTGTAAATAGGAAGACATCACGGTAGCACCAGAGAACATTATATTAGCTGTAAGTAGGAAGACATCACGGTAGCAACAGAGAACATTATATTAGCTGTAAGTAGAAAGACAACACGGTAGCAACAGAGAACATTATATTAGCTGTAAGTAGAAGACAACACGGTAGCAATAGAGAACTTTATATTAGCTGTAAGTAGAAAGACATCACGGTAGCAATAGAGAACATTATATAAACTGCAAGTAGGAAGACAACACGGTAGCAACAGAGAAAGAAACCCTGACATGTGTAGAACTTTCCAAAAGAAGGAGAGAAGAAATCTTCTGGTATCAGTAAAGTGCAAGAAAAGGAAAAGAAATCTTCTGGTATCAGTAAACTGCAAAAAAAGAGAAGAAAACTCTGGTATCAGTAAAGTGCAAGAAAAGGAGAAAAAACTCTTGGTGTCAGTAAAGTGCAAGAAAAGTTGTGAGAATGGAAACTCTTGCTGTCAGTAATAGGCAAAAAGGAGAGAAAACTCCTGCTGACAGTAAAAGTGCAATAAAAGGTGTGATGTAATCTCTTGGTGTCAGTAAAGTTCAAAAAAAAAGAGAGAAGTAAACATCTTGGTGTCAGTAAAGTGCAAGAAAAGGAGAATAGAAAACTCCTGGTGTCAGTAAAGTGCAAGAAAAGGAGAATAGAAAACTCCTGGTGTCAGTAAAGTGCAGGAAAAGGAGAGATGAAAACTTCTAGTGTCAGTAAAGTGCAACAAAAGGAGAGATGGAAACTCCTGGTGTCAGTAAAGTGCAAGAAAAGGAGAGAAGAAAACTCCTGGTGTCAGTAAAGTGCAATAAAAGGAAAGAAGAAAACTCCTGGTGTCAGTAAATTGCAAGAGAAAGGAAGAAAACTCCTGGTGTTAGTAAATGCAATAAAAAAAAAAAAGAAAACTCCTGGTGTCAGTAAAGAGAAAGAAAAAAAGAGATGAAAACTCCTGGTATCAGTAAAGTGCAAAAAAAGGAGAAGAAAACTACTGGTGTCAGTAAAGTGCAATAAAAGGTGTGATGTAATCTCTTGGTGTCAGTAAAGTGCAAGAAAAGGAGAGAAGTAAACTATTGGTGTCAGTAATGTGCAAGAAAAGGAAAGAATTAAACATTTTGGTGTCAGTAAAGTGAAAAAAAGATGTGAAGTAAACACTTGCTGTCAATAATGTGCAAGAAAAGGAGAGAAGAAAACTCCTGGTGACAGTAAAGTGCAATAAAAGGTGTGATGTAATCTCTTGGTGTCAGTAAAGTGCAAGGAGGAGAAGTAAACATCTTGGTATCAGTAAAGTTCAAGAAAACGAGAATAGAAAACTCCTGGTGTCAGTAAAATGCAAAAACAGGAGAGATGAAAACTCCTTGTGCCAGTAAAGTGCAAGAAAAAAAAAGTAAACTCCTGGTGTCAGTAAAGTGCAAGAAAAGGAGAAGAAAACTTGTGGTGTCAGTAAAGTGCAAGAAAAGGAGAAGAAAACACTTTGTGTCAGTAAAGTCCAAGAAAAGGAAAGAAGTAAACTCCTGATATTAGTAAGGGCAATAAAAGGAGAGAATTAAACATCTTGGTGTCAGTAAAGTGCAAGAAAAGGAGAATAGAAAACTCCTGGTGTCAGTAAAGTGCAAGAAAAGGTGTGAAGTAAACTCTTGCTGTCAGTAATGGGCAAGAAAAGGAAAGAAGAAAATTCATGCTGACAGTAAATTGCAATAAAAGGTGTGATGTAATCTCATGCTGTGAGTAATGTGCAAAAAAAGGAGAGAAGAACTTTTCTGATATCAGTAAAGTGCAAAAAAAGGTGAAGAAAACATCTGGTGTCCAGTACAGTGCAAGAAAAAGGAGATGAAAACTCCTGGTATCAGTAAAGTGCAAGAAAAGGAGAAGAAAACTCCTAGTGTCAGTAAAGTGGAAGAAATTGTGAGAAGTAAACTCTTGGTGTCAGTAAAATGCAAAAAAGGAGAGAATTAACTCCTGGTGTCAGTAAATAGAAAGAAAAGAGAGAGATGAAACCTTCTAGGTTAATAATGTGCAAGAAAAGTTGAGAAGAAAAAACTGCTGCTGACAGTAAAAGTGCAATAAAGGTTTAATGTAATCTCTTGGTGTCAGTAAAGTGCAAGAAAAGGAGAGAAGTAAACTTGTGGTGTCAGTAAACTTCAAGAAAAGGAGATATGAAAACTCCTGGTGTCAGTAAAGTGAGGAAAATGTGTGAAGTAAACACTAAGTGTCAGTAAAATGCAAAAAAGAAGAGATGATTACTCCTGTTGTCAGTAAAGTGCAAGAAAAGGAGAAGTAAACTCCTGGTGTCAGTAAAGTACAAGAAAAGGAGAATAGAAAACTTTTAGTGTTAGTAAAGTGCAGGAAAAGGAGAGATGAAAACTTTTGGTGTCACTAAACGGCAAGAAAAGGAGAGATGAAAACTCCTAGTTTCAGTAAAGTGGAAGAAAAGGAGAAGTAAACTCCTGGTGTCTGTAAAGTGCAAGAGAAGGAGAGAAGTAAACTCTTGGTGTCAGTAAAGTGTAAGAAAAGGAAAGATGAAAACTCCTAATGTCAGTAAAGAGCAAGAAAAGAAGAAGTGAACTCCTGGTGTCAGTAAAGTGCAAGAAAACGAGAGAAGTAAACTCTTGCTCTCAGTAATGTGCAAGAAAAGGAGAGAAGAAAACTCCTGCTGACAGTAAAGTGCAATAAAAGGAGTGATGTAATCTCTTGGTGTCAGTAAAGTGCAAGAAAAGGAGAGAAGTAAACTCTTGGTGTCTGTAAAGTGCAAAAAAAGGTGTGAAGTAAACTCTTGCTGTTAGTAATGTGCAAGAAAAGGAGAGAAGAAATTTTCTGATATCAGTAAAGTGCAAAAAAAGGAGAAGAAAACTCCTGGTGTCAGTACAGTGCAAAAAAGGAGAGATGAAAACTCCTGGTGTCAGTAAAGTGCAAGAAAAGAAGAAGAAAACTCCTCGTGTCAGTAAAGAGGAAGAAAAAGAGAAAAAACTTCTGGAGTCAATAAAGTGAAAGAAAATGTGTGCAGTAAACTCTTGGTCTCAGTAAAGTACATGAAAAGGAGAAGAATACTCCGGGTGTCAGTAAAGTGCAAGAAAAAGAGAAGTAAACTCTTAATGTCAGTGAAGTGCAAAAAAAAGAGAGATGAAAACTCTTGTTCTCAGTAAAGTGCAAGAAAAGGAGAATTGAAAATTCTTGGTGTCAGTAAAGTTCAATAAAAGGTGTGATGTAATCTCTTGGTGTCAGTAAAGTGCAAGAAAAAAAGAGAAGTAAACATCTTGGTGTCAGTAAAGTACAAGAAAAGTAGAATAGAAAACTCCTGGTGTCAGTAAAATGTACGAAAAGGAGAGATGAAAACTTTTGAAGTCAGTAAAATGAAAAAAAAGGAAATAATTAACTCCTGGTGTTAGTAAAGAGCAAGAAAAGGAGAGAAGTAAACATCTTGGTGTCAGTAAAGTGCAATAAAAGGGAAATAGAAAACGCCTGGTATTAGTAAAAGGCAAGAAAATTAGAAAATTAAACATTTTGGTGTCAGTAATGTTCAAGAAAAGGTGTGAAATAAACTCTTGCTCTCAGTAATGGGCAAGAAAAGGAGAAAAGAAACCTCCATCTGACAGTAAAGTGCAATAAAAGGTGTGATGTAATCTCTTGGTGTCAGTAAAGTGCAAGAAAAGGAGAGAAAGTAAACATCTTGGTGTCAGTAAAGATGCAAGAAAAGGAGAATAAAAGCTCCTGGTGTCAGTAAAGTGTGCAGGAAAAGGAGAGATGAAAACTCTGGTGTCAGTAAAGTGCAAGAAAAGGTAAAGTAAACACCTGGTGACAGTGCAAGTGCAAGAAAAGGAGAGATGAAAACTCTGGTATCAGTAAAGTCTAAAGAGAAAAGGTAAGAAGTAAACTCTTGGTGTCAGTAAAGTGCAAGAAAAGGAGAAGAAAACTCCTGGTGTCAGTAAAGTGGAAGAAATTGTGTGAAGTAAACTCTTGGTGTCAATAAAATGCAAAAAAAAGGAGATAATTAACTCCTGGTGTCAGTAAAAAGAAAGAAAAGGAGAGATGAAACCTTCTGGAGTCAATAATGCAAAGAGAAAGAGGAGAAGAAACCCCTGACAGTAAAAGTGCAATAAAAGGTTTGATGTAATCTCTTGGTGTCAGTAAAGTGCAAGAAAAGGAGAGAAGTAAACTTATGGTGTCAGTAAACTTCAAGAAAAGGAGATATGAAACTCCTGGTGTCAGTAAAGTGCAAGAAAATGTGTGAAGTAAACTCTAAGTGTGTAAAATGCAAAAAAAAAGGGATGAATACTCCTGGTGTCAGTAAAGTGCAAGAAAAGGAACAGTAAACTCCTGGTGTCAGTAAAATTACAAGAAAAGGAGAATAGAAAACTTTAGTGTTAGTAAGAGGCAGGAAAAGGAGAGATGAAACTCTGGTGTCAGTAAAGTGCAAAGAAAAGGAGAGATGAAAACTCCTAGTGTCAGTAAAGTGAAAGAAAAGGAGAAGTAAACTCCTGTTGTCAGTAAAGTTCATGAAAAGGAGAGAAGTAAACTCTTGGTGTCTGTAAAGTGCAAAAAAAGGTGTGAAGTAAACTCTTGCTGTTAGTAATGTGCAAGAAAAGGAGAGAAGAAATTTTCTGATGTCAGTAAAGTGCAAAAAGGAGAAGAAAACTCTTGGTATCAGTAAGGGTCAGGGAAAAAAGGAGGAAACTCCTGGTGTCAGTAAAGTGCAAGAAAAGGAAGAAGTAAACTCCTGGTGTTAGTAAAGAGCAAGAAAGGGGAGAGAATTACACATCCTGGTGTCAGTAAAAGATGCAAGAAGAGGAGAAAGAAAACTCCTGGTGTCAGTAAAGTGCTAATAAAGGAAAGAAGAAAACTCCTGGTGTCAGTAATTACAAGAAAAAAGGAGAAGAAAACTCCAGGTGTTAGTAAAGTGCAATAAAAAAAAGAAAACTCCTGGTGTCAGTAAAGAGAAAGAAAAAAAGAGATGAAAACTCCTGGTATCAGTAAAGTGCAAAAAAAGGAGAAAGAAAACTACTGGTGTCAGTAAAGTGCAATAAAGGTGTGATGTAATCTCTTGGTGTCAGTAAAGTGCAAGAAAAGGAGAGAAGCTAAACTATTGGTGTCAGTAATGTGCAAGAAAAGGAGAATTAAACATTCTTGGTGTCAGTAAGTGAAAAAAAAGATGTGAAGTAAACACTTGCTGTCAATAATGTGCAAGAAAAGGAGAGAAGAAAACTCCTGGTGACAGTAAAGTGCAATAAAAGGTGTGATGTAATCTCTTGGTGTCAGTAAAGTGCAAAAAAGGAGAGAAGTAAACATCTTGGTATCAGTAAAGTTCAAGAAAACGAGAATAGAAAACTCCCTGGGTGTCAGTAAAATGCAAAAACAGGAGAGATGAAACTCCCAGTACCAGTAAAGTGCAAGAGAAAAAAAAAAGTAAACTCCTGGTGTCAGTAAAGTGCAAGAAAAGGAGAGAAAGAAAACTTCATGGTGTCAGTAAAGTGCAAGAAAAGGAGAAGAAAACACTTTGTGTCAGTAAAGTCCAAGAAAAGGAAAGAAGTAAACTCCTGATATTAGAAAAGGGCAATAAAAGGAGAGAATTAAACATCTTGGTGTCAGTAAAGGGCAAGAAAAGGAGAATAGAAAACTCCTGGTGTCAGTAAAGTAAACAAGAAAAGGTGTGAAGTAAACTCTTTCTGTCAGTAAAGTGCAAGAAAAGGAAAAGAAAGAAAAAAAAATACTGACAGTAAAAGTGCAATAAAAAGGTGTGATGTAATCCTCATGAAATCAGTAATGTGCAAGTGAGAGGAGAAGAACTTTCTGATATCAGTAAAGTCAAAAAAAGGTGAAGAAAACATCCTGGTGACCAGTACAGTGCAAGAAAAGGAGAGATGAAAACTCCTGGTATCAGTAAAGTGCAAGAAAAGGAGAAGAAAACTCCTGGTGTCAGTAAAGTGGAAGAAATTGTGAGAAGTAAACTCTTGGTGTCAGTAAAATGCAAAAAAGGAGAGAATTAACTCCTGGTGTCAGTAAATAGAAAGAAAGGAGAGAGATGAAACCTTCTGGTGTTAATAATGTGCAAGAAAAGTGAGAAGAAAACTCCTGCTGACAGTAAAGTGCAATAAAAGGTTTGAATGTAATCTCTTGGTGTCAGTAAAGTGCAAGAAAAGAGAGAATAAACTTTTAATGGTGTCAGTAAACTTCAAGAAAAGGAGATATAGAAAACTCCTGGTGTCAGTAAAGTGAGGAAAAAAAATGTGTGAAATAAACACCAAGTGTCAGTAAAATGCAAAAGAAAGGAAATGAAAACTCCCTGTTGTCAGTAAGAAGTGCAAGAAAAGGAGAGATAAACTCCCTGGTGTCAGTAAAATTACAAAAGAAAGGAGAAAGAAAACTTTTTAGTGTCAGTAAAGTGCAGGAAAGGAGAGATGAAAGGCTTTGGTGTCACTAAACTCGGCAAAAGAAGGAGAGAAGAAAACTCTTAGTTTCAGTAAAGTGCAAGAA